>NC_080848.1:30552005-30866963 GCF_030435755.1 Ochotona princeps
CACTGAAGTCAGAGAAATTAGAAGGCAAAAGCAAAAGCAATAGGCCAGGTTAGAAAGAACACCCACGTAAGGTCAATGATGCAGTAAATAAAAGAAACATAGCAGGGCAAATTTCAAGGATACATGATATAATTAATTTCATTTACTAGTTGACCAAACTGTATATTTTCAGTGGTCCTAAGAATCTTTCTCAGATAATAATCTGTAAATCTAACTGAACAACAAGGCCCAACTTCATGACTCATTAGATTTTGTTGGGGAGGAGGTTAAAATTTTCACTTCTGGGCCTGGCACGATAACCTAGTGGCTAAAGTCCTCGCCTTGAATGCACCAGGATCCCATATGGATGCCGGTTCTAATCCTGGCAGCTCTGCTTCCCATCCAGCTCCCTCCCTGTGGCCTGGGAAAGCAGTTGAGGATGGGCCAAGGCCTTGGGACCCTACACCTGCATGGGAGACCCAAAAGAAGCTCCTGGCTCCTGGTTCCACATTGGCTCAGCTTCAGCCCTTGCGGCCACTTGGGGAGCGAACCATCAGACGAAAGATCTTCCTCTCTGTCTCTCCTTCTCTCTGTGTATCTGCCTTTCCAATAAAAAAAAAGTCTAAAAAAACCTTTTATTTATACAGATGTTGCCCATTTACAGATGTTGTGGTATTGCTCACAGCCCCCGACACTTCATGATGTGGGGTTTTCACATCAACACGCAGCACTCCACTCTCCTCACACCAAGTAGGAGTCCCCTGCAGTTGAATTCTGTCACTAGCTACGTGGAGTTTGCCTGAATATCATAGATCAGGGGCTCAATCTCATAAGACCAACCTCTTCAGATATCAGTTGTAAGCTTCCTTAAGTGCTTAAATTCCTTTAAGCCATCTTTTAAATCTTCTAAGGGACCAGCTATAAATCAAAGGTTCCCAAAATCCCTTCTCTGAGTTCCCTAATTTATTACAATGTCTCCTAGAATAAAGGGAAGAAGTTTCCATTGATTTATCACAAAAATACACAGGGAACAGCCAACCAGAAGACAGGCACACAGCAGAGCACAGGGAGAAGGGGAGCAGAGCCTGCACGCCTCCTCGGCCAACGCACGCCTCTCCACCAGCACCTCAGGCTGCTCACCAACCCAGACACCATGACTCCCACTGATTAGAGCTTTTCATAGGCACTTTCTGTTTATCTTTTTTAAAAAGATTTTATTATTATTATTATTGGAAAGCGGATATACAGAGAGGAGGAGAGACAGAGAGGAAGATCTTCCATCCGATGTTTCACTCCCCAAGTGAGCCGCAACAGGCCGGTGCACGCCGATCCGATGCCGGGAACCAGGAACCTCTTCCGGGTCTCCCACGCTGGTGCAGTGTCCCAAAGCTTTGGGCCGTCCTCGACTGCTTTCCCAGGCCACAAGCAGGGAGCTGGATGGGAAGTGGAGCTGCCAGGATTAGAACCGGCACCCATGTGGGATCCTGGTGCGTTTAAGGCGAGGACTTTAACCACTACACTATAGCGCCAGGTCCAATAAGTAAAATTAAAAAAATATATATTTAAACAGAAAGTGTTGGGCCCGGCGGCATGGCCTAGCGGCTAAAGTCCTCGTCTTGAAAGCCCCGGGAGTCCATATGGGCGCCCGGCAGCTCCACTTCCCATCCAGCTCCCTGCTTGTGGCCTGGGAAAGCAGTTGAGGACAGCCCAAATCCTTGGGACCCAGCACCCATGTGGGAGACCCAGAGGAAGCTCCAGCCATTGCGCTCACTTGGGGAGTGAACCATTGGACGGAAGATCTTCTTCTGTCTCTAATCCTCTCTGTATATCCACCTTTCCAATAAAAATAAATAAATCTTTAAAAAAAATTTTTTTTACTTGTTAGAAATTCAGAGATAGACAAAGGGAGATGTCCCAAGTGCTGGTACAATCCCCAAACGGCCACAGCAAGGTCCATTCTAGGCTGACACCAGGAACTTGGAGCTCCACCTGTGTCTTCAATGCAGGTGGCCGGGGCCCCAAGGACTTGCACATCCACTGCCTTTGCAGGCACATTACAGGGAGCTGGATCATAGAACGGAGAAGCTAGCACTTGAACAGGCACTCCAATGTGCAACATGAGCACTGCAAGTGGCAGCAGCATAAGCCATCGTGCCCCAAAGCCCACCCTGCGGAAATTGCTGGTAATGAGCGCAGCCTCCGGTACCGCTCATTATGCTAGAAGTCAGAGGGCAGAGCTAGAACTTCTAACGCTCCAGTCATGCCTTTGTCTTGTGGTGACCAATCCCCATGGTGAAGCTATCTAGGGCCTCCAAACCCAAGCCATCTCCTTAGTGCACATTTAACACTCAAGAGATTCTAAGGGTTCCTCACGACCACCGTCTTCCCCACCCCACTAGAAGCAGCATGCCAGGAACCAAAGACAAGAGTAAATATTTTTTTATATTATCAAGGTAGGATATATAAAGACCTTTGATGACCTGACCTCAGCAGCCTCATTTTCATCTTTTTTTAAAATTTTTGTTTTTATTGGAAAGGCAGACATACATAGAGAAAAGACAGAGAGAAGATACTCTGTTCATTGATTCACTGTCCAAGTGACTGCAACTGTCCGGTGATGAGTCGATCCAAAGTCAGGAGCCAGAAGCCTCTTCCGGGTCTCCCATATGGTTGCAGGGTCCCAAGGCTTTGAATCATCCTCAACTGCTTTCCCAGGCCACAGCAGGGAGCTGGATGGGAAGCAGAGCTGCCAGGATTAGAACCGGCATCCATATGGGATCCCATATGCAACGCAAGGACTTAAGCCTCCAGGTAACCACACCAGGCCCTCATTTTTTTTTTTAAGATTTATTTATTTTTATTTGAAAGGCAGAGTTACAGAGTACAACAGACACAGACAGATCTTCCGTCTGCTGGTTCACTCCCCATAAGCTGTGAGTAAACAGTAGTACAATGCTTACTTCACAGGATTGTTGCAAACAGTAAGTGTGGTGCAATACTATACAAAGCACAGCAGAGACTCTAGCTTAGCGTTAGAACATCTGAAAAATGTTGCCCATTATTTCTGTTATTTTCCCTGTCACTTACTGAGAAAACATGACTTACTGGTTCTTAGTGTGAAAAATAGATCAGGAGGGTTAGTATTATGGCACAGTGAATTAAGTAGCCGTTGTGACATGGGCATCCCAGCTAGGCACTAGTTTGAGCCTAGATGCTTCACTTCCAGCTCTATTAATGTGCCTAGGAAAGCTGTGGAGGAAGGCCCAAGTGCCTGAGTCCCTGTTGTTCCTGTGGGAGACAGGGTTGGAGTTCCAGCTCTTAGCTCCAGTCTGGCCCTGCTCTAGCTACAGCAGCCACTAGGGGAGTAGGCCGACAAACAGAACATATCTCTATAATCTCTCTCTCTCTTCCTTTCTCAATTCTGCCTTTCAAATGAGTCTTTAAAAGAAAAAGGAAGAAAGAAAGAGTCAGGATGTAGCAGCAATAGATGAGCCTTTTCTCTCTCAACTGCTGTTCCCTAAATTGGCCTTCTGATCTAACAGAAGCAGAAAACCACTCCAAGATTAACTTAGAATCTCACCTACACACCATTATTTCCTAAGGAATTAACAGTCCATACAGTCCTACATGAATGTTTTAAAGTCTGCAACAATGAGTTATTAGGAACTAATACCAACTCAGGGCATGACTTGCTTATGTACCATGATCAGTATCATGGGAAAAACTTAACAGCTTATGTTTAATCACACAAGAGCTTCAAATTTTGCTACTTAAGAGTCTTTTTAAGAGTCAGTCATCTTTTCTTTAAGGTTTCTTTATTTTTATTGCAAAGTCAGATAAATACAGAAAGGAGGAGAAACAGAGGAATATCTTCCGTCCAATGATTCACTCCCCAAGTGACCGCCACGGCTAGTGCTATGCCAATTCAAAGACAGGATCTAGGAACTTCCTCCAGGTCTCTCACGCAGGTGCAGGGTCCCAAGGATTTGGGTCATCCTCAACAGCTTTCCCAGGTCACAAGCAGGGAGCTGGATGGGAAGCGGGGCTGCCAGGATTAGAACCGGGGCCCATATAGGATCCCCGTATGTTCAAGGCGAGGACTTTAGCCGCTAGGCCATGGCGCCTGCCCAAGTCAGTCATCTTTATGAACAATCTCATGTGTAAATTCTCAGTTTTCAAAGGTATAAATAAGCACTTTTCTTCCCAGATCAGAAAATAGGAACATATCTCACCTTCCAAGAGCCCTTCTTGAGAGCAGGCTGAACAATACTACAGGTAAAATTCTGCACCAAACAGCTAAGGTTGTGGACATTACGAAACACAGAGAACAGGCAAGTACGGGTAGTATCTTATACCTGGTACAAGCAAGCCAGAGTCATCTAGAAACAATCAACACTGCTCAAGTAATACCCTCAGGACATTCTTCTCCCCATAAGAGTCCCTGGGACAAAACTACAGACCCATCTCTGTCCCCCGGCAGCAAGGAGTGGCACAACATCTCCCCTCTTCCACTCCAATCCCCTCAGTCACAGGAGGGAGGCAGGGTATTTTCCCCTCACTCACCTTTCCCACCTCCCATCCAGAGACCTGCATGGGTCTGCAATCCTCTCGCGTATGCAAGCATTAAAAAATACAATTAAAACAAAAAAAAAGCCCTGCTTAAGTGAACTCATTCTCCTTCCAAAGCAGCAAGAACTGCCTTGAATCCCAGTGATAGAACATTTTGAAGAATTTACGTACACACAGATAATATCAATCACAGACTGTTCTCAGATACTTGTTAGCCACAAATTAATCAAGCATAAGATGGTATTCAATATTCTGAGCATATATTTTAAGGGAAAATATACTCACATGAAGTATATCCGATAAAACAGTTTAAGAAAACCACAATACTGGACATGGCACAATGTCTCCGTGAATAAATCCTTGCCTTGCAACTGCCAGGAGCCCCTTATGAGCAACAATTTGTGTCCTGGCTGCTGTACTTCACATGCAGCTCCCTGCTTGTGGCCCGGGAAAACAGTAGAGGATGGGCCAAAGCCCTACAACTGTGTGGGAGACCTAAAGCAGGCTTGAGGCTCCTGGCTCCTGGCTTTGAATTGGCTCAGCTCTGGCTGTTAAGGCCACACAGGAAGAGAACCAGAGGACAGAAAATTTTTTTGTCTCTCTTTCTCTCTGTAAATCATCCTTCCCAGGAAAACTAAATAAATCTTAAAAAGAAAAGTGTCGCTGACCAGCAGCGCCACTACCAACGAGATCTCCCTGTCCTTCTCCTCCTCCATCTTAGAGTTTTTACTGGCTGCTTTTATACCACTCTCCAATCACTTCTCCCCGTGGGTCCACTTGGCGCTACCTGATAGGCCAGTAGCAATGACATAATTGCAGCGAGGGCATCAACCTATCCCTGTGACTTCCTGTTTACCTGCTGGCGAGACCAAACCTGCCTCCTGGCCCAGGGCCAGCTGCCATCCTGTGATGGCCTTTCCTTTTCCTGGGAGCAGCCTCCGGCATTACACTCCCTACAAAAGAGGGCCCAGCACAATAGCCCAGTGGCTAAAATCCTCAGCCTGCAAGCCCAGGGATCCCATACTGGTGCTGGTTCATATCCCAGCTGCTCCACTTCCCATCCAGCTTCCTGCTTGTAGCCTGGGAAAGCAGTTAAGGATGATCCAAGGCATTGGGAATCTGCATCCGCATGGGAAACCTGAAAGAGGCTTCTGGCTCCTGGCTTCGGATCAGCATAGCACTGGCCGTTGTGGCCACTTAGGATTGAACCAGTGGACAGAAGATCAATCTCAATCTCTCTCTCAGGCAATCTCCCTTTCCAATAAAAATAAGTAAATCTTAAAAAGAGAGAGAGAAAGCAAGCAAGCAAGAAAGAAAACCGCAACATCACATTTACCTATGAGGTAAAAGGTCCAAATGTGGGAATAACACCTATTACAAAACTGACTGATGGCAAGAATGTATTTGGTGGGGCCCGGTGCCGTGGCCTAGAGGCTAAAGTCCTCGCCTTAAACGTGCCGGGATCCCATATGGGTGCCGGTTCTAATCCCGGCAGCTTCACTTCCCATCCAGCTCCTTGCTTGTGGCCTGGGAAAGCAGTCGAGGATGGCCCAAAGCCTTGGGATCCTGCACCCGCATGTGGGAGACCTGGGGGAAAGAAGTTCCTGGCTCCTGGCTTCGGATCGGCGTAGCACTGGCCGTTGCGGCTCACTTGGGGAGTGAAACATCAGATGGAAGATCTTCCTCTCTGCCTCTCCTATTCTCTGCACATCTGACTTTGCAATAAAAACAAATAAATCTTTAAAAAAAAAAAAGTGCATTTGGTGTAGTTGATAGCCTGGGGTGTAAACGTCCAGTAACATCCAGTAAGAAGCAGAGAACCTGGCAATATGCCACTGTGGCTCACTTGGGGAGTGAACCATTGGATGGAACATCTTTCTGTCTCTCCTCCTCTCTGTATATTTGACTTTCCAATAAAAACAAATAAATCTTTTTTTTATATTTATTGTTATTGGAAAGCCGGATATACAGAGAGGAGGAGAGACAGAGAGGAAGATCTTCCATCCGATGTTTCACTCCCCAAGTGAGCCGCAACGGGCCGGTGCGCGCCAATCCGAAGCCGGGAACCAGGAACCTCTTCCGGGTCTCCCACACGGGTGCAGGGTCCCAAAGCTTTGGGCCGTCCTCGACTGCTTTCCCAGGCCACATGCAGGGAGCTGGATGGGAAGTGGATCTGCCGGGATTAGAACTGGCGCCCATATGGGATCCCAGGGCTTTCAAGGCGAGGACTTTAGCCGCTAGGCCATGCCGCCGGGCCCCAAAAACAAATAAATCTTAAAAGTAGTCATAGCTGTGAGAATGTATAAGCCTCTTGTAGACAACTATTTTGAGCTGCTTTTTTTGCATTAAGACCAGCTAGGCGTTGATATTTAAACTAAGTAGATATATTTCTGAAATTCACCATTACTATTTTATTGAACATTTAAGAAGACTGGGACCAGATAAGTGTTTGCCAGAGATAAAGCCACTGCCTGCACTGTTGGCAATCCATATGGGCACCTTTTCATGGCCCAGCTGTTGTATTTCCGATCTAACTCGTTGCTAATAGCCTGGGAAAAGCCATGCAAGTGGCCTAAGTGTTTGGGCTCCTGCCATCCATGTGGTACACCCAGAATGAGCTCTTGGCTTAAGCCTGGCCCCATGCTGGCCAAGACAATTACTTGAGGTGTGAAACAGCAGATAGCAGATAGAAGTTCTTTCTCTCTCTCTCTCTCTCTGTAACTCTTCCAAATAAATGGGCAAACCTTAAAAAGAAACACTGCTAGGCACTGATTGATTGTAGGGCATCTTAATTTTCATAACTGATGTATGATTTGATGGCATATCCCATATGGGATCCCAGAGCATGCAAGGTGAGACTAGGCTACTGTGCCGAGCCCAGCTGTGACTACTTTGAGTCTTATTTTCAAATGTATGGGCCACAAATTTAAAGTGATCAACCAGGCTTTCATCAGACTCCAAAAAATGATTAACATAAGTCATCTCCATTCTGGGAAACATCCATTTTCTATTCCTGCCCATCAAAATTTATTTACAGCCTTATTTGGAGCCTCTAACAGAGTCTCATTGAAAGGCCCAATTTTATCTTGTATTGTGGCAATTAGTGACAACCTGGATCATATGACCTTTCATTACCATCTCCCAGGAATGGTCCTGCCCACTTAATTATCTATATCACCTGTTGAAACATTAGACTATTCCGGCCTGGCACAATAGCCTAGTGGCTAAATTTTTACCTTGCAAGTGCCAAGATCTCATATGGGTGCTGGTTCTAATCCTGGCCACTCCACTTCCCATCCAGCTCCCTGCTTGTGGCCTGAAAAAACAGTCAAGGACAGTCCAAAGCCTTGGGACCCTGCATGGGAGACCTGGAAGAGGCTCCGGGTTCCTGGCTTTGGATGGGCTCAACTCCAGCCATTGTGGCCACTTGGGGAGTAAATCAACAGATGGAAGATCTTCTCTGTATATCTGACTTTCCAATAAATATAAATAAATCTTTTTAAAAAAATCTTTAAAACACACAAACATTAAGCTACTTATTCGAGGAGTTGATCTGAAGAACAACTAGTCTCTCACTCTGCAGGCAGAAAGCGAGTGATAGGACCTGATTCATTATCTTCATTTTAATAGATGAAGGAAATGAGTCAGGCACACCACATGGGAACATTCCTAATAAGTGGCCAGTGTCAAAGAGGCATTTCTACTATCCAGCGACTTTGACTTGATTTAAACTACACCTACGGACACCATGCCCACAAGTGACTTAAGGAGTAGCTCAACAGTGAACTTCTGTTCTATTTTGGAACATTAGTTAGCTGAGAAGTGAGTGGAAACTGGCATTGACTCCTTCCCAGGCCTCTGATCACGCTTCAATCCATGGGTCCTCCACGAGCTACCAGCCTGAGTTTTGTAACAGTAAGGTATGCTGCAAAGACATTCTCAGGCAATCATGCCAGAGCTCACACAGTGTCTGCAGCAGAGCCATCAGCTTTGGGGATACCTTGGCAACTACAAACTGCCCACGAGATCATCGGCTGAAATTTCTATGTTGAGATTTGTCTCACTATTGACAAACTCAGAGTTTCTTAATGTAATAAATGAATATAGTCTTTCACAGATAGTCTAAAATTGGATTTCTCAATGTGTTGCTTAGCTTTAGAGATTTAGAGTTAAACCGGTGTTTTCTCAACAGGGGCATTACAGCATTGCCAGGATGGTTCTTGGCTGTGTGACACTATCCACCTACATTGCACAGGTTTTATGTCACTGGTTCTCTGTCCTCTAGATGCCAGCAGTCCTGTGAGTCACAACCTCCACACA
This sequence comes from Ochotona princeps, assembly GCF_030435755.1. Taxonomy (NCBI): domain Eukaryota; kingdom Metazoa; phylum Chordata; class Mammalia; order Lagomorpha; family Ochotonidae; genus Ochotona; species Ochotona princeps. The sequence continues at coordinate 30,560,874 of NC_080848.1, forward strand.
CCTTCAAAGGACCTCAAGAGTGAAGATACCTCTGCCACCAGTATTAACCTTGGGGGGGTCAACCATTAAGTAAATCATCAAGCAATAAAAAAGTTTACACAAAAGGTAAAAACCTAACTCCTTTTGCCTGCTTATAAATAATGCCCTCTACTCCTTTAGATTAGAGATAACACATTGCTCATCTATTCCATGAGACCAATTTTTTCTTCTCAACTAGTTGTATAATTAAGACACCTGTTTGGGGCCCGGCGGCATGGCCTAGCGGCTAAAGTCCTCGCCTTTAACGCGCCCCGGGATCCCATATGGGCGCCGGTTCTAATCCCGGCAGCTCCACTTCCCATCCGGCTCCCTGCTTGTGGCCTGGGAAAGCAGTTGAGGACGGCCCAAGGCATTGGGACACTGCACCCGCGTGGGAGACCCGGAAGAGGTTCCAGGTTCCCGGCTTCGGATCAGCGCCTACCGGCCCGTTGCAGCTCACTTGGGGAGTGAATCATCGGACGGAAGATCTTCCTCTCTGTCTCTCCTCTCTGTGTATTTCTGACTGTAATAAAATGAATAAATCTTAAAAAAAAAAAAAAAAAAAAAAAAAGACACCTGTTTGGCCAGGAAAGTAAGGGTAAAACAGTCACAGAGATGGAATCAGGATATCTATTTGAATTTTTCACTATCCAGCATTAGACAACTTATTTCCCCGCATTAGGCCTCAGTCTTCTTATCTAGTAAAACAAAAACCCTGAGGCTTCCCTCCCTCCCTGGTTTACTGCAATTCCAGGATTCTGTTAAGACATAATTAATTCGCTCTACTCTTTTGACCTCCACATGGCTAAATGTCATCAGCAGCATTATTACCTAGGTCATCTCTCAGAAGTCAAGACTCCCAACTACAGAATTAACAATAAAGCGCAACAGTCACATCCAGTCACATCCAGTGTAGAGTTTTACTCAAGTCAGAATCTTGAGTGTACAAAAAGGAGCTGAATAATGTTACAGTCCACAAATACCAACAGCCATAGCCATCCTAACGAATGTTTATTGAGACCAACCCTGTAATCTCAACCCTGGCTGTACATTAACATCACCTGGATAGTTTTGTTGGCTTGTGTGTGTGTTTTTAAAGCCTCAGTTCTAAGTGAAACCAACACCAAATACATAAGAATCTCAGATGAGGCTTCTGAAGTCTATCCCAAGTGAGACCAATGAGCAATGAGAACCAAGAGCCACTGGTTCAGAAACCTAGGAAGTAAATGACCAAAGGATGATATTTTATACTTTGGCTGTATAATCAAATGCAAATAAACAAAACAGTGTTACGATTCACTTACACTCTGAAGTACAGCGAATTGTGTTTCTAGAGAAAAAGGACAGCTCTGTAACAATCCTTTGTTCAAGCCATAATCCTTTATTGAGACTAAGCCCTGCTAGAAACAGACTGTAACTTCCTGCTGTGAGCAGGCAATTCACAGAAAAATTACTACAAATTTGCCTACCCCTGCAGAATTCCCATCAATCATCAAGACAGTTACAACAATGTTAGTCAAAGCAGTGCAGACTAAAACCCCTTGCTAAGGAGACTGGGTGGAGAGCAGGGATGGGAAAAAAAAAGTTGAGAACATTCAGGAAAACACAGCTCTAAAGCATGCCAAATACATCACTTCCCACTTCCTCATCGAAGCTTTTAGTCCAGTGATGTAGGAAGGGGACAGAGAATCCAGTTCATTCCAGAACAGAAGCAGCAAAGTTCATGAGACAGGGAGAAATAAGCTAACTATCACGTTTCTCTCTCTTACCTCATGTGCAAGGCCAAGCCATCCTGCAGGCTGCTGACCCCTAGGTCAGAGAGCGTATCTGAGCTGACGGATGCTGGGGACAGAGAGCCCTCCTTCTCCTCCAGCAGGTCCAGCTTCACCAGGTTGCTGATCTCATCTTCAGAGTTGTCTTCTGACACAGAGCCGATTATGAAACGGGAGTGCTGGTTGAGCTCCAGAGGCTTGGCCATGGGAGATGTTTCCTCCATCGTTCCTTCAAAATGAGCTCTCAGAGCTGCAGAGAGAAAGAAGAGTGAGCGAGAAAAGCTGAAGACAGAGAACTACCAACACCTGAGGACAATCGCGCGGATCCTACTGAAGCACAGCTGACACTTGCAGGCGAGGGCGGAGCCTGACACTAGCGAGCTTCCTCAGCCTCTCTCAGGGGGAAAAACCCACAGCATGCGAATTGGGCCTAAAAATGAAAAACACTTCCTCTTCGCCCCAAAAGAAATCTTTTCTGGAAAAAATTATAACTCTCTTTGTCAATGTGGTGATGTCCAAGAGAAAGCTGTGCTCCACAAAAAAATCCTTGTGGTAGGGGGAACCTGCTTACTGTGACTGCAATTCTGGCTGCTCGTATGAGGAGGAAGGGTCTGGGGAATGTGGTACTAGTTTGAAAGATGGTGTTTAGAAGGAACAACATAACGCTCATTTGGCTTTAAACACTATATCTTCAAGAGCTATGAATTTTATGTAAGTACATAAAAGCAAGTCCAATTGTTTTTTTTTTTAATTAAAAAGAAATTTTTACGTGTCCTCTTGATATTCTTAGGTTACATATTTTAAAAATTCACCCAAAAATGTGCACTTTGGGCTGTAATGTGTTCGGGTTGATATAGCGAGAAAGTTAATCTACCACCAAATTTAAAATCTGTAATTTTGAAAGGCACAAAGACGAGAAGGAGAGAGATCTTCCATCTGCTGGTTCATTTCCCAAATAATGGCTAAAGCCAAGGCTGAGCCTGCTGGAAGCCAAAGCCTGGAATTCCATCCGAGCCTGTCATGTTGGTGGCAGGGACTCAGTACTTATGCCATCTGCTTTTTTTTCGGAGCATCAGTAAGGACTGGGAAATGAAGCAAAGCTAAGATTAAAACCCAGGCACTCCAAACTGACATATGGTTGACTTAAACATCATCTTGATCAGCTATGACAAATGGCTACCCCTCACCAATAGGTTTAATTTAGAAAATAATTCCAGAGAGCAGGCATTTGGCCTTAGGTTAAGCTGCCTGTGTCCCACATCAAAATACCTTGGTTCAGGTACTAAGTACCATTTTCCAATCTTTTCCTAATTCTAATTTCCTACAAATACAAACCCTGGGAGGCAGCAAATAATGGCTCAAGTAATTGGGTTTCCATCACTCATGTGAGAGCCATGGACTGAATTAACGTCTAGCTTCAGGATAGCTCAACCCCAGCTGCTGGGGGCACTTGAGGAGTGACCAAGAAGATGGCAGCCTGCACTCTTTGTATCTTGCTCTCGCCCTCTCTCTGCTGTTCCAATAAACATTTTAAAGACATTTTTAAAGTGCAGGGCTGGCACCATGGCGTAGCTGATAAAGCTGCTGCCTGAAGGAACCAGTTTGAGTCCCAGTTACTCCACTTCTGATCTAGCTATCTGCTAATGTGTCTGGAAAACCAGTAGGGGATACCCAAAGTACTTGGCCTCCTGCACCCATATGTGAGACCGGGAAGAAATTTCTAGCTGCTGGCTTTGGACTGGCCCAGATCAAGTTATTGAAGCATCTGAGGAGGGACCAGAATATAAAAGGCCCTTCTGTCTCTCCTTTTTTTAATTTAAAGTATCATGCAACAGAAAAAAACTGATATCTAAATTTAGTATGCATTTTTCCCTTGCGCTATTAGGTTTTTCTAAAAAATTGAATGTGTCTAAATTTTATGAAGAGGTTCATTATAGAACCCTAAAAAAAAAAAATCTCAATATTGAAAACGGAAACGGTGGGGCCGGGCACAGTAGCCTAGTGGCTAAAGTCCTCGCCTTCTAAGCACCAGGATCCCATATGGACACTGGTTCTAATCCTGGCAGCCCCGCTTGCCATCCAGCTCCCTGCTTGTAGCCTGGGAAAGTAGTCAAGGACGGCCCAAAGCCTTGGGATCCTGCACCCAAGTGGGAGACCTGGAGGAGGGTCCTGTCTCCTGGCTTCGGATCTTCACAGCTCTGGCCGTTGTGACTACTTGGGGAGTGAATCAGTGGACAGAAGATCTTCCCCTCTGTCTCTCCTCCCTGTATATCCAACTTTCCAATTTAAAAAGGAGGGGGTTAGGAGGTGGGGTGGAGGGGAGAAAAAGCAGGAGACCAAGAGAAAAAGCAAAAGGAGGGATGAAAAGTTCTAACACACTGACTCTGAAGAACACAAAAAGGTAAAACAGCTAATTCCTTTTACATTTTAGAGCAGTGAGCAATTGGAATTTAAAAATAATAGATCTTGCAAAAAAAAAAAATACATCCCAATTAACATAAAAGATAATGGCTGCCTTTGTCGCCTGAGACCCTAGGTTACTGTCTCACTGAAATCAGAGGAGCACACCAAAAAGAGATGATTCTTTGATTCCGCAGGAGAAAAAAAAAAAACCCAAGCATTAATTAACAAAACATGGTCCCCATGTTATTAAATGAAAGACTCAATAAGGTCAGCCTCAAGTTTTTCTTTCCTGGCAGCGAATGTGAATGCAGCCTTCTGTGAAGAGCTGCATAGATAGGAAGCAGATTTGGGCAAGCGGCCTTGGAGGCTGCGCCACAGGCAGCAACTGTATGGAATGGGGTGCCCAGCCTCAAGCCCGTACGCTAACGGGGCAGAGAGGCTGTGTCTGGAAAATCACTGAGAACTTGTCCAGACACTCTAGAAGCTGCTCCCCAGCCTGCCCCAGTTCCACGGATTCTAGCCTTGAATGGAGGAGGGTGGGGAAACTCCACCAGCGCTGGACTCTGGTCACTGCTGGTTACCCACCCTTTCGTTGCCCACGATCTTTTCCCAGAGATAACTCTAAACATGAAAGCCCACAGTTCAATATTTGAGTACATGAACACATTTTTTTCCACTCTGTAACCAGGAAGGAACATTATTTATCAACTGACCTCTTAAAATTCTTACTGCCAGAGCAGATATCCGCCTCCAAAAAGAACTAAAGAGAGAAAGAAAGACACTTGAAGGTTTTTTTAATCAAATTTTCATCAATTCCTGTTTTGCTCAGCAAAGTGTAAAATTAATAATATTTAAAATATCCTATTTTTTCTTGGTCAAATCTTAATTTAACCTGAAGCATAAAGTTTAGTAATTTAATTCTATAAATTAAAACCATTACAAATCTGAGGACTTTATTATTATTTAAGTAATTATTGAATAATGGTTTAAGACTACCATTCCCCAAGGTGACTTTTCCAATTGTATACCTGATGAATTCTTTCTAGCCTTTATCATTTCCAATATTGCATCAAACATGAGATGGTACCGAGAAGAGAACCAATAGGTTCTTTGCAATTCATTTAGGCTCTGATGATGCTTCCAAGTGTTATAGTGACCCACCACAAAGGTTAGAAGTCAGGGAGAGGACAGAGCGCCTATTATACAAATTCTCTAAACTCTAAGCGACCTAAGCGTCTTTAGCTACTACCCGGCATGTCCTGCTAAGCCCTCAAACTTAAATATGTCATGGGCAGAAAATCTTAGCCTTGTGTGTATATGAAAAAGAACTTAGAGCTGCATGAAAATTCACAAGCCTAAACACCATCCCTACATCTACTGAATTAGAAGCGCCACTAGAGGTCAAAGGAGCCTGAGTTTCTGTTCCGCAGTAAGGCAAGTCCAGGCTTGAAAATCACAGGTCAAGAATAGAGAAAGAAATACAGGAATGAAGCAATTGAGTAAGCCAGAATTTCTTAAAAAAAAAAAAAAAAGATTTATCTGTTTTTATTGGAAAAGCATATTTACACAAAGAAGAGACAGAGAAGTCCCATCTAATATTAGTGAGAAAGGGGAAAAGGTAGCTTGCATCACATAATCAGAAGCTCAGCAGAGCTGTAGTCAAAACTAGGAACCCCGGGCAGGCATGTGGAGAAGTGGTGACGTTTCTGCTTGGGAGGCCCACTTCCTGGATTAGAACGCCTGGGTTGAGCTGCCAGCTCTACTTTCCACTTCAGCTTCCTGCTAATATGCACACTGTAAGATAATAGGTGACAGCTCAAGTATCTGAACCCCTGCCACCCATATTAGAAACACAGAGTCCTACGCTCCTGCCTTCAGCCTGGATCCAACCCCAACTGTGTCAGGTATTTGGGCAGTTAACTAGAAGATAAGAGGTCTGTTAGGGTGCCTCTGTCTTTCTTTCAATTAAAGTCTAAAAATAAAAAGGGAAAATTAGTTGAAATTTTGTCTCAGAAGCCTCAGATCATTAGATTTTCTTCCCAAGTATTGAAATTGGGTACCTGCTATTCTATCATCTTGATAAGACTGACAGTTTGGGGCCAGCACAGTGGAGTACTGGATTAAGCCACCACTTGCAACAGTGACATCCCATATAGGCACCAGGTAGCCAGTATGAGTCCTAGTTTACCTACTTCCAATCCAGTTCCTTGTTAACGTGCTCAGGAAAGCAGCAAAATGTAGCCCAAGCGCTTGGCCTCTGCACCCACACAGCAGACCTGAAGAAGCACCTGGTGGGGCTAGGCTGGGTGTGGGGAGGCTGGTATTATAGTCTATACAGCAGGCTACATCTGCGCAGGCATCCCTTCGGGACACCAGTTACCAACTTGGCTTATGCACTCTTTGCCAATGGCCTTGGAAAGCAGCACAAGACGACCCATGTGCCTTCCTGGCTCCCAGCTTTGGACCAGCTCAGCTCTGACCATTGTGACCATTTGGGAACTGAACCACCCAATGGGAGATCTCTATTTTCCTCTCTGTAACTTTGCCTTCCAAAGAAAAAATAAATCTTAAAAACAGCTTCTGACTGGCTTGGCCCAGCCTCAGCCACTGTAGCTATCGGGAATAAAACAGCAGATGGAAGATCTCTCTCTGCATTTGAAATAAATAAAAATAAATTAAAAAAAAATACTTTTTACAAACACTGAAAGCTTATGCTCCGGGGAGGGTGACAACAGAGGGTTTCTAGACTGGTGGATATCAGCAACGGTAAAGAGAAGAGTGCATTAATGGAAGTGGACAAAGCAAATAAGCATATTGAGTAAAGCATCTCTATAGTCTTCACCTTCCAGGAGGGAGATTGGGATCCACCTTTACAGAACCTGACCAGCTCAAGAAAGAAAAACCTCAAGTTAACACCAAAGTTCCCTAGTTCAGTTGCTCAACCAGTGAAGTCGTCAACAAGCCCACTCAGCATTTTCCTAATCTCTAATTAGATTTCCAATTCCCCTTTTAAATATAAGCAGACACCTAAGGAATATTACCTGCCTGAGAAAAATCTCCAACATGAAAAAAATCAATCATAATAACAGGGATAGGTGTTTAGCCAAGAAATTAAGACCTGGTTAGAACGCCTGCATCCAAGGGAAACACTATGGTACAACGAGCTAGCATTCCCAAATTACAGCACTTGTTTGAGTCCCATCTTCTTCGAACCCAGTTTCCTGCTAATGTACCTGGGAAGGAAGTGCAAAATGGCCCAAATACGTGAGCTTCTGCCAGCCACATGGGAAACCAGATGGGAGTTCCAAGCTGCTGGCTTCAGCCTGGTACAGTCCTGGACACTGCAGCCAATTAGGAAAAGCAGCAGCAGCAGGGGAAAGATCTCTTGGTCTCTCTCTCCACTCTGTCACTCTGTTCTGAGCTAAATAAAATAAACATTAGTACTAAAAGAACAAAAACAAAAACCACTCACATCCCATGTTAGTGTGCTGGGTTCCAGGCCTGCGTCTAAAAGCTCCTGATGCCATCCTGCTGCTAAGGGAGCAGCCAGTAACTGGGTTTCTTGCCACTCACACGAAAGATCCAGATTGAGTTCCTGGCTCCTGATTTCAACCCTGGTCCAGCTCAGCTGTTGCAGATACTTGGGAGCTCTCATCTCCCCGCCTCTCTCAATAAATAAACATTAGTTAAGGGGGAAAAAAAAAGGCTAGAGGAGTGGGAAAACAGAGGAAGGAGGAGCAACTCCAACTCCATGGTAAACTCCATCAAAACCCATAACCCTAGGAGAACCAGGAGAAAGTATCAAACAAATTCGAACTGAGGGACTTGCTATAACATATTCTTTAAAATATTTCATGTTTTAAATATGTTTTAAGCATAAAATATATAAATGTATACACAGAAATATATAAATATCTGTAGAATATTTTTTAAGCCTATTGAAGACCCTGGAAAACTGGAAAATCTATGGCGCTATCACAGATCGGGGAAAACTAAAGAGACATGTCTTTTCTTTTTCTTTTCTTTTTTCTTTTTTTTTTTTTTTTTTTTTTTAGGAGACATGACTTCTAAATGCAATGTGGTATCCTGATTAGATACTGGAACTGAAAAGCATCACAATAATAAAAAAAAAACCAATGATCTAAATAAAGTCCATAGTTTAGTTAATGGTATTATGTTAATTGTGCTAATTTTTGTTTGTTTGTTTTGACAAAGGTACTGTAGCTATGTAAAATACTAACACTAGGTAAAACTTGGTCAAAGGTATGCAAGAACTCTATGTGCTACCTGGGCAGATTTTCTGTAAGACTAAAATTATTGTCTAAAAAAAGCCTAATGGACTGTCATTATTACCCTTAAAGAACTAAGGTACTACACAAATCAAATCAAATAAAAATATTTTTAAAAGAATATTTTATAAAAATCATTGTGAATTCTTATCTTGTTTATTTAAAACAGTTACTAAGAAAGAGGGAAATAGGGCCAGTGCAATGAATCAACAGGTTAATCTTCTACCTTCAAGTGCCAGCATCCCATATGGATGCAGGTTTGTGTCCCAGCTGTTCCACTTCCCTTCCAGCTCATTGCTTATAGCCTGGAAAAGCAGTAGAGAATAGTCCAAGTCCTTGGGATCCTAAACCCATGTGGGAGACCTGGAAGATGCTCTTGGTTCCTGGCTTCAGATCTACTCAGCTCCAGCCATTATAGCCACTTGGGGAGTGAACCAGCAGATGGAAGATTTTTCTCTCTACCAATAGCTAGCTAGCTGGCAGGCATTCTGGGCCTGGTTAATGCCAAATTTGTGTTAACTATACCAGTATGCCAGCAAGATTGCTGCTGGTCGTTGGTTTGTTTGTTTTTAATAAGAGAAGACAGGGAACTGCAGACTAGGACACCCACACAAGCCTCCAGGTTACAGGACTGCAGATTACCCAGGGAAGGATCCTGGGGATACACTGGAGTGGGAGCGGTGGAGGGAACGTTTGACAGCAAAGGAATGAGGTCTGGTTCTGCCATGGACCAGGCCATTGCACTTGCACGTAGACAAGGGAGCTGAAACTGAGTGGTTTAGAGGGAGGAAACTGGACAGCATGTCTAAGTAAGGCAGAGTGGGAGACCTGTAGCCCACTAGCACCTGCAAAAGCTGGGGCTAGGGGACATGCCTGGATGGGCTGTGCCATAGCACCCACCCGTAAGTGTCTGAGCAGGTGGTAGACCACATCAGGCTGGGCCACAGCACCCACTAAAACGCGAGATAATCAGATCCATGGGCAGATTTTGTAGGATAACTGTTGGCTCCACTCTGTGGGACTGCAGCACTCACCAGCTTTCAGAAACAGCTGCGGATGCTGATGGGCCAAGTTACTGGAACACAGAATTCACCTGCCAGGAACCCACCTAGCTAGGAGCAAGCTTAAGCAGGCCAGACCAGGCTGGGCTGCAATACCCGTTGGCACATGGGAGCTGGGTCTGGGGGTGGACCAGGCAGGGGCGGTCCACAGCCCACACTGTCATGACTGATGGCCAGAACAGGATGCCGGCTAGACCAGGTTGGACCAAATACCCACAAATTCACGTAACACTAGCCGAGCTGCTGCTTCAACTGGCGGCTCCACTTCCCATCCAGCTCCCTGCTTATGGCCTGGGAAAGCAGTGGAAGACGGCACAAGTCCTTGGGACCTTACACCCATGTAGGAGACCTGAAGGAAGCTCTTGACTCTCAGCTTTAGACCAGCTCAGCTCTGGTCACTGAGGCCATTTGGGGCGCAGGGGGTGAACCAGCGGATGAAAGATATCTCTCACTGTCTACTTTCTCTGTAACTCTACCTTTCAGAAATAAACAAACAGATGAATAAATAAATAAGAAAAAGATGGTGCTAATATACTAGCATTTTTCTTAACAAACCTAAAAACTAACCAATTTCACTCCCTGCGAGCTAGCCTCGCAGTTAGAGTCCTCACCTTGCACGCTCCAGGATCCCATATGAGTGCCAATTCTAATCCCGACTGTTCCACTTCCCTTCCAGCTCCCTGTTTGTAGTCCGGGCAAGCAGGAGAGGACGGCCCAAGAAGTCTTGGGACCAAGCACTCACGTGGAAGACCCAGAAGGAGCTTCTGGATCCTGGTTTCGGATCAACTCAAAAAAGAACATTATTTATACAAGTTTATTCTATCTGGCCTGGCCACGTTGCATCTAATATGTCCATGCAATTAAAATTCCCAATGTCAAGCCCAGTGCAGTAGCCTACCAACGAAAGTCCTTATATTGCATGCTCCAGGATCCCGTATGGGCGCCAGTTCTAACCCCAGCAGCCCTGCTTCCCATCCAGCTCCCTGCTTGTGGCCTGGCAAAGCAGTCGAGGACGGCCCAGAGCTTTGGGACCCTGCACCCGAGTGGGAGACCCAGAAGAAGCTCCTGGCTCCTGGTGTTGGATCGACTCAGCTCCAGCCGCTGTGGCTACATGGGGAGTGAATCAGCAGGCAGAAGATCTTCCTCTCTGTATCTCCTCCTCTCTGTTTATCTGACTTTCCAATAAAAATAAATAAATCTTTTTTAAAAAGTGAAAAATCAACAATTTTTTTCCTGTAAAAATCAGTGACACCAAGGATCAGCACTATGGCATGAACATGTTAAGCCTCTTACTGTGGACACTGGCATCCTATATGGGTTCTAGTTGAAGAACCAGCTACTCTACTTTGGATCCATCTCCCTGCTAACTGTGCCTGGGAAAACAGTGGAACTTGTACCCAGGTGAGAGATCTGGATGAAGCTCCAGGCTCCTGGTCAGCCTGATCCAACCCCAGCCATTGGGGCCATTTGAGGAGTGAACCAGTTAATGCCAGATCTCTCTCTACCTCTCCTCCTCTCTGTGATTCTGTGTTTCAAATAAATAAATAAATAAATCCTTAATTTAAAAAGGTGGGGTCACCTCAATAGGAATTTTTCCACCCTATAAGGCTTCTGTGTTTATTCATTTTTCATAATCTGTTTTATGGGTTTGGAAAGATGTTTGATACATAACTCCTATAATTATTAACCTTCATGAACAGGTTAGATAATAATACAACAGCTTCTTCCCAACTGCAAAAAGATTCTCTTTTCCTTGCCCACAACTGTAAATCCTAAATTACAAAATGTTATTCTCCAATATTAAAAAATTTCTTTTCTCGGGCCCGGCGCCGTGGTCTAGCGGCTAAAAATCCTCACCTTGAACGTGCCCCGGGATCCCATATGGGCGCCGGTTCTGATCCCGGCAGCTCCACTTCCCATCCAGCTCCCTGCTTGTGGCCTGGGAAAGCAGTCGAGGAAAGCCCAAATCCTTGGGACCCTGTACCCGCGTGGGAGACCCTGAAGAAGCTCCTGGCTCCTGGCTTCGGATCGGCACAGCACCGGCCATTCAGTCACTTGGGGAGTGAATCATCGGACAGAAGATCTTCCTCTCTGTCTCCCCTCTTCTCTGTATATCTGACTTTGTAATGAAAATAAAATAAATCTTTTTTTTAAATTTTCTTTTCTCAACCAAAACTATTAGGATATTAGCCCAAAAAAGGAAAAAATATTTTTTAATAAAAAGCTCTAGTGCCAATCTGTTAAATCAATTTGTGTGATGAGCTAATATATGTATGTACATTATATGTACATGTATGTATGTATGTATATATCTAGCTAATGATTGGAAGGAAAATACTAGGACTGGTACTGTGGCACAGCCAGCTAATAGTCATTGCCAGCAACACCAAAACCCCACATGGGCACTGTTTCATGTTAGAGCTGTTCAATTTCCAATCCAGCTCCCTGCTAATGGCATAAAAAAAAGTGGCAGAAATTTGTCCAAGTTTTTGGGACCTTGACCACCCACATGAGCAACCCAAATGAAGTTTTTGGTTTCAGCCTTGCCCAACCATGGCCAACATATTTCTGTGGGGAGTGAACCAGGAGACAGAAGATCTCTCTTTCTTTCTCTAACTTGGACTTTCAAATAAATAAGAAAGAAAAGAAAAGAGCAAGATAGGGCCCCACACGGAAGTCCTGGCCTTGCATGTGCTGGGATCCCATATGGGCACAGGTTCTAATCCTGGCAACCCCGCTTCCCATCCAGCTCCCTGCTGTGGTCTGGAAAAGCAATCGAGAATGGCCCAAGATTTGGGACCCTGCACCCATGAGGGAGACTCAGAAGAGGCTCCTGGCTCCTGGCTTCAGATCAGCTCAGCTCTGGCCATTGCGGCCACACAGGATGCCTGGTTAGAGTCCCAGCTACTTCATACCTTCCATCCAGTTTCCTGATATGCACCTGGTAGGCAGCACATGATGGCTCCAGTGTTTAGGTTCTGGCCACCCAAATGAAGACTTGGATAGAGCTCTGGGCTTCCGGCTTCAGGCTGATCTAAGCTCTGATTCTGATTTTTTTTAAAGATTTATTTTTATTGCAAAATCAGATATACAGAGAGGAGGAGAGACAGACAAAGAGCTTCCGTCCATTGATTCACTCCCCAAGCAACTGCATCGACTGGAGCCTCTTCTGGGTTTCCCATGCAGCTGCAGGCTCCCAAGGCTTTGAGCCGTCCTCAACTGCTTTCCCAGGCCACAATCAGGGAGCTGGATTCGAACCACCTCCCTGAATCATATGGGATCCCAGAGCATACAAGGTGAGGACCAAGCCGGGCCCTAAGCCCTGATTTTTACAGGCATTTGGGGAATTTGCCAACAGATGTAAGATATCGCTCTCTGTATCTTTCCCTTTCTCTCTGCCTGCCTTTCAAATAGCTAGATAGGAATACTGTCGACTGTTATTTCGTGTGCTACACCTGAACCTGTCCTTGGCTCTTGAGAGAAGCCAGCACCTGGGGAGGCAGTTCTCAGAAGCTGGTTCTCACAAGGCCAGGCCTAAGACATTACCTAATCATGGCTTTAATTAAAAATTCATTTAGCGAAAGGCCACCCCTTTCTAACCTTTCATTTTACAATTTAATCTTATGCTTATTTCCATCCTACACTGGTAAAGCAAAACATGTCTACACAGATAAACACACCTAACTTCCTACAAGAGCAGCGCACCTCGGAAATCCTTCCTATACCCACCTTACAATGTCTGTTGATGACTCCGACATGACGGGGGCCTTTCTGTCATGCATTAAGCATGTAGAGGTGAAGATTTAGGTAAAGCAAGTGGGAAGAGACTTGCCACTGTGTAGCAAACAGGTACCTGCCAGGACACTGCCACTGTGATCCTGCCCTGCTCTATTAGACAACAATACCTTCCTGAAAAGTGCCTGCTCCACAGACAGCCCAGAAATCCTCCCCACGGGCATCCAAGGCATTCCCAAGTACAAACAAACCAGAGCAGTGCTGCCCACGGGGAGAAGAAAACCCTAACCCAAGAAATAACTGCATAACTGGAGAGGGGGAGGGGCAGGATGAAAGCAAAGAACACCAACTTTCACAAGACCACAAGATTAGGTTTACTCCATAAATTTACTGTAGCACTGCTTGAATCAGGAAGTTCTAGGGGCTCTGGATTTCAGTCTTACACTTAAATCACAAGACAAATACTAATATCTGAATTTAAAATAGTTCCCCCGTGTATGTTTCTAACAAAACCCACAAGTTCTTAAATCAAGTCCCTGGTTTTGAAAGTTGAATTGTCCATTTATTTGTCCATCTCCAAATGGCCCTAACCCAGGCAGGGCCCCTTCAATGAACATTTTCCCTCTGGAATCATTAGCCACATCGCCTTCCTCTGCTCCAAGGGATTCCTCTGATCAGTGTGGCCAGCGGAAGGGCGGAGAGCAACAGCAGGTAAGTACTTATACTATGCCTCTCACAGAAAACCTAAAATCCCGGCAGCAAGAACTGGCTGGGGATAACCCGCCTGGCCCTGGTTCTCACCACCACACAAAGACCCAGCGAGAGCTAGAGACGCCGACTCTCTGCACCCCACACCTCACTCTGTAAGAGAGGAAGAAGACTTTGAATGGAAGCCGAGAGAACCCTTAGCAGCACCCACTCCCACGTGGCCTTGCTCTTCTCCCCAGCCCAAGGCTGGATGGGAGAGGCGTCGGGAGGGACGCCCATGGGGCTGCGGGAGGGAGAGCGCCAGGCAGAGACATGCCAGTCCCTTCCCTGCGGCCCAGGGCTATACGCCTCCCAGTCCCGAGGGAGATCCCACCCCCCCCGAGAGCCCCGATCTCTCCACGGCTGCTGGGAGGCGACCTCAAGACTCCGGAGCTGCGGCCAGGGTTAGGCTGCCAAGCCCCGCGTCTGGACAGGATGGAGTCCGGGCCGCGTGCGGCGGAGGCTGGGAGGTGTCCCCTCTGCCTGCCGCCGTCCCTTCCCGAGCCCCAGCTTCTCCAGGTCCCCCGGTCACGGATTCTAGGGCGGCCCTCACCTCACGTCCGGCGGTCCCGGGGCCCCTGCGAGGAGGCGTTGCTGGGCGGGAGGAGACGCCGGCGGCTCCGGCGATGGCTGACAGGCGCGCAGCAGCACCAGGCCAGCCGGGCACACGGGGAAGGGGCGGGGCTTGCGGCCGGCCCCGCCCCCGCCCCGCCCCCACCTCAGCGGGCTAGCCCCATGAGGTGACTACGTCCGGGGTTACTCCGGGCCGTTCACCTCCAACCCCGCTCCGGCGGCCGCGAGGTCCGGGCCACTGCCGGGGGCCCCCGAGGCGCGGGTCCCGAGGAGCGGCAGGCAGCCAATGGGAGGGCGGCGCGGGGCGGGGCGACGTGAGGCGATGCCGATGGTCCGAGCGCGGCTCTGCCATTCGGGGCCGAGCGGCTGCAGGGCGGGCGGGCCCGCGCGGGCTCCGCGCCTCCTCTGCCTGCGGCTGGTGCGAGGCCGGCCCGCCGGCTCCCTCTCCCGGCGGACGGGGAAGTGGTGGAAAAGGTCCCACATGCACCTCCTGGGCGGAGCAGAGGCGCCCCGGGACGCCGAAAGTGAAGGGCCAGCGCCATATAGGAGCGAGTGGGGCAGGCGGTGTGCGAGCCTGAATTCGATGGATGTTGGGTCCATCCGCTGCCCTTCTTCACGGAGGCTGGTCTCCAGTTTAGTGCCTGCCAGCTCCTAGACAGCCCTGGAAACCCTTGTTCCAGTTCTGCCGCCCACCCCAAGGAAACTGGAATACTGAGGAGAAGCCTTGGTCAAAGTAGCTCAGTGTGCCAAAGGACCAAAACCCGCCAGCCCTGGGCATGGCGGACAGGTGCCAGCCAGTTCCTGACCGCTCCCATGCCCCACTGTGATTACACCAAGCCTAGCAGAGGACGCCAGGCCAGGTCTCTAGCTCTCCCAGTTACTTCGCAGCGACACTTGCACACACCTGTGTGTGGAAATTCAGTTGAAACTGGAAGGAGCCCAAACACAATACAACACTGGTTTTGCCAAATTCCTGAAGAAATGTGATTAAAAGAAAATGTGAAATTTCCGAAGAGGCAGCCTGGTACAACCAGTAGCCAGGGACACAATGAAAAGTGGAAGAAAAAAAAAAGTATTTGAGAGGGATGGAGTGAGTTCCAACTCCTTGCAAGAATCTGAAGGAACACCCGGAGTGGTTTCCTGATTCTTACTCAAGTGTGTGGTGAAGGGCAGGAGCGCTGCTAAGAATGGCAATTTGGTGGCAAGTAGTTCCAAGGCAGAGGGCGAAACAGTGAATAGGGAAGAAACACCCTAGGTCAGAAGCCCTTGAGCCACTGCTGAGGCAAGAAAATAGGCAAATTGGCCAATCGGGAGCAATGTTGATCTCCGAGTCCTAACAACAGCCCTAGCCTCTCCAGACCACTTCAGAAAATAGTAGGGACTGGAAACACAAATTGTGAATGGTGTGCTTTTTTACAGAACGGAGATCCATTCTGAGGATAAATGTACCACTGAGATATCTGTCAGTTGGACAAAAGTAGGAAACACTGAACTTAAATGTAGAGCCGAGCAAGACCCTGAACGAACAGACTGAAAATGAAGGGCTGGCAGGAGGCTGCGCTGCTTATCCGCAGCAGCAGTCTCTGAAGCTGGCATCCAAGAAGAGCCAGGAAAGAACAAAAAGTCTTGAGGCTGTCTTTTACCTTTCCTCACTAATTCACAGCTTCAGAAGAACAACCAAACCAGAGGTTCATCCTCAAAATGTGACCTGTGTTGTGGCACAGTGAGTTAAGCCATTGCTTGTGGTGCTGCACCCAATAAGAGCACTAGTTCAAGTCCTGGCGACTGAGCCTCCATCCAGCTGCCTGCTACCATGCCTGGGAAACAGCAGAGGATGGCCTGGACTCCAGCGCTCAAGGACCTGCCACCTGCTGTACAGACCCAGGCTCGGATGCAATCCCTGGGGCCCTTTTAGATATAAACCGTTAACTAGAAGATCTTACCTTCCCTTCTCTCCCTCGTTCTAGCTCACTCTGCCTTTTAAATAAATAAATGATTCATACATCTTTAAAAAGCAAAACTCACCTTACGTGACAGTGTAGCAAACTCTTAAACATCTCATATTTGACCTCACTAAGGGCTTAAATGTATTTGAGTTCTGTAAAGAGATAAGGAAAGGCCTAATCAAAAGGCTGCATTGGGGGTCCAGTGCAACACCTTAGTCCTCGCCTTATATGCGCCAGGGTTCTATGTGGGCACCTGACTGTGTCCTGGCAGCTCTGCTTCCCATCCAGCTCCCTGCTTGTGGCCTGAAAAAGCAGTTGAGGATGGCCAAAAGCCGTGGACACTGCAGTCACATGGGAGACACAGAAAAGGTTCCTGGCTCCTGGCTTCAAATTGGCTCAGCCCTGGCCCTGACCATTGCAGTCACTTGTGCCATGAACCAGCAGATGGAAGATCTTGTCTCTCCTCTCTAAAAATCTGACTTTCCAATAAAAATGAATAAATCTTTAAAAAAAAAAAAAAAGCTTGGGCCCGGCAGCGTGGCCTAGCGGCTAAAGTCCTCGCCTTGAACACCCCGGGATCCCATATGGGCGCCAGTTCTAATCCCGGCAGCTCCACTTCCCATTCAGCTCCCTGCTTGTGGCCTGGAAAGCAGATGAGGACGGCCCAAAGCTTTGGGACCCTGCACCCGTGTGGGAGACCTGGAAGAGGTTCCTGGTTCCTGGCTTCGGTTCGGCGCGCACCGGCCCGTTGCGGCTCACTTGGGGAGTGAATCATCGGATGGAGATCTTCCTCTCTGTCTCTCCTCCTCTCTGTACATCCGGCTTTCCAATAAAAATGAATAAATCTTTTTTTAAAAAAAAAAGCTTGGCTTTGCATGGTGGCCTGGCAGCTAAAGTCCTCACCTTGCATGTACCAGGATCCCATACGGTCGCCGGCTCTAATTCCAGCAGCCCTGCTTCCCATCCAGCTCCCTGCTTGTGGCCTGGGAAAGCACTCGAGGACAGCCCAAAGTCTTGGACCCTGCACCCGCATACGAGACCTGGAAGAGGCTCCTGACTTCAGATCAGCGCAGTTTTGGCCACTGTGGCCACTTGGGGAGTGAATCATCAGACAGAAGATCTTCCTCTCTGTCTCTTTTCCTCTCTACATATCTGACTTTGCAATAAAAATAAATAAATCTGTTTAAAAATTATAAACTGAAAGAAAATTAAAGATGAGTTAGTATGCACCAAGATCATTTACAGGGGATCCATTAATCAAATTGTCATTACCAAATGAAAACACAGCTGTGCAGAGAACAGACGAAGCTCTGTGTCTTTAAGATAGTACACCTTGGGCCCGGCGGCGTGGCCTAGCAGCTAAAGTCCTCCCCTTGAACGCCCCGGGATCCCATATGGGTGCCGGTTCTAATCCCGGCAGCTCCACTTTCCATCCAGCTCCCTGCTTGTGGCCTGGGAGAGCAGTCAAGGACGGCCCAAAGCTTTGGGACCCTGCACCCGCGTGGGAGACCCAGAAGAGGTTCCTGGCTCCCGGCTTCGGATCAGTACAGCACCCGGCCATTGCGGCTCACTTGGGGAGTGAATCATCGGATGAATTGCTTTTTTTTTTTAAGATTGATTTATTTTTATTGCAAAGTCAGATATACAGATGGAGGAGAGAAACAGAGAGGAAGATCTTCCGTCCGATGATTCACTCCCCAAGTAAGCGCAATGGCCGGTGCTGCGCCAATCCGAAGCCGGGAGCCAGGAACCTCCTCCAGGTCTCCCACATGGGTGCAGGATCCCAAGGCTTTTGGCCATCCTCGACTGCTCTCCCAGGCCACAAGCAGGGAGCTGGATGGGAAGCGGAGCTGCCAGGATTAGAACTGGCGCCAATATGGTTATCCCACCGCGTTCAAAGCAAGGACTTTAACCACTGCGCTATTGTGCTGGGCCCAGTACACCTTGAATTTCAACAACCCCATGTTACGTTGTCTGGTATGTGTCACAACCTGCCCTTCCCTCTTGTAGGTTCTCTAGAGCTGCTGGCTCCAGGAGTTCTTAACACACAGTCATTATGTTTGTAAGACGCAAAGAGAGCCAAAGGGTGGACGGTACTTACCACATAAGACTAACAGGTGGAAGAAACCGAGGTGAGTGAGACATTCCCGGAGTTTGAAAGCAGAAGTTGGTTATGGGCTGAACAGTATCTCAAAATTCATCTGATCAAGTCCTAGGCCTCAGGATCTCAGAATATGAGTGTATGTGAAGATTAGGTCTTTAAATGGGTTATTAAATTAAAATGAGATCATTAGTATGAACCCTAATAAAATATGGCTGGTGTCCCCACTGGAGAGCGTGAGCTGGGATGGGTGCAGACCAGACTAGGCAGGGCTACCACACCTGTGCACCTCATGTGGACTAAACCAGGGAAAAGCCAGGCTGGGCTGATTGTTCCTGCTGGTGCAAACCAAAATTAGAGTGGGTGCGGGTTGGTTGGGCTTAGTCACAGCATCAGCTGGCAGAAGCTGGCACTGGGGGCCAGAACCACCTGGACAGTGCATAATCTGGGAGTGGGAGTGGCCTAAAGGGAAATAGTGGGCTCCTCCCTCTTGGGTTACCACTCCCAGTAGAGGGCATGAAAACCAGGATAGGGGCTGGGGTGGCTAGACAGAAAGGCACCCCCAACAACATCTGTGTGGGCTGGATAGTAGAGCTGGTTAGATGGAACTAGGGTTCAAAGCCCATTGACATGTATGAGAGCAGAAGGGGATGTGGGACAGACTGGACTAGTCTGCCACACATACTGGCAAACTAGGATAGGGGGCGCGCCTGGTGGGGGTTATTGTGGGTCACTCCAACTAGGCTGCAGCTCCTACTGGTTTATGTGAGGGCCGAGTGTGTGCTGAGCAGAACCAGGCTGGACTGCAACACCCACTGGTTCCAGTGGAAGACAGGGATGGAAACAGAACCAACCCAGCAATTGCAACCACCAGCTGATGGGGCAATGGACTGTGCCGGGTCCTGTACTTGCTAGTACATACAAGAATCTGGTCTGGGATCACCTCAGACAAAGTTTCTTTGGGGATCTCCCCAATCGAAATGCCAGACTCAGAACCCTAATCAAGAAAAGACAGAAGACAGAACAGGTCAATCAACCACCTCAGCTATATGTTGGCAGCGAAATACCGGGCAAATGGAGACTCTATGATGGACTATGTCAATCAGTGGATTCTTCAACGACCTCATCGTGCTTGGAGAGGTGAGATTGGCAGCGATTCATAATTGGTGAACTATCAAAACCACTTGAGCAAGAATCTCGGAGCATGCCCCACATCAGGGACTTGGGGTGGGTGGGAGACTGGGTGGGGCTTCTCCCTCAAAACCCCTCAGATACATGAAGAAAACAATGTGGAACTAATGGTCTTACCCACTGTCCTGTAGCCCTTGAACCTTTTTACCCTGATTAACTATGTAAATATTGCCAAAAATATAATTTAAAAAATGGAAAAAGAAAAAATATGGCTGGTGTCCTTATAAGAAGAAATCAGTACACATACACACAAAGGGAAGATCTTGTGAAAAGCTGGAGAAAAGCCGCTTACAAAGCAATTTGGCCTACACCTTGATCTTGGAATTCTGAGCTGCAGAACTGTGAGAAAATGCATTTCTTTCTTTTTTTTTTTTTTGAAAGATTTATTTATTTTTATTGGAAAGGCAGATGCACAGAGAGGAGGAGAGATAGAGAGGAAGATCTTCCATCCGATGATTCACTCCCCAAGTGACTGCAACGGCCAGTGCTGCGCCGATCCGAAGCCAGGAGCCAGGAACTTCTTTCCAAGTCTCCCACACGGGTACAGGGTCCCAAGGCTTTGGGCTTTCCTTGACTGCTTTCCCAGGCCACAGGGAGGGAGCTGAATGGGATGCGGGACTGCTGGGATTAGAACTGGTGCCCATATGGGATCCCAGTGCATTCAGGGCGAGGACATTCGCCGCTAGGCTATTGCACCAGGCCCTATCATTATTCTTTACTACCTGAATCTCTATTTAACAAGATTTTGTCTCTTACATCTGCACTTCCACAACAAAAAGTCTGTCCGGTCACATTTGAGTTGATTTAAGGAAGAAAAGATGTAATTATAGTAGAAAATTGAATCATAGAGCCTCCTATACTGGTGACTGTTTGATCATGGCCTCAACTTCCTTAAGTACCTAGATGAGTGATCAACATTTAGGATAAGGAGGGGAAACTAGGAGATGTTAGTCCCCACTGATGCCAGCACTTATGTCTCTTTCTTAACCCTTCCCCTGTGCAGACGAGTATTCCTTTCTAATTTTCTAGATCTCTCTTGTCCTTGAAAGTCACATCTTTTTCATTTCTAAGATGGCTGTTGGGCCCGGCGCAACAGCCTAGTGACTAAATCCTTGCCTTGCATGCACCAGGATCCCATTTGGGCGCCGGTTCATATCCTGGCTGCTCCACTTCCCATCCAGCTCCTTGCTTGTGACCTTCAAAACAAAAAAGGCTCTTACAGTTCTAGCTTCCTTGGATCTCTCTCCTTCTGAGATGTGATACGACTGTAATGACCATAAGGTACAGCATTTACTAGGGGTATAATTTTTATGTTCATATTGGCTTTAATGTTCCAGATAAATTTTTTTAAATATGTATTCACTTTTATTGGAAAGGCAAATCTACAGAGAGGAGAGACAGAGACAAAGCTCTTCCATTTGTTGATTCACTCCCCAAGTGGCCGCAACAGCCAGAACTGAGTCAATCCGAAGCCAGGAACCAGAAGCTTCTTTCAGATTTCCCACATGGGTGCAGGGTCCCAAGGCTTTGGGCCGTCCTCCACTGTTTCCCAGGCCACAAGCAGGGAGCTGGATGGGAAGTGGAGCAGCCAGGACATGAACTGGCGCCCAGGTAGGATCTCAGTGCTTGGAGGTGGAGGATTAGCCAATCGAGCCATTAAATAGGATCCCCAGATACAGTTAAATAATTGTAGAGACAAAGTCTCTTTATAGCTGGGTAACCCCTTTTACAGTTTTTAAAATCAAAACAGGCATAGACATTGGTAAATGCTTAATATTTTAAAAAGAATTATTTATTTATTGGAAAGGCAGTTACAGAGAGAGAGAGAGAGATCTTCTATTCCCTGGTTCAGGGCCCAATGGCCACAATAGGTAGGGCTGGGCCAAACTTAAGCCAGGAACCAGGAGCTCCATCTGGGTCTCCCACAAGGTGGCAGGGGTGTGAGCACTTAGGTCATCTTCCACTGCCTTCCCATGCACATTAGCAGCTAATGTTGTTGGGTAGGCAGCTATTTCAGGGTCAAGAGCTTGAAGCCAGTCCCCTCGCCACCTATGTAGTCCCTTCTGCCTACCTGTGACGCTTACCTGGAACCTGAGAGGGGGCAGTACTGCATTGTTGCATAACCACTCCCCCAGCATACCCCCATAAGGCCCATGATAGGGAGGGGTTGCCTGCTTCCCTTGCTCTGGCATTCTGACTCTTGGCCTCCCTAGTACCTGCTTGCTCTCTGGCTTGCCGTGGACAGACTTCAAGGACAGGTAGCCCCTGAGTATGGCCCCTGTATGTCTGTGTTCCTCACCCTCTGTTCACTGCTTGGGCAACTCAGTGAAGATGTTAATGCTAAGAAGCTTTGTATTTCTAATTTGTGTACTTTCAAGAGTTCCGGGACGTATGAGGCCTAACAGTAATAGAAAATGGACAGAGATGCCAGGAAAAAAGTGAATATTTACAGCTTTGTAAGTGTGTCCAGGTTGTGAATGCATGTCTCTTAGGATAACTTACATTGCAAGGGAAGGCGGGACATAGGTCGTCTATTTAACCAATGGATTTCAGGGTAACGATCATTTGTTCCTCCTGGGGTTTCAATTTAAACTGGATCGCCATATGGACTTGTCATTTCCTTTTGTCTAGTGGGTCCTGTTATCACCAAGCTTGATTAATAAAGACTCCTCAGTATATTCTAGACTTGTCTGGCGTGATCTCGCTCACACCATGCAACAATAACTAGATTTGAAGCAGAGCAGTGAGGCCTTGAACCAGTACTCATGTGGGATGCCAGCACCACAGGCAACGCCTGCCCCCTGAGCACTACATTAAATGGCATAAAGATTAACTCTGAATTTGAGAGGCCAGGGATTCTGCTTATCTGTCTTTGTGTTGCCCACTGGGAAGGCAAGGCCTCCAGTAGCATACTTCACTCCTTTACAGCTGGACAGAATTCATCAGGAAAGTCAGTGCCTTGCCCAGAATTGGAAGACAAAACAAAACAAAGCAAAAGACACGGACGCCTTATCTGAACACAATGCTCCTTTGCTCTGGTCAGCCATTCAGGTTTGTCCAGCGTTAGGAACCTGAGGGAACTTCACACCATAAGGTCAGAGCATGTCCTCGGGGAGGCCACTTCCTAAGTCTGGTCCTGATGATGAAAGGTAAAATTACACAATAAACGACAGTGTTTACCCTGGAGACTCGCCATGATCTATTCACAGGGACGCTGCGGTTTTGAGCGGGCATCACGGCTCTTCTTATCGTCCACTGCCCGGCACCTGCAGTCCCTCTGTTCTCTGGTTCTGGCTTCTGCCACCACAACTGACTTATTACATACACACACAAAATACAAAATAATACATAAATTCCGTTCTAAGCCCTATACGTTCCACAATTAAATGGCTAGAGAAAGTTTAAAAGGCTCCTTTCTTTAAAGGCAGGAAAGCAAACAAGATGAATGATCTAGGACAGCCCTGGGGTTCTGTCATTTACGTAAGTCAGCTTTCAGCGTGCCCATCTCCCACCTCACTCTCCTCTGCAGCCACAAAAGTGCTCCCAGGGAACTGAGTCCCAGCCCTGTCTTTCCTGTCCCTTCAGGCTTCTCCACTTCCTCCACTACTCCTTTATCGGTCTCAGTCTTGCTACATATGTAGGCCTACACCTGTCATTGCTCTGATGCTGTTGTGAGAGGCCTTTAAAAGGGTCTCATGAAAAAACTATGGATACTTTTTAAAAATGTTTGTACCCGAAAACTTTTTTCATAAACTTTCTTTTGAAATCACCTTCATCTATATGCAATCCAACATAAACGAGGTCTTTACATGGCACGGTCTCACCATCAAGAACACAGGGCCCTCAGTCAGCCTCCTGATCCCATTCACTCTTCCAGTCTTAACATTTTCCTGCACCAAATCTAGAGTCACAAGATTCTACAATTCTCTGTCTTTTTTAAGTTCTTACTCTTGCTTAGCAGCTAGGCCCACAGGTAGAGAACTTACAAGCACAGATTATCATTGCACCTACAATGCCGATATGTCCAATTTTCTTACTGAAAATAAACAGGCAAACAAAGAGAAGGAATAAAGACAAGCAAAAATCAGTGAAAACGAAATGTGCCTTAGGAGGCCAGCACTGTTGTGATGCAGCAATGAAGATCTCTTTCTGCCTTTCAAATAAAATGAAAATAAGCAAATAAAACTTTTTTAAAGATTTACTTTATTCTTATTGCAAAGTCAGATATATATATAGAGAGAGAGGAGGAGAGACAGACATATCTTCCGTCCGATGATTCACTCCCCAAGTGACCGAAACAGTTGGTGCTGTGCCAATCCGAAGCCAGGAGCCAGGAGCTTCTTCCGCGTCTCCCAGGCAGGTGCAGGGTCTCAAGGCTTTGGGCCATCCCCGACTGCTTTCCCAGGCCACAAGCAGGGAGTTGGATGGGAAGCAGGGCTGCCGGGATTAGAACCAGCACGCCCATATGGGATCCTGGTGTATTCAAGGCGAGGACTGTAGCCACTAGGCCACGCCGCCAGGCCCAGCAAATAAAACTTTTAACAAAGTACAGCGGGATCAACCTGTAATGTGCTACTTTGAATTAGATGATGTAACCAAAATGTAAAACCTTTATCTCAGAGCTTAGGATATGGTAGGCACACTTTATGCTTTTTCTCCATGTCCTGCTAATGTCCCATACAAGAGCAAGATGCCCAATGGCTGCTTACTCAACTTGGGAATTACTGTATTAATCCCACTCCACCCTCAATAGGAAAGATGTGATGAGGGCAAAGAGATCATTTGAATCTTTTACCCTTACTTGGAGGGAGCAAACCAGCTTGGCCTGAGCCTCTGAGAACCGACAAAAGGCTTGGCACTGTGAGGGAAATGTTCTTTGAGCCCTTTGGCAAGGATATGGAGCAACAGGCACTTTGGTATACTGCGAGTGGGAGTATAAATGGGGACAACCCTTTTAAAAACAGCTGGCATGAACCAGTAAAGCAGAACACAGCCTCACTGTGCTACCACCAGCCTCTACTCCTGCGTTCACATCTTAAAGGAATTTTCAGTTCAAGGGCTGAAAAATCACACAATTTTTTTTCTGAGTTGTAAAATAGATAAAGGAATTATCGGATGCCAATCTAATGGAATATTGAGCAAATGATTGCCACATGAAGCATTATGGAAGAATTTTACAAAAATAATGTTGAGGAGCCTGGCGCAGTGACCTAGCGGCTAACGGCCTCACCTTGATCTATCCGGTAGTTCACTCCCCAGGTGGCTGCAACAGCCGGAGCTGAGCCAATCCAGAGCCAGGAGCCAAGAGCTTCTTCTGGGTCGCCCATGTGGGTGCAGGGTACCAAGGCTTTGGGCCATCCTCGACTGCTTTCCCGGGCTACAAACAGGCAGCTGGAAAGGAAATGGAGCAGCCGGGATATGAGCCGGGGCCCATATGGTATCCCGACGCATGCAGGGTAAAGACTTTAGCTGCGAGGCTACCGTGCTTGGCCCAGTTAACATATTTTTACAAGGCACAGAAAAATAAAGACTAGAGGGAGAAAAGGGGGTGTGGCCAAAGAGATACAAAAATGTTTTAAGAGACTGATCCTATTCAGTTCGTTTGGGTGATGTATTTGCCTGACATTCACATTTTCTTATCACTATTACCATTTAAAATAAGCATAAGGTCTGGCATTGTGGTCATTAAAGTTAAGCTGCAATTGGTCTTTTTTTAAATAACATTTATTTACTTTTATTGGAAAGTCAGATATACAGAGAGAAGGAGAGACAGGAAGATCTTCCGTCTGATGATTCACTCCCCTAGCTGCCGCAAAGGCTGAAGCTGAGCCAATCCGGAGCCAGGAGCCTGGAGCTTCGCCCGGGTCTCCCATGCAGGTGCAGGGTCCCAAGGCTTTGTGCCATCCCCGACTGCCTTCCCAGGCCACAAGCAGGGAGCTGGATGGGAAGCAGAGCTGCTGGGATTAGAACCAGCACCCATATGGGATGCTGGCGCATACAAGGTGATGACTTTAACCACTAGGCTACCATGTCAGGCCCTAAGCTGCTGTTTGTGACAACGGTATTCCATATTGGAGTATCGGTTCCAGTCTTAGCTACTCTGGTTCCAGTTTAGCTCTCTGCTGATGCATTTGGGAGAGCAGTGAGTGATGGCCCAAGTATTTAGGTCCCTGACATCCACGGGAAGACCTGAATGGAGTTCGAGGCTTCCGGCTTCTGCCTGGCACAGCCCTGGCTGAGGCTAACATCTGGGGAGTAAACCAGTAGACAGAGAGAGAGAGAGAGAGAGAGAGAGAGAGAGAGAGAGAGAAGAGATGCAGAAAGAAAGAGGAAGGAAGACAGATCTTCCATCCACTGGTTTACTTCCCAAATGACCACAGCAATCAGGGCTGAGCCAGGCTGGGATAGGAACACAAGGACTCAAGCACTTGGGCCATCTTCTGCCACTTTCCCAGGTGCCTTAGCAGGGAGCTGGATCAGAAGTAGAGCAGCTAGGACTTGAACCAGCGCACCTATGGGATACAAGTGTCTCAGGGGGTGTCTTAACGTGGCATGCCACAGCACCAGCCTCTCTCTTTCTCTGCCCTCTCTCTGTCGCCATGAGTGTCAAAGAAATACTCCTAAATATATATTTATGGATTTGTGCTGTGCATACTCACATATATATGACTCATAAATATATATTTATAACTCATATATATGTATATATAAATTCCTCAATATAATTCTTAAATAAACCAAAACTAATGGGCCACAAGCATATACCTTCTGCAGCATATCACAGGGTGAAGGTATGATGGTAATTCTACAGTTAGAAGAGTCCTTCGAAGGCATCTTGTTCGCCCACCTCATTTAGGAACCTGACACAGAGGCCCAGAGTAGGTCTGTCTCTTGCTAAAGGACTTAGGCGACTAGAGCCTAACGGGCCCCTGGCTCCAGGCAAGCGTTCCTCCTGCAGACACACCTTGATTCGTCCACGCCATGCCATCCTAACTTTCTACTCTTCCAGAAGTTAAATCTCTACCCACAGACATCATAAAACTCACTTATGCAATAGACATTTCCCTCCTAAATTTGAGAGTTCTTAGAAATTTTTTGTTGTTTTGGTGTTTTTGTGGGAAAAACAGACCAGAAGAGATATTCTGTCCTTCATGGATGTTTCACTCAAAAATTCAGCTTAAGAGGAAAGCAACACCCCCTGGGTCTATCTCACTGCCAGTAGATATTCTGACTCGCTACTTGCATTTCTTAGCCCGCCTCTTTCATTGCCAAAGGAAAAGGCGAGGGTCTGAGAGTTAATGAAAGAAAATTCCTGTGCTTGATTTTGGGTCAAGCATAAGGTTTCCTCTCAGAAAAGTGAACTCTTCCGCCACCTTGTGACACAGATCAACATGGAGGACTTCAGATCCATTGCTCTAGCCGCCAGGGGGCAGCACTATCACATGGCATCTAAGACCTAATCTGCTGGAAAGTGGAAACAGAACCCGATAGGTGAGCAGATGTAATCATAAAGAAACTGTAAACAAAAATCCTGAAGGCCCCGGAAGGCTTCAGACTGCCCTAACCAAACAGTGAGGCACCTGAAACAGGAACAATGAACCGGACCAACACAGATTTGCTCTGGACTGAGAAAGACCTGAGACATCTACGTTCCCTGGACAGTGGTCTCATTTTTCCACTCCCACAGCAAAATTTTTTGAGAACATTATTCGTACTTTTTCACCCCAACTTCTTCTCAAACAACTCCTACTTCACTGCAACTGCTGTGACAAAACTGCCAAGACCGGCGGACATGCTCATTCGTGCCCCGCAGACTCCGGGTCTGATCAGCTAGCCACTCTTTCCCTGAATTCCTGTGATTTCCGCACTCCCGCTCTTCTTAACCTACAGGCTGCTTCCTCAGGAAAGTTCTCCTACTGTCTTACTGAGAGGGGCCTCGACCACTACTCTTTCCCTCCACCATCCTGTTTTTTGTTTGTTTGTTTAAGATTTCTTTACTGGAAATTCAGATACACAGAGAGGAGGAAAGACAGAGAGGAAGATCTTTCGTCCAATGATCTACTCCTCTTAGCAGCAGCAACCGCTGGAGCTGAGCCAATCCAAAGCCAGGAGCCAGGGGGCTCTTCCGAGTCTCCCACGCAGGTGCAGGATCCCAAGGTTTTGGGCCGTCCTCGACTGCTTTCCCAGGCCACAAGCAGGGAGCTGGATGGGAAGTGGAGCTGCCGGGATTAGAACCAGTGCCTATATCAGATCCTGGTGTGTGCAAAGACAGGATTTTAACCACTAGGTTTCCATCCCAGGCCCCATCCTATTTTTGTTTTTGTTGTTTGTTTGTTTGTTTTTGGCGGTTTTTTTTTTTTGCAACTACCATCATCTTTAATTACTTTATATATTTACATGTTGTTTACTGTGGCTATCCTGCGCCATTCATTTTTCAGCTGTGTTTTTGTCTGCTTCCTGTTGTTTCAGGAGGACCGGGATTTCTCCTCTGCTCTGCCTTGCTCACTGCCACAACAGCGCCTGGCTCAGGGCAGGCCCTAGGTGAGTACTTGTGGAATGGAAAAGTGAAAGGCACGGAGCTCCAGGCCTGCGGCTTCCTCCCTTCCCAGCCTCAGGCGGCCTGCTTCCGCCAGCTGCACCTCCTCCCACTCTGCTTCCCCACCAAGACTGCTCTTGAAGCTTGATTTAGCAGATTTCAACCTCTACTCAAGGATCAGGAAACCAAGAGGCATCGAACTTGTGACTTGACACAAATCTCAAGAAAGTTCCATGAACCAAGACCTTTTTGTATCCTTATCAAACAGTGCACAGCTATACCCTGGTTGGCCCCACTGGGCTGTGTTTGATTTCTATAAAAAGACGACAGTCTCCCCACTTAAGCAGAGATCTGAGTAGGTCTTCATGTTTCATTCCAATTTCACTATATGTGCTGCTAAAGCAAGCACCTTTCAGTCTCCTGTGTGTACACGTACAAGCCCACCACAAAGTCTACAGGGCATAAAGCTAGATATAGTCCTCACTAAGATAAAATTTTGGAACAAGCCGCAACGACAGTTGTCTGCCCAGCAACACTGGTCTGAGCTGCACATGGGAATGCTCACCGCCTGCATCCTGAGTCTTAGGGATGCTGCCCACCTACCTTCACAGCACTCACCAGTGCAGGAGAACATGTAAGAGTCAGTAGGTATGCTGGTGTGCATGAGCTTATGTGTATTACTTTGAATAAATTCTGGAGATAATGCTGTTGGGATTCTCAATATACATAGGAGAGGACCTTGACTACAAGACGATCTTATTTCTCTTTTTATAGTACAATCTTGATTTCTCTTTTAAATTTTTTCCTTTTCATTATTTTTTTAGAAAAGAATACAATTTGGGCCCAGTGGCTAAAGTCCTGGCCTCGAACGCCCCAGGATCCCATATGGGCGCCGGTTCTAATCCCGGCAGCTCCACCTCCCATCCAGCTCCCCGCTTGTGGCCTGGGAAAGCAGTCGAGGACGGCCCAAAGCCTTGGGACCCTGCACCTGTGTGGGAGACCCGGAAGAGCTTCCTGGTTCCCGGCATCGGATCGGCGCGCACCGCCCGCTGCGGCTCACTTGGGGAGTGAGTCGTCGGACGGAAGATCTTCCTCTCTGTCTCTCCTCCTCTCTGTATATCTATCTGGCTTTCCAATAATAATAAAATCTTAAAAAAAAAAAAATACAATTTATTACTTTACGTATAACCACCAGGTGGCAGCCATTCACATCTGCCTAAGCAATAGGTATACTGAATGCCATATTCCACCCTGCTACTTCATTTGAACAGATCAAAACAAGGGGAACAGGCACATGGTTTTATATGATCTGACATCAGGCTCTGCTGCCTGGCTGCCTGCCCCTCTGCTAGGCATGTGGGTACGGACACTGGAGCAGTAGTGCCACTATCCCTTCCTTCTAAGCAGAACGTACGTGAGCAATAGCACCCCGTGGGGGCAATGTTTTACTTTATTTTTGATGATGTTTACCCAGGGTTGGAAGGGTCGAGGATTAGGGGAAAGTGGATGAAACCATTATTTCCAAATTTTCCTTTTCTTCCTCCTGCATCAGGAGAAAGGGACAGACAAGGGGAGAAGCGGCACCCAGCCTCCCACTGCGGAAGGGCCGGGATGGGGACGGCCACACCAGAGAGATAACTTTATTTTCTTGTGATATTTTCTCACCAGAGACTGAGGAAATCATAACTCACACTAAGACAGTGCATTTTTATTAAAGGTCCTATTAAACCGCTCTATTCTTTTTTTAGGATTTATTCTATTATTTCTATTATATTTTAATTGGAAAAGCAGATATTTAGAGAGAAGATACAGAAAGAAAAATCTTCCATTCTCTGGTTCACTTTTTTTTAAAGATTTATTTTATTTTTATTGCAAAGTCAGATATAGAGAGGAGGAGAGACAGAGAGGAAGATCTTCCGTCCGATGATTCACTCCCAAGTGAGCCGCAACGGGCCGATGCGCGCCGATCCGATGCCGGGAACCAGGAACCTCCTCCAGGTCTCCCACACGGGTGCAGGATCCCAAGGCTTTGGGCCGTCCTGGACTGCTTTCCCAGGCCACAAGCAGGGAGCTGGATGGGAAGTGGAGCTGCTGGGATCAGAAGCAGCACCCATATGGGATCCCGGAGTGTTGAAGGCCAGGACTTTAGCTGCTAGGCCACTGTGCCAGGCCCTGGTTCACTTTTTTTTTAAAAAAAGATTTATTTATTTTTATTGCAAAGTCAGATATATATAGAGAGGAGGAGAGACAGAAATATCTTCTCTCCAATGATTCACTCCCCAAGTGACTGCAACAGCTGGTGCTGTGCCAATCCGAAGCCAGGAGCCAGGAACTTCCTCCAGGTCTCCCACACGGGTGCAGGGTCCCAAGGCTTTGGTCCATCCTTGACTGCTTTCCCAGGCCACAAGCAGGGAGCTGGATGGGAAGTGGAGCAGCCAAGACATGAGCCGGTGCCCATATGGGATTCTGGAGCATACAAGGTGAGGATTTTGCCATTAGGCCACAACATTGGGCCACAAGACTATTTTAAATAAACTCAGGATCAGGCACAGTGGTACAAAGGGCTAAGTTGCCACTTGGGACATCAGAATTCCTTATGAGAGTATCAGTTCAAGTGCTGACTACTCCTAGTTGCTGATCCAGCTTGCCACTAATATGCAGTGGATGATGCCCCAAGTACTTGGTGCGTAACACCAAGTTCCTGGCTTCTGTCTTGACATTTGAGGAGTAGACCTGTTTATACAGAGAGAAAGATATCTTCCCTCTTCTCTCTCACTGATCCTTCTAAATAAATCAATTTAAAAAAAAGAAAGAAAGAAAACTTAAAAAGTTTCCTTTAGGGCCTGGCACGATAGCCTAGTGGCTAAATCCTTGCCTTGCATATGCCGGTATCCCATATAGACGCTCGTTCGTGTCCTGACTACTCCAGTTTCCATCCAGCTCCCTCTTTGTGGTCTGGGAAAGCAGAAGAGGATGGGCCAAGGCTGTGGGACCCTGCACACATGTGGGAGACCCGGAAGAAGCTCCTGGCTCCTAGCGTTGGATCGGCTCAGCTTTAGCCATTTGGGCAGTGAATCGGCAGATGGAAGATCTGTGTCTCTCCTTCTCTCTATACATCTGCCTTTCTGATAAAAAAAAAATAAATCTTAAAATAAAAGAAAGTAAAATAAAATAAAATAAAAAGCCTTGGGACCCTGCACCTGCATGGGAGACCCAAAGAAGCTCCTGACTACTTGGCGTGTGAGCCAGCAGATAGAAGATCCTTCTGTCTGTATACACTTCTCTCTGTGTATCTGCTTTTCCAATTAAAATAATAATAATAATAATAATAATAATAATAATAAATAAGAAGGGAAGCAATGGAAGATGACCCAAGGAGTGCTTGAGCCCCGGTCCCCATGCGGGAGACCAGGGAGGTGCCCCTGGCTCCTGACTCAGCCTGGCCACGCTGGCCCTTGTCGCTGCCTGAGGAGTGATTCTCTGCAGCTCTCTATAACTCTGACCTTGAAATAAATAGATACATCCTTAAAGAAACAATTAGAAATAACTATCATTTTCACACAGACTTAGTCAAGAACACAGAATGATAATTTAGGACAGCCAAGTAGAACTTACACACCTTGATTTAATAAGTAATGAAACAATTAGAAACGGAATACCGAGCACTGTGAAGTTGATTCTGCACTTGATCTTAGCCAAATGGCTGAGAAACGATGTGACGTTGGTTCTGAAAACATGCAGGGTCAGCTCCAGACCAGTCAGAGCACATCTGTTTCTCATCTCACCTCTACCCCTGGCTGGAATGACATCACTTCTCATTTAGCCTTCTGCAGAAGTCTCCTGACAGGTTACCTTGCTTGTACCCTTCCCCTCCTACCCTGACTGTCCATTTCCAACTCAGTGACCCTAAAAGCAAAACTAACATGTGGCTCCTCGGCTCAAAACCTTACGTTAGACACCCCCACTTCAATTACAATAACCCCCCAGAATCCTATCCTGGCCTACAGAGTTTTAAGTGATTGAGACCTATCCCCTCTACAATCTCATCTTCCTTGCTCACTCCACTGTGTGTCACTTGAAACACTCCTCTGCAATTGTGACCTGCTGGACACTCCGCCTTGGGGCCTCTATTCGGTCCTCTCTGCCTTGTCACTGCTTCCATAGGCACCTATTTTGCAAATCTCGCTTCTCTCAAGTTTTAGCTTCATTCTCACCTTTCCCATGAGACTAGTATAGGCTGCCCAACTCAGCAGCCTATTCATGCCACCCACTCAGTGAGTCCTGACTTTGCCCTACTCTTATTTTTAAGCAGCACTTACCCCTTCTATTTATATCAGAAAATTAATTGTATTCATTGCTACCTGCTCTATCTGCATGTACAAAGCGTAAAAGTACTGCCTGGCAATATTTATTTATTTATTGACCAGCATGGTGGCTCAACAGCCTAATCTTTGCCTTCAGTAGCATATGAGTGCCGGTTCATTTCCTGGCCACTTCACTTCTGATCCAGCTCCCTGCTTGTGGCCTGGGAAAGCAGTCAAGGATGGACCAAAGCCTTGGGACCCTGCACCTGTGTGGGAGACCTGGAGGAGGCTCCTGGCTCCTGGCTTCACATCATCTCAGTTCTGTTATGACCATTTGGGAAGTAAACAGCAATGGAAGACTTCTCTCTCTCTCTCTTTGTAAATCTGCCTTTCAAATGAAAATAAATAAATCTTTTTAAGATATTTATTTACTTATTTAATTGAAAGATGAAGCTACAGAAGTAGAGAGAGAGAGCTTCCACCTGCTGGTTCATTCCCCAAATAGTTGCAACAGCCAAGGCAGGGCCAGAATGAAAGAGAGGAGCCTGCATTTGATCCTGGTCTCCCAAGAGTATGGCAGGAACCAAGTACTTGGGCCATGTTCCGCTGCTTTTCCAGGTGTATCAAGAGGGAGTCGGACTGAAAGTGCAGTCAGAATTCACATAATCCACTATTCCGTGATGTTGGCCCCTAAATATTCATTTTTTAAATTATCTGCAGAAGGAATGAGATTGCGAAGATTCTGAAATTTGGTGACCTTTCCATCTCCCAGCTTCCGCTTTCCTAAATCCCTTCTCGGAGTAACTGACTTGAACTCTCCTAAACAGACTGGTGTCAGTCATCCGGGAAAGTAATGTTTTCCATTTTGCATTGGCCTTTGAAGCCACCTTTATTACAGAAGGAAAATCTCAACAATGTCACACCCTTCATCTTTGTTATGCTGATGACCTTAACAATGATAGGCAGGTCAGATATGATCAATTCCTTCTCCTTATCCCGGGTGAGTCCAAGGCTCCCTGAGGGATTTAACCCCTTCCTCTTCCGACTACCTCCACCCTCCTTTCTTACTGGCATTCTTCTGTGCCCACAACCTTAACTTAGAGATGACAGGTCACTGGCGCCACAATTAGTTTAGTAACAGCTTGACCGGTGAAATTAAGGGTAGGATGACGTTTTCTCCTACAGGTATCCCCTCTCTCTCTCTCTTTTTTCCTTTCTACAAGGGATATCCGGAGGTCAGGTCCACTCAGTGAAAAAGGACTCTTCACAGACTTTTCCCACCATCAGCACCTCTACAATTCCTGGGAATAAAGCAGAGAAAGCTATAGGTAACTGGTAGCTCTTATAGCCTCATGAAATAAAAACAGAAAAAAAATTTTTTTTTTCAGTCCTAACATTAGACAGGAGTTTTTAGAATTTTCCTTAAGGTTGAGCAGACATACAGCTTCCATTAGAAAATCTTTCCATTCGGGGCCCGGCGCCATGGCCTAGAGGCTGAAGTCCTCGCCTTAAACGCGCCAGGATCCCATATGGGTGCTGGTTCTAATCCCGGCAGCTCCACTTCCCATCCAGCTCCCTGCTTGTGGCCTGGGAAAGCACTCGAGGATGGCCTAAAGCCTTGGGATCCTGCACCCGCGTGGGAGACCTGGAAGAGGTTCCTGGTTCCCGGCTTCGGATTGGCACAGCACTGGCCGTTGAGATCACTTGGGGAGTGAATCATTGGATGGAAGATCTTCCTCTCTGTCTCCTCCTCCTCTCTGTATATATCTGACTTTGTAATAAAAATAAATAAATCTTTAAAATAAATAAATAAATCTTAAAAAAAAAAAAAAGAAAATCCTTCCATTCGTATTGAGGGGAAAAAAAGTGTATAAGGTCTCCTTCAATGATTCTTCTCCACATAAGTACCTGCTATAACCAGTTTCGGGGACGGCATAAATCAGGTATGTGTGACAGATAATTCCAGCAGATGCATGTATAAGCAAACAATAATTAAAAACCAAGCAATCATGATCTTGAAGACACTGATCAAGTATTATACTTCATCTTAACTGGTTTTTAGAAATAATCCCTAAATTGGCTAGGACTCAAATTCTGTAGGATTTCATTTTACATCCTACTTCCTACATAGGAAAAAAGCAAATATAAGATTAATAATAACTAAATATGTATGAGTCATTTGTGGCACATTTGCCTTATAGGCCACAAGCAGCACCCACTTCCCTTCGTTCCATCCAGGCAGAAGCAAAGGAGACACAGGAAGGGTGATTTTCCATTCCCATATGATGTATCAGAGGAAAAAACGTAGGCAGGGACCCAAGAGGGCTGATAGGTAAGAGACAAGTTTAAAACTTGGGCAGGGCCCGGCAGCGTGGCCTAGCGGCTAAAGTCCTCACCTTGAAAGCCCCGGGATCCCATATGGGTGCCAGTTCTAATCCCGGCAGCTCCACTTCCCATCCGGCTCCGTGCTTGTGGCCTGGGAAAGCAGTTGAGGATGGCCCAATGCATTGGGACACTGCACCCGCGTGGGAGACCCGGAAGAGGTTCCAGGTTCCCGGCTTCGGATCAGCACCTACCGGCCCGTTGCAGCTCACTTGGGGAGTGAATCATCGGACGGAAGATCTTCCTCTCTGTCTCTCCTCCTCTGTGTATATCTGGCTGTAATAAAATGAATAAATCTTTAAAAAAAACAAACAAACAAACAACTTGGGCAGACAGGGCCCGGCAGCGTGGCCTAGCAGCTAAAGTCCTTGCCTTGCAAGCGCCAGGATCCCATATGAGCGCTGGTTCTGATCCCGGCAGCTCCACTTCCCATCCAGCTCCCTGCTTGTGGCCTGGGAAAGCAGTTGAGGACGGCCCAAATCCTTGGGACCCTGCACCCATGTGGGAGACCCAGAAGAGGTTCCTGGTTCCTGGCTTCGGATTGACTCAGCACTGGCTGTTGCAGCTCACTTGGGGAGTGAATCATCAGATGGAGGATCTTCCTCTCTGTCTCTCCTCCTCTCTGTATATCTGATTTTGTAATAAAAATAAATAAATCTTAAAAAAAAATCAGGACTATATTAAAAAAAAAAAAAAACTTGGGCAGACAAGCTTGTTCTTCCTCAGGGACACAGTAAGAATCACTGTCCAAGATGATGGAAAATCCCTAATAACCCGTTGAAAGGAAACTCAAAAGAAGCTGGAGCAGAGCCCATGCTGTGCCCCTGCTGACCCTGGGGCTGAGGCAGAAATGAAGTCCGTGGCTCTGAGTCAGCCTGAGCCTCTGCTGGTTCTGAGACGAGGTGAAATTCAAGTGAGAGGGTTCATCTTCCTCCCTTGTTTTCAGCTCCTCTCTTCTCCCTCTCCCATTGCACACTCGCCAGTGCTGTCTCGCTGGAGCGCTCGATGACGCAGTCGAGAACATAGAGAAGAGGAGGTGTCTGAAGCTGTCAGGCCTTGGTGCACAGAGAGGATATGGTAGCCCATTGGGACCTGCAGAGGACATCTGGTACCATAGCAGAGAATGGAGAACAAAGCCAATTGGACAACCACCCCAGGAAAACGATGACAGCAAATATCTTGGCGAATGGAGACACTAAGGTTGACTGTGTCAGCCCATGGACAATGGGTTTCCTTGTCCATAGATCAGCAAAATAGAAAGCATTTCAGAATTACCACATCCACCTGGGCAGAACCCTCAGAACGTCTACCACATTGGGACCTTGGTTGATATCCAGTGGCCATTCCTCATCTCTGGGTACTGGGTGGTTGGGAGGCTGGGTATGGCTTCTCCCTTATCTCCCTCCATCCCCCCAGAAATGGGTAGAAGAAATAAAATGTCTGGAGACAATGATCACACCCACTTTTCCCTAACCCTGAATCCTTCCTACCCTGTTCCACTATATAAACATCATCTAAAATAATGATGATGATGATGCAAGGAGCCCAGAACTCAATCTAGATCGCCTATTCAGGTGCCAGGGACCCAAATTCTTGAACCATCAACTATTTGCTGTCTCCTAGGGTACCCATTAACAGGAAGTTGGAATAGGGAGAGGAGCCAAGACTCAAACCCAGGCATTCCAATATGTCTTGATGGCTAAGTCAAGTTTAAATGCTCACCTCTACTTTTTTCTATATATTTCTCAGTTCTTGTTTGAAGTCTTTAGTGTTCATTTGTATGTTGATTTGCATGCCTGTATAGCACTTTGTACCAACAAAGCACTATGTTCATACTAGACACTAAAAATATGTTATCACTACAAAATGGACAGTTAAAGGTATTATAATTGATTTTATCTATTTTAATTTTTTTAATGTTTCATTTGAAAGGCAGAGCTACAGAAAGAGAGAGTGAGAGCGAGGGGAGAAGGGAGACAGAGAGGGAGAGAGTTTCCATCTGCCAGTTTATTCCCCAAATGGTCACAACAGCCAGCGCTGGGCAGGCTGAAAGCAGGAGTCTGGAATTCCATCCAGGTCTCTCACTTGGGTGGCTGGGGCTCAGGCAGTTGGGTAAGCCTCCACTGCATTCCCAGGTGCACCAGCAGGGATTAGATTGGGAGTAAAGCAGCTGGGACTCAACCTGGTGCCCACACGTGTTGGTGACACTGCAGACAGCTTTTGCGCCACAATGCTAGCCCCTATCTTCTTTTCTTTAAGATTTATTATTTTTGGGCCCAGCGTGGTGGCCTGCTAATAAAGGCCTCGCCTTGCATTCGACAGGATCCCATTTAGGCCCTGGTTCCTACTTTCCATCCAGCTCCCTATTTGTGGCCTGGGAAAGCAAGAGATGATGGCTCAAAACCTTGGGACTCTGCACCTGTGTGGGAGACCTGGAGGACTCTCCTGGCTCCTGGCTTTGGATCAACAGAATTTCAGCTGTTGTGGCCACTTGGGGAGCGAACCAGCAGACGGAAGCTCTTCCTTTCTGTGTCTTCTTTTCTCTGCATGGCTGTATATCTCCTCTCCAAATTTATGGAGAGGAAAAGACAAAGTCCTATGGATTTGTGTTCTTGTCTCTCCTATTTCTTTAACTCTTTCTCCTCATTATTCCAACATTTTTTCATCTTTTCAGTGATCTAACTTAGCAGTCTCATAATGTTAAAGATTTCTTCTACTCTGAATTTCCAGGAAACTTGAGTACATGTCTATCCAAAAATTTTAGGTCAAAACTATTTTTTTTTCCTTTTTTTAGATTTTTTGTTGGAAAGGCAGATTTATAGAAAGGAGAGACACAGAGAAAGATCTTCCATCTGCTGGCTCACTCCCCAAATGGCCATAACGGCCACAGATGAGCTCATCTGAAGCGAGGAGTCTGGAGCTAGGAGTTTCTTACACATCTCCCATGTTGTTGCAGGGTCCCAAGGTTCTGTGCCATTCTCTGCTGCTTTCCCAGGCCAAACAGGGAGCTGGATGGGAAGTGGAGCAGCCAGGACATGAACTGTTGCCTGTATGAGATCCCGGTTGCAAGGGGACGACTAGCCAACTGAGTCATCCCTCCTGGTCTACAGGTCAAACTTTTTTTTTTTATTAAACCTTTCTTCACCTGGGGCAGTGTTGCCATGGGTGTGTGTGGCCTTGCATTTAATTTAGGAACTTGTGGAATTCTTGTGAAAGCCCGCCATCCAGTGGCTGAAGTTGCTAACTGTAACTAAAGGCAGCGGGCATAAACAAATAAATAAATGTAAAATAGATAATCATAACAAATGGGAAGTCTGTATTCTCACAAGGGAAGTAGTTTTCCCATGGATGGGGGAAATTATTCACAACAGCCAAATTTTGTCCTCTTGCAAAAAATTAAAACAGGAGAAAGAATGGTATGTTTGCAAGTTTGGTGACCTAATCTACACAGAATAAAATGATGCCTAGCCGATTCTTCAAGGATCAGCTCTTGTGCTAGTACTCCACAGGGTTAAAGAAGAATATACTGGGCCCAGCACAATGGCTCAACTGGCTCATTCTTGCAAGCGCCAAGGTCCCTATGGGCACCAGTTCATGTCCCAGCTGCCATGCTTCCCATCCAGCTCCCTGCTTATCACTTGATAAAGCAGCGGAGGATGGCCCAAGGCCTTGGGAACCTGCATCCATGTGGGAGACCTGGGAGAAGTTCCTGGCTCCTGGCTTCAGATCAGTTCAGCTCCAGCTATTGTAGTCATGTGGAGAGTGAACCAGCAGATGGAAGATCTTTCTCTCCTTCACTCTTTAATCTGCCTTTCCAATAAAAATGAAAATAAATCTTTAAAAAAAATTACATTATTTTTTAAAAAATATTCACTCATTTTTTTTAAAGATTTATTTATTTTATTACAGTCAGATATACACAGAGGAGGAGAGACAGAGAGGAAGATCCTCCGTCCGATGATTCACTCCCCAAGTGAGCCGCAACGGGCCGATGCGCGCCAATCCGAAGCCGGGAACCTGGAACCTCTTCCGGGTCTCCTACACAGGTGCAGGATCCCAATGCATCGGGCCGTCCTCAACTGCTTTCCCAGGCCACAAGCAGGGAGCTGGATGGGAAGTGGATCTGCCGGGATTAGAATCGGCGCCCATATGGGATCCTGGGGCTTTCAAGGTGAGGACCTCAGCCGCTGGCCACGCTGCCGGGCCCAATATTCACTCATTTTTATTTGAAAGGCCGGGTTACAGAGAGAGAGAAGGATGACACAGAGAGATACTATCCATCTAGCTGCTGCTTCACTCTGCAAATTATTGCAACAGTCAGAGCTGGGGCAGTCCAAAGACAAGAGCCAGGAGCTTCGTCCAGGACTCCCACAGAGGGCGAGGGGCCCAAGGATTTGGGTGCTCTTCCACTGCTTTCCCTGTGGCAGGGATCTGGATCAGAAGTGGAGCAGCCAGGATTTGAACCAGTGCCTATATAGGATGCCAGTGCTGCAAACAGAGGCTTAGCTTGTTAGGCCACGGTGTCAACTCTAAATCCTTACATATTTTCATCTTCTTGAAAGGCAGAGAGACAGTGAAAAAAAATCTTTCTCCTGTTGGGTCACACCCCAAATGCCTGTATAGCTAGGGCTATCCCAGATCAAAGCCACCAACCCAGAGCTCAGCCTAGGTCTCCTACATGGTGACACAGACCACAGTGCTTGAGCAATCACGTGCTGTCCCCTGGGGCACATGTGAGAAGGAAGCCAGGTTAGAAGCAGAATAGCCAGAGCTTCAAGGGAGCACTCTAACACAGGCTACAGTTGTCCCAGGCGGCTGATGAGCCCACTGAACCACAATGCCTATTCTGAAATAAACTTTGTATATGAGTGAAAACCTCTTCTCTTGAGGGATTATGCTTTGTCAACCATACCTGACAAAATAAGGTAGCTGGGTCATCAATATCCTTCAACCCTATTCAATTCTTTATTGTAAAAGATTAAAAAAAAAAGGCAATTCTCAAAAAACAACTAGTATCTCTCATTGTCTTCGTGAAATTAAACCAGCTAAGTAATGTGCAAGTTCAATCTCAGAATGATTCATTTAGATACTATTCTCCTAGACATCTATGATTATTCTGTCATGTTGGAAAGAATTTCAACATGCAGCAACATCTATACTCTGGGGGTTGTTTCTGTTAAAAAGCAATGTTGGGCCCGGCGCCGTGGCCTAGCAGCTAAAGTCCTCGCCTTGAACGCGCCAGGATTCCATATGGGTGCTGGTTCTAATCCTGGCAGCTCCACTTCCCATCCAGCTCCCTGCTTGTGGCCTGGGAAAGCAGTGGAGGACAGCCCAAAGCCTTGGGACCCTGCACCCGCGTGGGAGACTTGGAGGAGGTTCCTGGTTCTTGGCTTTGGATCGACTCAGCTCCAGCCATTGTGGCCACTTGGGGAGAGAATCATTGGACAGAAGATCTTTCTGTCT
This sequence comes from Ochotona princeps, assembly GCF_030435755.1. Classification (NCBI taxonomy): domain Eukaryota; kingdom Metazoa; phylum Chordata; class Mammalia; order Lagomorpha; family Ochotonidae; genus Ochotona; species Ochotona princeps. Next base: position 30,601,395 of record NC_080848.1, read on the forward strand.
CTCTTCCTCTCTGTATATATCTGACTTTGCAATAAAAATAAATAAATGTTTAAAAAAAAAAAAAGCAATGTGCCTGCAGGGGAAGTCATAAAGTACCTTTGCCCAACATTTTTATGTGAGCACAGAGAAGATAAACTTGGGGTATGAAAGCCAGTGAGGAAGTGCGGCCTCCCCTTCACCCCAGTGCGCTTTTTATTCCCCTCGCTCCCTCCCTCCTATCCAGGAAGAATTTGACTCTCATATCTCTGCTTCAATGAAATCCTTTCACTCCATTGTGAGCATTTTTCTTGGTGGATTAATTTTAAGCCTTTTATCTCTAATTATAAATGAAATGATAGCTACTATCTGATGCAAACTGACTATGTAAGAATAAAAGGCTTGGCTTCTGCTGATGTTGTTTTAGGGAAACAAGTAGCTTAGGAAGCATGGTGCTGGGCTGAAGTGCAGCAGCCTCCCAGCCGGCCTCCCCACGCTTGGGCCTCCTTCACCCTGCACACGGTTCTCCACCCGCAGCCAGAGCGAGCTCTTCAAAACACAAAAAAAATTAGGTGACTTCCTACTTTACTTTTTCTTCCTAATTCGTTACTTCTTAAACTCCTTAAATGCAACTCTTCCTCTTCCTCATCCCCCTTCCAGTGGCGTTATTCGAGCTCTCCTCCTCTCCAGTTTGGATTGCTGTAACTCCTACCTCTCGTGTTGCCATTTGTAGGTCACAGCACTGGCAGAGGTAGTTGCAAAGCCCAGATGGAGGCAGCACTCCTCCCTCGTTCTGAAAGCTTCACTGGCTGCCAGGACCTCGGCAGCAGGTGCAAAGCCCTGCATGATTTCACCTGAACTGCTTTATCAACATGACCGTCTTCTGTGCTCTACTCCAGTCCCGAAGAGCGAACTTCATGCTTCTGGTTCTTTTTTTTTTTTTTTTTTTTTTTTTGATTTCCTTCCTTATTCTCTAAGATGTACCTCTTCACCTCCCAGAGCTCTAGTCTTCAGTTCTTCTTAGAGTTAACTGATACCTTCTTGGAGCCTTCGTGTCCACAGTGCAATTCTGTTGCAGCTCATGTATCTGGGAATGTTTGGGTATGTGACTGTTTCCCAGGCTAGAAGACTAATTTACTAATCTTTGAATCCCTAGCACCTGCCATGGTTCTTGGTCTAGCAAAGTGAAATAAAAACTTACCAACTGAAGGGATGAACACGTAAGAATGCTCTAAGGTGTGGTGTTGTGGCATAGCAGATAAAACAGCTATCAGCGATGCTGCATCCCATATTGGGGCAAAATGGTGTCATACCTGCTCCATTTCCAATCTGGCTCCCTGCCAAGGGCCTGGGAAAGCAGTGGAAGGTGTCCCAAGTACTTGAGTGCCTGCTACCTACATGGGAGCCCTTGAGGAAGCTCCTGACTCTGGCCTAGCCCTGTCCTGATAATTGCTGCCACCTGGGGAATGAATCAACAGATGGAAGATATCTCTCTGCTGTCTCTCCCTCTGTCTATAACTATTTTTTTTAAGATTTATTTATTTTTATTGGAAAGGCAGATATACAGAGAGGAGGAGAGACAGAGAGGAAGATCTTTCCATCTGATCATTCACTCCACAAGCAGCCGCAATGGCTGGAACTGAACCAATCCAAAGCCAGGAACCAGGAACCTCTTCCAGGTTTCCCATGTGGGTGCAGGGTCCCAAGGCTTTGGGCCGTCCTCGACTGCTTTCCCAGGCCACAAGCAGGGAGCTGGATGGGAAGTGGGGCTGCCAAGATTAGATCTGGTGTCCATATGGGATCCCAGCACGTTGAAGGTAAGGACTTTAGCTGCAAGGCCACCATGCTGGGCCCTCTATAACTATTTTAAATAAATATATTTTTAAAAGGAATGCTTCAGAAGGCCTAATGTTGTGGTACAGTAGGATTAACTGCTGCCTGTGATGCTGGCATCCCATATGAATGGCAACTAGGGTCCCAGTCATTCCATTTTCTTTCTTCCTTTTTAAAGATTCATTAATTTTTATTGGAAGGTTGATTTACAGAGAGAAAGAGATGCAGAGAGAAAGATCTTCTTTCTGCTAGTTCACTCCCCGATGGCTTGGAAATGACCCAATCCAAAGGGAAAAGCCAGGAGCTTCTTCTGAGTCTCCCAGATGTGTGCCAGATCCCAAGGCCTTGAGCCATTCTCCATCTCCTTCCCAGGCCACAAGCAGGGAGCTGATGGAAAAAGGGGCCACTGGGATTAGAACTGGTGCCCATATGGCATCCCAGTACATACAAGGCGAAGACTTTAGCCACTAGGCTACTATGTCGGGTCCCCTGCTGTTTTGTTTTCAATCCTAGCTCCCTGCTAATGTACCTGTGATGGCAGGATGACATGGGCCAGGTGCTTGGAGCCCTACCAGCCATGTAGAAATCTTGGATAGAGTTCCAGGATCTTGTCTTCAGCCTGGCCCAGTCCCAGCCACAGTGGCCATTTGCGGAGTGAACGAGTGAATGGAAGATCCATATCTTCATCTCTTTCCGTTTCTCCTTGTAACTCTTTTACATAAATACTTTTTAAAAAGAATGTTCTAGAAGTATCAAGTAAAGAGGTGTCTCTGAAGGCTGGTTTGCTGATTCGTAGGCTGCCTCATAGGCACATATGCCCCTTTTCTACGCTTGAACAGATGACCTGGTAATCAAGGTCAAGTCACACTAACCAAGCTTGCAGGTAAAAGTATCGGTTCCTGAATTTATGAGTGACATAATTGTCACACGAACAGCACCCTTTGTATCACTGGCACCTCCTATAGGGCTAGGAAAGGAAGCTTGATGGCCATTGTTTAGCTTTTGCATACTTAATGGAAGAGAAAAAATCCAATCTTAAGGGCACAATAATCTTACTCTTCTTACGTACAAAATATGTATTATTATATAAATAACATAAACAGACGTATGGTGTATTTATGACATTAAATCCTCATGAGGCAAAAAGTAATTGTCTGCAAACGAGGCCCTTTTGGACTGAACATAGTGATGAAAAGGCTGAAAAATCAGTAGCTTGACCCCTAGAGTTCTTTTGTAAGGGATCAAAATATCGAGAATTTATTCTAAAATCCAAATATTCGATGGCATTAGGCTGCTGAGGACCTCTGCAATACAGCAGGCTGCCATGGGGTGATAATATTTGAAATCACTAGCTGAAGCGCCCCTCCTTAAACAGGCACTGAAAAAGTCAGCTGCGACAGGTTCCTACAGCGAGCTCTCCCTCCTTCCGAAGGAGTCAGTTGACTAATTTGCCCTTCGGAGGGCCGCTGTGCCTCCGGAAGTAACTTCATCCTCCCAGGAGGTATGAAGTGCTGGCTAGAGAATCTCCTCTGCCTGCTTACGTTTTCTGAATATCAGTGAGCGAATCAACAACATGGGAACAGTAGCCCCTTTGGGGAGTTTTTTATGAACTAAAATGAGAGAATACACAGCCTGGAACAGCAGCCACTGTCAGGATCACGTTTGGAAGGAAACATTGCTATGCCCCTTTGAAGAACGTGCCCATGTGAGTGCCTGACTACATATAAAAAGTTTCAGAAAAAAGGGGCCTGGCACCGTGGCCTAGCAGCTAAAGTCCTGGCCTTCAACACTCGGGGATCCCATATGGGCGCCGGTTCTAATCCTGGCAGCCCCACTTCCCATCCAGCTCCCTGCTTGTGGCCTGGGAAAGCAGTGGAGGACGGCCCAAAACTTTGGGACCCTGCACCCGCGTGGGAGACCTGGAAGAGGTTCCAGGTTCCCGGCTTCGGATCGGTGCAGCACTGGCCGTTGCGGCTCACTTGGGGAGTGAATCATCGGACGGAAGATCTTCCTCTCTGTCTCTCTTCCTCTCTGTATATCTGACTTTGTAATAAAAAAATAAATAAATAAATAAATCTTTTTAAAAAAAAGTTTCAGAAAAAAAAACTGTAACCATTGGCATGATTATTGATTCTATAATGCTAATCAAATGAGCAAATGCTAAAAAATGTGTATGGCTATATAAAATTAACCAATTATAGTTATGTAAATAGCATTCAAAGCATAATTATCACACAGCAGCATGACAGTGATGTATATGATTAAACAGGCATTAGCTCGGCTTCACTGTAGGCCGTATTTGAATGCAATAGTAGTCATTCTGTACACACTCTGAAAAAGTCTCCTACGTAATTAATTGCTCATATTGCATAAGTCTGTTTACTATTTACATAAATTAATTGGGACATAGCTCCTGAGTTTGCTCTCCATTCAAGGCAAGGTGGGATTATCCATCTTAGATTGCTACTTGCATTTGTCCTGTGACCTTTCTCTAGCTTTCTAGAGAAAGATGTTGAAGAAACAGGCAGCAAAAAAGATCTATTTCATTACTTGGTATTTTACAAATCTACAGGTTTCCAGTAGAGAAGAATTCTTGATTCACACAGGGAAAAAATTTTTTAAAGATTTATTTCTATTGGAAAGACAAGATTTATAGGAAGAAAGACAGAAAAATCTTCTGTCCGCTGGTTCACTCTCCAAGTGGCCACAATGGCCGGAGCTGAGCCAATCTGAAGCCACAAGCAAGGAGCTTCTTCCAGATCTCCCATGCGGGTGCAGGGGTCCAAGGGTTTGGGTCACCATCTACTGCTTTTCCAAGCCGTAAGCAGGAAGCTGGATGGAAAGTGGAGCAGCTGGGACACAAACCGGCATCCACATGAGATCCCAGTGCTCACAAGGGGAGGATTTAGCCAATTGAGCCATCATACTGGGCTGGAAAAAAAATCCTAATGCTAAGCCATCATCAGCCTTGAATAACTTCCTTTATTATTTTTTTTCAGGTAATCTTTATCTTTTGGAAGACAGAGAGATCGTTCATTTTTCTGGTTTACTTTCCAAATGCCTGCAACAGCTGGAACTGGGCCAGGCCAAAGAAGATAGGAGTCCCAAATTATTTATTTTTTTATTTTTCAAAATAGATTTGATTATTTAAAATGTAGAGTCACAGAGAAAGAGGGAAAGATAGAGATCTTCCATCCACTGGCCCACTCTCCAAATGGTCACCAGTGACGGGGACCGGGCTGGTAGGAAACAGGAGCCAGGAGCTTCTTTTGAGTCTCCCACGTGGGTCCAGGAGCCTAAGCACTTGGCCATTCTCTGCTGGTTTCCTTGGCCATTAGTGGACAGCTGGATCATAAGTGGTATAACTGGGATGCTAGTGTAACAGGTGGCAGTATTACCTGCAACACCGTAACACTGGCCCAGAAGCCCAAAATTTAATCCAAGTCTCCCTAGCAGGTGACAAAGACTCATCCAGTTGAGCCATCAACTGATTCTCTCAGGGTATGCTCGAGTAAGAAGCTGGAAACCAGTAGTGGAACCGACATAAACCCCAATGTGGGATGCAGGTGTATCAAGTCTTAACTGCCCTTCCACAGAACAAATCCTAACCAAGCACAAGAATCACCTAGCAGAATCAAAATCACAGTTAAAATTGCTTTGCCCCCTACTCTAAGTACTATACTTGCATATATCGTCATATTCTTTTTATTTCTGTAACAAAATGTTTTATTTGAATGACATTGACCTATAAACAAGGCTCCCTATATCAAGACAAAGTCTAAAACAGTGAATCCAGTTCAGCACAGATCAGGATCTCATAGCTGGGAAATGAGTGGTCTCCATAGCTGTCCGTTGGACTACACTGTGCAGTAGCAGGAGCCATTGCCGCCTGGCTGCAGAGAAGTGAGAGGTCTTCTGAGTTTTCTGTTTTACATTAGAGGGAAAAGGATGCAATCAAAAATAATAAATTGCCTCAATTCTTCAAAGTAGTCAAGGTGGAGGCAGGTTCAAGTTCAGGCAAGCTTTTAAAGTCCATGCTTTGTCACAACTGGGTCAAAGTTCTTAGGACTATTTAAAACATTTGCTGGGCCTTACTGGTTTGTCACCATAGGATGTAAAATACCTCAGGAGCCTGTCTTGACAGTCAGAAGGTGGAGGCCCTGTATGTCAGGCTGAAAAATATGTAGCTCGGCTGCCGAGTAGGCATGTTTACATTTTCCGATGAGCAGATCCCCTCTGTAGTAATACAGTTCTAGTTCACCTCAGTTTCTGGGTTCTACCCAAAGCCTTGCGACTCATGAGCCAGATATGTTGTACTGCATGGAGATGAAAAGAAATGAGTAACAAAGGTCGGGATTCGTGGAAATTGCTTAATAGCTATGGAAATACTGAAACTCCTGCTACCTGCTACCTTTTATTTTAATTTCTTTTTTTTATCATTAAAGATTTATTTTTTATTGGACAGTCAGATATACAGAGAGGAAGATGTTCCATCCGATGATTCACTCCACAAGTGGCCTCAATGGCTGGAGCTGCGCTGATCGGAAGCCAGGAGCTTCTTCCGGGTCTCCCATGTGGGTGCAGGGTCCCAAAGTTTGGGCCATCCTCAGCTGCTTTCCCAGGCCACAAGCAGGGAGCTAGGTGGGAGCAGGGCTGCTGGGATTAGAACCGGCATCCAAATGGGATCCCAGCACATGCAAGGCAAGGACTTTAGCTGCTAGGCCACTGCACTGGGTCCTACCCTTTCTTTTTTAAATAGTGAGAGAAAGCGTCTAGTTATATTGGGACAGTTTGGGTGGTTTGTTTTTTTCTAAGCAGCATTCCTTAAAAAAATTTTTTTTTCTAATATATCTAGGGCACATGAGTGTGTATTTTAAAAACACATTTAAATTGGCAAAAAGCATATTTGCTTATGGTACACAACACGACTGTTTTCATAAACATGAACTCTGGGGAATGGCTGGATCAAGTTAACGAACATATTCATTCCTTCCCTCACTCATTTTTTTGTGGTTAGTACATTTAAATTGACTCTGTTAGTAACTGAACGTGTGCAATAATACATCGTTAGTAAGTGTAGTCACCTGGCTGTGTAGCAGATCTTTTGAACTTGTGCATCCTAACTAAAGCTTTGTGACCTTTTGTCAACATCTCACTCTTGACCCAGTCAGCCACCAGAATCCTACTTGCCCTTCTGTGAGCTTCACACTTAGATTCCACAAGTTATACATGCAATATTTGTCTTTTTTAACATTATTTTATTTGAAAGGTAGAATTATAGATGGAGTAATGGAGGGAGGGAAGGAGGAAGGGAAAGAGAGACACTTTCTAACTACTCCCCAAATGGCCACAACCGCTAGAGCTCAGCTGGTCCAAAGCCAGTATCCAAGAGCTTCTTCTGGGTCTCCCATGCGGTGCAGGAGCCCATGTTCTTGGGCCATCTTCAGCTGCTTTCGCAGGCTACTAACAGAGAGCTGAATCAGGAGAGGAACAGTTGGGAAACAAACCAGCACACATCTGGGATGCCAGAACTGCAAGCAGTGGCTTCACTGGCTATGCCACAACGCTGACCCTCCAGTATTTGCCTTTCTGTGCCTGGCCTGCTCTACTTAGCATAACAACGTCTAGGTTTACCCACACTGCTGCAAGTTACTGGGGTCCTTCATTTCCAAGGCTCAGTATTCTTCCACTGAACCTCTATGTATTACATTGTTGTTATCTGTTCATCCATTGATAGATATTTAGGTTGTTTCTGTATCTTGGCTATTGTGAATAATGCTGGAATCAAGGTGTAAGTACAGATATCCCTTGGACATATGGATTTCATCTCCTCGTGATATATGCCCCCAAATGACTGTTCAGTCACATGGTTATGTATTTGTAAACTTTTAAGGAACTTCCACACTGTTTTCCATAATGGTTGTACTAATATTCCACCAAGATTGTACAAAGTGTGTCTCTTGTCCAGATCCTTACCAATGCTTCTTTTCTTTCTTTCTTTTTCTCTCTCTTTCCCTCTCCCTCTCTTTCTTTTTTTTCCCTTTACGCTTATTTACTTGAAACACAGAGCTAGAGAAAAATAAGGAGACACAGAGGGAGACATCTTTCATTAACTGCTTCATTTCTCAGATGGCAGCAACAGTTAGAGATGGAGCAAGCTGGTGTCAGGAGCCAGGAACCAGGAACTTCCTGCATGGATGGCTGACACTCAAGTCCTTGGACCATCCTGTACAGGATGACAGGTGCATTAGAAGGGAGCTTTATCAGAAGTAGAACACCCAAAATACGAGATGCCACCATCACAGGTGGTGGTTTAATCGACTGTGCCAGTGTATCAGCCACCAAAGCTTATTTCTTGTAATTTTTAAAAAAGATCTATTTATTTTTATTGGAAAGTCAGATATACAGAGAGGAGGAGAGACAGAGAAAGATCTTTTGTTCATTGATTCAGTTCCTAAACGGCTGCAATGGCCGGAGCTGAGCCAATCCGAAGCTAGGAGCCAGGAACTTCTTCCGGGTCTCCCATGCTGGTGCAGGATCCCAAGGCTTTCGGCCGTCCTTGACTGCTTTCCCAGCCACAAGCAGGGAGCTGGATGGGAAGCAGGGCTTCCAGGATTAGACTCGGTGCCCATATGGGATCCCAGTGTGTGCCAGGCAAGAACTTCAGCTGCTAGGCTACTGCACCAGGCCCATATTATAATTAAAAATATATATATATATATACATATACATATATATATTATATATATATTTAAATTGGAAAGATAGATTTCCAGAGAAAAGAAGAGATAGAAAGATCTTCCATCTGTTGGTTTCCAGCTCCTGGTTTTGTCCAACCTGAGCCAATGCAACTAACTGGGGAGGGAACCAGCATATGGAGGGTTGCTCACTCCCCTTCTCTCTGTCATTCTGCTGTCCAAATAAATTAAGTAAGTAAGTCTTTAAAAAAAAAAGAAAGAAAACAAGTGAATGTACTCTCCTGTGCTCTCTGCATCCCTTGCTTTGTATAGTAGTCTAGGAATCTCCTAGTAAGAAAAGGATTGAGCCCAGCTGTAGGCAACTGCATAGACCCTAACCTAGGCAAGTGTTACACTGCTGGAGAAAAAGCAGACAGTAGATGGCAGGCATTCTGGGCCTGGTTGATGCCAAATTGTGTTAATTAGACCACTATGTCAGCATAGTTGCTGTTGCTGCTTCTTTTTTCAGATTTTTTTTTTTTTTAATTGGGAAGACAGAGAGAGAAAGAGACAGAAAGATCTTCCATCCACTGGTTCACTCCCCCAATGGCTGTAACAGGCAGAGCTGAGCCAATCTAAAACCAGGAGTCAGGAGCTTCTTCGGGGTCTCTCATGTAGGTGCAGGGTCCCACGGCTTTGGGCCGTCTTCTGCTGCACATGCAAGGAGCTGGATCAGAAGCAGAATAGCTGGGACAGAATCGGTGTCCAAATAGGATCCCAGCACTTGCAAAGGGGGAGCTAGCCCATTGAGTCATCATGCTGCACCCTATTCTTTTTCTTTCTCGTTTCTTCCTTCCTTTCTTTTTAAGACATGTGGACAAGGCCGGGAACACCAGGCTGGGACATGGCACACTGGTGCCCAGGCAGGGGTAGGCAGGCCTGAAGACTGCCTAGGGAAGGAGGCCTGGGGACCTATTAGAATGAGAGCAGTTGAGGGCATGTTTGATAGGGAAGGAATGACTTTTGGAGACTTCTGTGGACCAGGCCACTACATTTCAGGTAGGCGAGGGAGCTGAGACTAGTTTAGTGGGGGAAACCGGAGGGCATATCTGGGTTAGGCCAAGGCACCTGCCCACGTAGGAAACCTGGGCTGAACTAAATAGCATCACCCACTACCTGCTGGCACACACAAAACCTGGGGCTCGGTGGGCATGCCAGGCTGGGCTAGGCTGCAACACCCACCAGCGAGAGCTGATACTGTGGTGGGCCATGCCAGACTGGGTAGAAGTACCTGCCAGCATGCACAAGACCTGGGGCTGGGAATGGGCCTGGTATGGGATCTCTGAGGATTCCCCTGATGATTGTAGCTCCCACGGCAAGTGCAAGAGCTGAGGCTGTGGGTAGACCAGGCTGGGCAAGGATGCAGAGCCCACTGACGTGTGTGGGCTGAGTTTTGGGGCAGGCCAGACTGAGCTAAGCTACAGTACCCGCTGGAGATCACAAGAGCCAGAATGGGCGTGGCAGAGGCCGGGCTGGGCAGCAGCACCCACTGTGTCACATGAGATCTGGGTTAGGGGTAGGCAGGGCTGGGCTAGGCTAGGCTATGGCATCTACCAGTGAGAGCCAGAGTGGGTGTGGGTCAGTTGAGCTGTGTCACAGTGCTTGCTGGTAAGAGCCAGAACTAGAGGCTGGCATGTCAGTCTGGGTCACAGTTCCCATCAGCACACATGAAATATGGGGCTTGGAGTAGGTATAGTTGGAGAACTTGGAGAACTCTCTTGCTAGGCTGCAGCTCCCACTAGTGAGCACAAGAGCCAGGGATGGGAGCAGGCCAGGTCAGGCAGGGCTATAGCACCAGTTGGCAAATGTGTGGACTGGGTCTGGGGATGGGCAGGACTGGGCCAGTCCACATCACACACCGGCATGAGTGAGGGCCAAAATGGGGCACAGGCCAGGCCAAGTTGGACCATAACACCCACCAGTTCACATGAGGACTGGAGTTGAACCAGGCTGGGCTAGGCTACTGAACTCCACGGTGAGAGCTAAGACTGGGGGTGGGTAAGGCTGTGCCAAGTTGCAGCACTTGCTGGCAAATTCCAAGACTGGAAGTGCATCTTTCAGATTGGGTCACAGCACCACTGACACACACAAGATCTGGGAATGGGAATGGACATTGGGAGGGTGACATCATCCTCAGACAGGTGAAATCGGCAGCATTTCAGAATTGTCCAAACCACTTGGACAGAACCCTTGGAACATGTACATATTGAGACTCTGGGTTGCTATAAGGTGGCAGTTCCACATCCCTAGGATGTGTGGAAAGTCAATGAATGGTTTCCCCCTTTGTCTCTCCCCTTCTACCAGGAACAACAAGAAGAAATAGCAAATTTGGAAGCAATGAGTTCACCCAATTTTCCCTAAACCTCAATCCTTCCCACCCTGATCAACCATGTAATCACTATTTAAAAAAACAAAAAACAAAAAAACCCAAGGCATGGGGATGGGAGTGGCCGTGGTAGGGGACCTTTAAAGACTCCCTTGCTGAGCTGCTGCTTCCACTGGTGAGCATGAGAGCTTGGTCTGGGGTGGGCCAGACTGGGTTAGGCTGCCATACCTACTGGTGTGCACAAGAGCCAGAATAAGTGTAGAGCAGTCTGGCTAGGGCACAGCACCAGCTGGCAAGTGCCAGGACTGATGAATCATGTCAGGCTGGACTGCAGTATCCCTGGCAGGTACAAGATCCAGGACTGGGAGCATGCTAGACAGGGGAACTATGAGCACCCCACTGCTAGTCTGTACCTCCAGGTGGTGAGCATAGCAGCCAGGGCTGAGGGGGGGTCAGACTGGACAAGTAGTGGCACTCGTCAACATATGTGTGGGCTAGGTCTGGGAGTGGGTCAAGCTGAGTTAAGCCACAGCACACCTATGGGTGTACACAAGAGCTAGATGGGATGTGGGCTGGCTAGGCTGCAACAGAAGCAAGCATCCATGAAAATCGGGCCTGTTGAGGGTTTACCACAGCTAGGCTGCGGCACCTGCTGGTATGCATGAAAATTGGGTCTGGGGAAGGATGGCTGGGCTGGGCTGCAGCACCAATGGTTAGTGTCAGGTATGGGGCTGGGCCAGAATTGAACAGGCAGCTGTATCCGCTGTTATGTACACTGGCGGATGCAGGCAATGGACTGAAACTGACTCTACTAGCTGCTGTACAAGAGTCAAGGCTGGGGTCATTCTAGATGAGATTTCTAGATGAGATTTCTTTCTTCTTTTAAGATTTATTTATTTTATTGAAAAGTCAGATTTATAGACAGAAGGAGAGGCGGAGAGAAAGATCTTCCATCACTGGTTCACTCCCCAAGTGGCTGCAACAGCTGGAGCTGAACCGATCTTCTTTCGGATCTCCCACATGGGTGTGGGTTCCCATGGCTTTGGGCTGTCCTTGATTGCTGTCCCAGGCCACAAGCAGGGAGCTAGAAGCGAAGTGGAGCAGCTGGGATATGAACTGGTACCCATATGGGATCCCAACACATGTAAGGTGAGGACTTTAGCCACTAGAATTCTGCGCCATGCCCCATCCAGATGAGATTTCTTTAGGGACTCCCCAGCTAGTCTGCTGGACTCAGACCCTGGCCACTCTGGAAAGTCACAGGATGTGTAGTGCATCTACTGGGACTGGACATCCTTGGCTGATGCCTGTGCGGTGGACAGCATGCCCAAATGCATGCAGGGGACCGTGATGGTCAGCTTATCTAGGCCAGCAGAGGACACTGACTGCCTCGTCAAGAGATGAAAATTGGACAATTCTCTTGGCCAAGCTATCAGCATGCTCCTGGATATGGGTGGGTGCACTAAGGTGGACTTTGTCAGCCCACTGACATTGGAAAGATGTTCTCAACCCTAGAGCAATGAAACCAGCAACTTTTCAGAACTCTCAAGGACACTCCCATGTCCCCCTTGGAGCACTCTTCCTCACACTGGGGTCCCTAAGACTCATCAAGGAACCCTGCATCCCTGAGGACTGCTGTGGTTTGACAATAAGGAATGACCCTCTCCTATCTCTCCAGAAACATTCAACCCACCCATCTTCCCTCCTCCATACCTGACCCTCCCTCTCAACCAGGTAATAAACTTGAAAAAAATAAACTTTAAAAAGTTTTAAAAAGGATAGACTCCCTACTCTTTTGCATGAGAGAGGCCACAAAGGCAGAATGATGAGGAGGGGTGCCTCGGAATGCAGGAAGGAGGAGTGCAGCACTCCGGAATGGCAGAGGTGGCAGCGCTGGATGCACAGGCTGGCACCTGTCTGAGCTGGGCAGCACGGGGACTATGGCGGGAGCCCTTGAGACTCGGGCCTTTTGTGGAGCAGTCTTCCCCACTGAGCGCATCACAGCAAGGCTCTTGGCCCTCAAGAGTCCCTGCAGTCAGGCAAGTGGCTGATTCCAGGACCTCTCTGTCTGGCTACAGAGTGATCAGAGTTACATGAAAAATATAGATACAATCTTTCAGCGCTCAGGCCATAGACATGAGTGTTACTTTCACAGGGAGGACTTAGAAACTTTCCTTTTGCAGTCATGCTGTGGCTCAATGGGTTAAGCTGACATCTGCAGTGCTGGCACTTCGAGTCTAGGCCGCGTCACTTTCAATCCAGCTCCTTTAAATGTGCCTGGAAAAGCAATGGGGATGGTCCAACTGCTTGGGACCCTGCACCCACAAGGGAGACCTGGAAGAAGCTCCTAGCTTCTGGCTTCAGCCTTAGCTGCTGTGGCCATTTGAGGAATGAACCATCATACGGAAAACCTTTGTACCCGAGTCTCTCTTCTCTGTTACTCTGCCTTTCAAATAAATACATCTTAAAACATTTTCATTTTAAGGCCTAGCGCTATAGCCTAGTGGCTAAATCCTTACCTTGCATCTGCTGGGATCCCATATGGGCACCAGTTCGTGTTGCAGCCGCTTCATTTCCTATCCAGCTCCCTGCTGTGGCCTGGGAAAGCAGCCGAGGATGGCCCAAAGACCTGGGACCCTGTACCCATGGGGGAGACCTGGAAGAAGCTCCTGGCTCCTGGCTTCAGATTGGCTCAGCTCTGGTCATTGTGGTCACTTGGGGAGTAAACCAGAGGATGGAAGATCTTTCTGTCTCTCCTTCTTTCTGTAGATCTGTCTTTCCAATAAAAAAATAAAATAAAATACATAAAAAATATATTTTGATTTCAACCATAGCAGCTTACCAGGAAAGGAGCTGCTTTGGGAATATTTTGCTCTAAGTAAGTGGCAGTGATGCTTTACAGCTTGACTATAATATATAATTTTATGTGTTGATTTTTTTAAATTTAAAAGTGTACTTTTGGGGCCAGTGTTGGGTGCAGTGAGTTAAGCTGTGTGATGTGTGTACCCCATATGAGTGTTGGTTCAAGTCCCAGCTGCTCTGCTTCTGATCCAGCTCCTTGTTAACGCGCCTGAGGAAACAGCAGATGACGGCCTGTCTGGGCTCTGGCCTCCCTTGTGGGAGAACAAGGTGGAGCTCTTGCCTCCTGTTCCTGGCCTGGCCTGGACCTGGCTGTGGTGATCATTTAGAGAATAAACCAGCAGATCTAAGATTGTCTTTCTGCTTCAAACAAACAAATCTTCAAAAAGGTCAACTTCTTTAGTTAATTAAGAATGAAAGTATTTGGAGAATTTGACATTAGTCTGCCCTGAAAGTTAACCTTTTTTTTTTTTTTGCACTTAAAAATCTTTTTTGATGGTGTTTGCACAGTTGAGAAGGATGCAAGCCCAGATGAGACTACTGATTAGTGTGGGAAGGGTCGAAGAATGGGGGAAAGTGGACGAGACCATTATGTCCAAGCTTTGTTTTTTTTTTTCTTCCTGTATTTGGGGGAAGAAGGAAGAGAGGGGAAGAAGCCACACCCAGAATCCTAACTGCATCAGTACCCAGGGATGGGGAACGCCACCCAATGCCATCCCAGACTCCCTGATGTGGAGCATGTTCCAAGGGTATTGGTTAAGTGGTTTTGACAGTTCTGAAATGCTGTTGATTATGTTGCTCCAAGAATGAGGAAATCCTGCCAAGATCCATTGGCTATCAGAGTCCACCTTTAGAGTCTCCATTCACCCAGATACTTGCTGCCAACACTTGGCTGGGAGAGTTGCCCAATTTATTCTGCCCTCCATCCTCTGCTATAGTGCTAGATGTCCTTTGCAGGTCCCAGTAGACTGCCATATCCCCCATGTGCATCTAGGCATGCTGTCTACTGCACCACCTTCAGCAACTGAGACCCAGTTCTGACACATGTACTCCATGGTCAGATCACAGGTCCTGTGATTCTCCCTATGGTTAGAGTTCTGAGTACAGTGGATCAGTTATGGGGGTCTCCAAAGAAACCTCGTCTGAGGTGATCCCAGATCTGACTCTGGTATGTGTTTGCCAGTACAGGGTCCAGCTCAGTCCGTCATCCACATCAGACTACATACACCGGTAGTTGCAATTGCTGGATCAGTTCTGTCTCCAGCTCCATCTCTTACGTACACCAAAGGATGCTGCAGCCCAGCCTAACCCTGCCCACCACATTCTCTGCCTTCACATATACCAGCGGGAGATGCAGCCCTATGGAGTAACCCCCAATAACCCCTATCAGGTCCACCCCTAGCCCTGGTTCTTGTGCATGCCACTATATGTAACAGATTGCTTCATACTGTCCAGCATCCCATTCAGCTTTTGTACACACCAATGGGTGCTGCAGCCTAGCTCAACTTAACCGATCCCACTATCCAGCCTACATTTACGCTGGCAGGTGCTACTGCCTGCCCAGTCAGCACCACCCCAGCCCTTGTTCTCATGCTCACCAGTGGGAGCTGCAGCCCATCAGAGAGGTACCCACAGTTTCTCTACTATGCCCACTCCAAGCCCTAGATCTTGCACTCTGCAGGTGGTTCTGCAGTCTAGCTTGACAGGGCTTATCACTGTTCCCAGCACTTGTCAGTTGATGCTGCACCAAAGCCCAACCAACCTGTCCTTACTCTGGCTCAAGTCTGTACCAGTGTATACAGTCACTTAGCCCAGTTTGGCTCTCCCTGTCACCCAGCTCAAATGCAGGCCAACGGGTGTTGTAACCGTGCCTAACCTGGTCTGCCCCAGTCTCAGTTCTCACGCTCACCAGCAGGAGCAGTGACACAACAGGAGAGTCCTCATTGCCTCCCTTATTGGGCTTGCATTACCCCTTTCCTATGTGCGTCTTATGTGCGCTGGTGGGTGCTGTGGCCCAGTCTCGCATAGCTCACCTCACCTTGGCATTTATTGGCGGGTGCTGTTGCCTTGCCGGGCCTGGCCAGCCCTCAGTTTCAGTTAACGCTGCTGGGTGCTGCCGCCTAGTCCAGCCTGGACTGCCCCCAGTCCAGGTCCTAATGAACTGCTCTATGAACTCCTATAATTTCTAGTATGTAACTCCTCTATCAGGACACAGTCCCTGCAGGTGAGTGCAAGAATTAAGGCTGGGATGGGCCCGGTGGCATGGCCTAGCGGCTAAAGTCCTCACCTTGAAAGCCCCGGGATCCCATATGGGTGCCGGTTCTAATCCCAGAAGCTCCACTTCCCATCCAGCTCCCTGCTTGTGGCCTGGGAAAGCAGTTGAGGATGGCCCAATGCATTGGGACACTGCACCCGCGTGGGAGACCCGGAAGAGGTTCCAGGTTCCCGGCTTCGGATCGGCGCACATCGGCCCGTTGCGGCTCACTTGGGGAGTGAATCATCGGACGGAAGCTCTTCCTCTCTGTTTCTCCTCCTCTCTGTATATCTGGCTGTAATAAAATGAATAAATCTTAAAAAAAAAAAAAGAATTAAGGCTGGGAGCATCCCAGACAGGTAACAGTACCTGCCAGCATAGATGGGGGTCAGGTTTGTGGGCAGGGCGGGAAGGCTGGGCTAGTTGATAACATACACCGGCAGATGTGAGAACCAGGACAGAGTGCAGGACAGGCCGGGTTGGGCCACAACACCAGCCAGTTCACATTAGAGCTGGGAAAGTTAATCTTCAAACATACTAGTCCTGGGGCTGGTACGGTGGCAAAGCAAGCTAATCCTTCACTCTGCGGCACTGACATACCATATGGACAATAGTTCGTAACCTGGATGCTCTCCTTCGCATCCAGCTCCCTGCCTATGGTCTTGGAAAGCAGCACAGGACAGCCAAACACCTCAGGACTTTGCCTCTGGGTGGGAAATCCAGGAGCATCTCTAGGATCCTGGTTTCAATCAGCTCAGCTCTGGCCATTGTGGCCATTTTAGCAGTGAACCAGCAGGTGGAATACCTTCTCTCTCCATCTCTCCTTCTCTCTCTGTAAAACCCGCCTTTCAAATAAAAAAAAAAAATAAATAAATCCTTAAAATAAATACTAGTCCAAAATGAACTTATCTGAATATTATTGCAATAAGAGTAATTATCAATGGAAATTTCTGACCCAAAGAGGATAAAAGATGTTTATTCATGTGCCTTTATAGCGATGTTTAGTGAGGAAATAAGAAGGCACTTAGTCATTCTTGTTGTGACAGGTTAAATACAGGGTACACTGGGAGCGTGTCAGAGGACTACTTCACACAGCTTGAGGGGGTAGGAGAGCTGTTTCTGAGGAGGTAATGTTCAGGTTGAAGTGGAAGGCACTTCAACAAAGGAAGTTAGGAAAAGCTCAGACAGCTTAGGAGGGAAGGTAGAATGAATGAAAAAGCAGGAGGAAATAAAAAAAAATGAAACAACTGTCCCATCCACCAAGCCCACATGGGCATGCATCCCTCTCAGCTATATGAACAATACTAAAAATAAAAAGAAATAGAGTGAAACAAAACAATATTAATTATCATATGAGGACAGCAGGTAGAAAATGGAACTGTCTTTGGTAGAAGAGGAATTAGTCACCCTATTTGGAAGTGACATTCAAGTGCTTGTCCCTTCACTGAAGGCCCAGGACGCCTGTCTTCTCTCTCTGCCTTGTCCATTTTGCCTGACTTCATCTTTACCTTGGTCTTTACTTGTTCATTTCCCCAGTATTTCCTGAGGATACATTTCTGGCTATCGAGGTTACCAAGGAGAAAGGGCAGTGTCCTCATGCTCTGTCTGGGGAAGACATACAAAAAATTCAAATACAGTTCATGATGTCTCCACCAAGCTTTCAGCTCTTGTCATTTCCAATCATAATGCAAAATACAGATCTAATTAAATTTTTCTTTTTTTTTTTAAAGATTTATTTTTTTTTTATTGGAAAGTCGGATATACAGAGAGGAGGAAAGACAGAGAGGAAGATCTTCCGTCCGATGATTCACTCCCCAAGTAAGCGCAATGGCCGGTGCTATGCTGATCCAGAGCCAGGAGCCAGGAACTTCTTCCAGGTCTCCCACACGGGTGCAGAGTCCCAAGGCTTTGGGCCGTCCTCGACTGCTTTCCCAGGCCACAAGCAGGGAGCTGGATGGGAAGTGGAGCTGCTGGGATTAAAACCGGCGCCCACATGGGATCCCAGTGTGTTCAAGGCGAGGACTTCAGCTGCTAGGCCATGCCACCGGGCCCAAATTTTTCTTTTTAAATATTGATTTATTGACTTATTTGAAAGGGAAGACTATAGAGATTGAGGGAGAGACACAAAGGTATCTTCCATCTGCTGGTTCACAATCTAAATGGTTGTAACAGTCAGATACGGGCCAAGTCAAAGCCCTTTAAGAGTCTGGAACCTGATCCAGGTCTCCCACATGGGTCAAAGGAGCTGAAGTAGCTGGGTCATATTTCACTGCCTTCCAGGCATGTTAGCAGGCATGCTGGATCAGAAGTAGAGTAGGTGGGACTGGAACCAGTGGTTCAACATGGAATGCTCATGTCACAAGCTGCCGCTGAGCTCATGTGTCACAATGTCAGTCTCTGGGAGTCCAGATTTTTTTTTAAGATTTACTCTTATTGGAAATACAGATTTACCGAGAGAAGGAAAGATACAGAAAGATTTTCTACCCATTGACTTGCTCCCCAAATGGCAGCAAATTCCAGGTCTCCCAAATTGGTGCAGGGTCCCAAGCGCATATGCCATTCTCTGTTGCCTTCCTAGGCTATCAAAAGGGAGCTGGGTGGAAAGTGGAGCAGCTGGGACATGAACTGGAACCCAGATGGGATGCTGGCATTGCAAGGCAGAAGATTAACATGCTGAGCCACTGCATTGCCTTTTATTTGAAAGGCAGTTATAGACAGGGTGTGGTGAGGCAGGAAGGCAGCATCAAGCCCTCCATCTGCTGCATCTCTGGTTCCACTTTCCAAAAAGCTGTTAAAGACAGGGCTGGGTCAGGCTGAGCCGGGAGCTTCATTTGAGTCTCTCACATGAGTGCAGAGGCCCAAGCACTCGGGCCATCTTCTGCTGCTTTCTCACAGACCTGGGTCCAAAGTGGAGCAGCCATGACTGGAACTGGTGCCCATATGGAGTGTTGCATGCAGCAATTTAACCCACTATGCCATAGTGCCAGTCCTGACAGCTCAGAATAATCCAAGCATGGCCTAAAATCAACTGAAGAGGAAGGACAATTTCCAAATGTTTAAACGCTATGTTTTATTTATTAATTTGAAAGGCAGATTTTTTTTACAGAGAGAAGGAGAGAGAGGTTTTCTGTCCACTGGTTCACTCCACAAATGGGTACAATGGTCAGAGCTGAGCTTATCCAAAGCCAGGAGCTCCTTCCTGGCCTCCCAGGCCCTTGGGCCATCCTCCACTGCTTTCCAGAGTATAAGCAGAGAACTCAATCAGGAATGGAACAGCTGAGACATGAATTGGTGCCCATATGGGATGCTGGCACTTGCAGGTGAGGACTAGCTTGCTATGGCCACTACACTAGCCCCTAACTGTTGTTTTTAGTGAACACATCCCATTATTCACATAGGCCTGCTTTTTTTTTCTACAGTGGTACAACAACAGAGTATTCAGTCTGTTGACAACTACATCATGCAGATTGGGATGTATGCTCTAGCCAGACTCCAACATTTCAATTGAGGTGAGACAAAAGATGCAGCGGAAAGCTGTGTCCTAAGTGACTGAACCTGTCTCCATTTTGTGGAGGAGAGTGGCTTTAAAGGAGTGAAGATGCAGGTGACATACCAGTGTTCGTAAACTATCTGTTGAGTAACTGCTGTGTGACAGGATCATTTATGCTTTCCAACAGTGACTTTACTGTTCCTATCATCCATTCCCCTCAGCCCCCCGGAGTGAAGCCTTGCACACAAACCTGATTATTCCTTGGGTATCATCCCTTCCTGCTAGTCTAGCATTCCTGATGAAACGTGAAGTCCAACAATGGCTTACACGAGGACACATGCTCCTACACAGGTTAGCCATGTAACCCCTCTAATTTGCTGTGTTCCAGCCACCCTGGTCTCCCAGCTTCACCACCCCAGAGAGGCTCCACCTCAGGGCCACCTGCTGCTTCTCTTCCCCTGGAATAACTTAACTCTCGAAATCCAGCCATTCCCTTTCTCATTCGAGCATGAGATTGCTGCTTAGGGCCACCTCCACTGAGGCCTTCCTTATCTGCCCCAACTCAAGGAAATCCCAGTAGCACTCTTATCCCTTTAGAGGGATAAAATGTACGTTATTGGTCATTATCTATTATGTAGCTATATGCATACTGCTCATGGCCAATCTCCCCTATTAAAACACAGACTCCATGTAACAGACTTAGTTCACTGCTGAATTCCCAGCACCCAGAAGGGTCTGCTCACTAAATAACTGCTGAACGAATAAAGAGATTCTACCACTCAGCAGAGGTAGAATAGCTCCAATGTATAATACATTTATTGACACGATGCATAAGAACATGTCTGTAAGGGCATTTACCCAGCTGTTATCTGCATTCAGCATGATAGAAGGTAGTTTTCTCATTATTTTTGACACACACAAAAATTTTTAATACAATTAACTTACCCATATACCGAAGGAAAGAATAAAGAATAAAGGGACCACATGGGTAGGAAAGGCAAGTGAATTCTAAAGCAGGATGAGAATATTTATCAGACAGACTTCTAAACAGACATCACCGTATCTTGGCTCAAGAAAGCCTGACTCGCAGGACCCCTAGCCAGTATGTATAGCAAGGTAATCTCTATGCTACTGCCACTGTCTTTTCACCTGAAAAACAGGGTAGTACCAGTTAGTGCTTACCTCACACGGTAGTCTTAAATGAGATTCTGTGCATAACCTGCTTTGTACAATGCCTGGCACGCAGTGGGTACTCGACAGACACCGGTTACGTACTAATGACAGCAGTAAGTGATCAGAGGTGTTGGGACCTACCTAGCCCTCAAGAATGACATCAGAGTGGACCACCACATCCTCTCTCATCACTGCGCCTCCATCTGGGCCTCTGAAGGCCAAAGTGGGACTGGTTCTCTCCAAAGAAGACAATCTCCACGATCCAGAAGCATCTGAGTGGAATGTGCCCTCCTCACTCCTCAAGCCATTCATTCAGCCTGGAAAATCCACGAGGCCCGGCCGGGAGAGGCGGCCACGGCCCAAGTCCCACAGCCTCCCTGGGTTGCCAGGGGGTGGAGGTGGGAATGGTACCCCCAAACCCAGACAGTACCGGCCGGGTCCGCCTCACCGCACTCCGGAGGGGATCGAACGGCACCACGAACCGGGAAGTCTCTGGCGACGGGGCCAACGCCACACGGGGAAAGTGATTATTGCTCCGACTCAGAAGTCAGGGCAGCGCCTCAGCCCCCTGCCCGCGGCGCTCAGGCACCGGGAAGGTGGCGCGGCGGCGGACCGGGCCGGGCTGGAGGCGAAGGGGCGGCGCCCCGACGCGGGGGCGCGCACGCACAAGCGGCCTCCGCGTGCGCGCGCGCGCACGCTCCGCTGCCGGATTGTCGGCGTGGAGGCGGGAGACACGGAGAGGTGAGGCGCCAGGCGCCGCAGGGCCGGCGTGCGGGCGGCGGGGCGACCGGGAATCCGGGCGGCGGGGTGCGGGGGCGAAGGCAAGCGGGCTGCAGGAGGCTAACCTTGGCGGCGGCGGCGGGCGCGCCGTGGCCGGCGGGCGGGCCGCGTCACGCCGCGCTGTGGGGGAGGGCGGCGCCGGGCTCGGGCTGACCCCTCGGGCCCCGCCCCGCGTCGGGGCGGCCCGGTCGAATCCCAGCTTGGGTGTTGCAGAGGAGCGCCGTAATCAGGCAACTGCTACATCCTGTGCACGTCCTCGGCCTTACCCATTGAATTTCCAGAGGCCTTTCCTGGTGGGTGTTAGGGCTCAGAGCGAGTGACTTGCCCAAGAGCGTAGGGCTCAGGAAGGAAATTTGGGGTTTTTAATCTTGGCTGGATGGCTCGACAGCCTGCGCTGGTCCTCGGCACATGCAGACTCCTGCTGCTGTTCCAGGAACGTGTGTGACGGGAGGGGGGAGGCGTTCGTCAGACTGCCAGCTGCATCTCATTTCATCTGCAGTTGAAATGGCTGGGCTAGTCACTGCCTGGGAGACACGGTGAAAGTAATCTCATCTCTCATATCTTTCTTTCCTTAGAAAGGATTCGGAGAGAACCCACCTAGAGTGGTACCAGTAAGCACCTGGAAAATTGGCACAGTTCAGTAAATTTTCTTTTTTATTTCTGAAGCTCATTTCTCTCCAGAGGTCAGTGTTGATTTTCAGCTGAGGGAAACCCGTCCACCTCAGCTACACAGGAAAAAGTTGATTGACAGCCGTGTGGCCTCAGTGTTGGTTGCGTTTCATGAGTGGTTCTGCCAGTGGGAGATGTCTAGGGGAAGGACGCAGCCCCAGGGGTCAGCTTGGCTGTGTGTCAGGTAGAGCTGCTCCCTGCAAAGCTGGCATGCCCAATGAGTGCAGTTCCAGTGGCTGCTCCATTTTTAGTGCAGCTCCGTGCTACTGCACCTGGGAGAGCAGCAGAGGATGGCCCTGGTGCTTGGGCCCCCTGCATCAATGCGGGAGACTCAGAAGAAGCTTCTGGCTCCAAGCAGGACCAGCCCAGCTCCTACCATTGCTTTTATGTGGGGAGAAACAGCAGATGTAAGACCTCTATCTGTCAGGCCCGGCAGGATAGCAGGTGGTTAAAGTCCTCGCCTTGAATGCGCTGGGATCCCATATGGTCGCAGGTTCTAATTCCGGCAGCTCCACTTCCCATCCAGCTCCCTGCTTGTGGCCTGGGAAAGCAGTTGAGGACAGCCCAAAGCCTTGGGACCCTACACCCACTTGGGAGACCCGGAAGGGCTCCTGGCTTTGGATCGGCGCGCACCGGCCCGTTGCGGCTCACTTGGGGACTGAATAATCAGACAGAAGATCTTCCTCTCTCTCTTCCTCTGTATATCTGCCTTTCCAATAAAAATAAATAAATCTTAAAAAAAAAAAGACCTCTATCTATCTCTTTTTTTCCTCTTTTCCCCCTCTGTAAAGAGTTACAGAGTTCCACTAAATAAATGTTTTTTAAGATTTATTTATTTTTATTACAAAGATATACAGAGAGGAAGAGAGACAGAGAGGAAGATCTTCCGTGCGATGGTTCACTCCCCAAGTGACTACAATGGCCGGTGCTGTGCTGATGCGAAGCCAGGAGCCAGGAACTTCTTCCAGGTCTCCCACATGGGTGCAGGGTCCCGAAGTTTGGACTGTCCTCAACTGCTTTCCCAGGCTACAAGCAGGGAGCTGGATGGGAAGTGGAGCTGCCGGGATTAGAACCGGCGCCCACATGGGATCCCGGTGCGTTCAAGGAGAGGACTTTAGCCACTAGGCCATCTGGCTGGGCCCCCACTAAATAAATTTTTTAAACGTTACTGCAGAACTAAGCAGGAATTATCCTTATGTAGACCTAACATTTTTCCAATATTGATTTCATGTCTGCCTTCCAAAAGGATACCTTCTGCATTTGGGTTTTCTTTCTTTCTTTCTTTTTAAAAGAGAAAGAGAGTGCTTGATTTTTCATCTGCTACTTCACTCCCCAACTGGATGCAATGGCCACGGTTGGGCCAGGTGAAAGTGAAGAGCCTGGAATTCTGTATAATTTCATTCGATGGTGGCAAAAGGCCCATGGACTAGGGAGGTTTTCCATTGCTTTCCCTGACACAAGTACGGGGAACTGGGCTGGAAGCAGAGCAGCTGAGACTCCAGCTGGCATCCTGATGAGGTACTGGCGTCACAAACTGTGGCTTAACCCACCGCACAGCATTGCCTGTTCCTGTACATTTGTTGTGAAGGAGTAAATTAGTGAGGAAATGTACCTTGTAATGGAGTGGATTCCTTACTTTCTGTAACAGAAACATGCGTCTGACACAGTGGCTCACAGGCTAATCCTCTGACTGCTGCACTGGCATTTCATATGGACGCCAGTTCAAGTCCCAGCTGCTGCATTTCTGATCCCATTCCCTCTTTACGGCTTGGGAAAGCTGTGGAGGATGGCTGAAGTCCTTTGCACCCAAGTGGGAGACCTGGAGGGAGCTCCTGGCTTTGGGTTGGCTCACCTTTGGTCGTTGCAGCCGCTGGGGAGTGAACTCGTGGATGGAAGGTCTTTCTCTCTGGCTTTCTCTGTAATAGTTTTTCAAAATAACTTTTTCAAAATAAAAAAAAAGCAACAACAGCAAAACCAGAAACTTACTCAGGTTGAAATCTTACTAGAAAGGGAAATTGGGGGAGAGCTAAGCAGGTAGTCCCCCTACCCCGGGGGATGAGGATCTCACCAGCCAGTGCTCATGATGGCTCTTGTGAAGACTGCTCTAGATCTTTCTGCCCCAGGTATCTTGTTATGACATGTAATCCTCCCAGCAGCCTGTGCAGGCAGGTACTAAAGTGTCCATCTTACAGAGGAGGAAACTGGCCTAGGGACGTGAAACAGTTTGCTCAGCTTTACAAAGCTGGAATCAAATGGAGTCGATTCTCTTCACTTTGATTTGTTCTCTGATCCATGTGCCACTTTGGTTTGTTCACAGGGACTCATCACTCATCAAACTGTGGTGTGTGTGTTGGCCAGTTCTGAGATCTTGAAGCTCTGCCCAGAGGAAGAAGACAACAGCTGTCTTTGCCAATTAGAGAATGGACCGTTTGGGTTCCTTTAGCAGTAAGTACGGTGGGAACAGAATAATAATAATAGCAGACTCCAGTCAGAGTTGATCAAGAGGGAAAAATAAGCGTTTTGAGGTTGGACTAATCCTAAAGAAACTAGAACAGTATCAAGTAAAATCACTTGGTATTTATTGACTGCCGTTGAAGACATGATGTAGACATGCTTACTTGGATCTTGGAAGAAACCAAAGCTGAAATGGGTAGGACATAGTCTGATTATCCTGCAGTTAGACTTAACAGCAGTGGGATTTCACTTTTGAACCTGTAACATCCTGCAGACCCCTTGATGAGAAGTAATTCAGTGGAATTTGTGCTGTCATTGTAAATCACAGTGTAAAGTTAGTGCAAAGAATTGTGGCATGTATGTGAAATAAGTTTGGGTAGCCACTGTAATTGCTAATAAAACATAAATGCTTCTGTCTCTGATTCTGCAGATATGAAATTTGCCAGAAATAAAAATTCTGTTGTTAGGTGTTTAGTTGTATCCCAATGAGAAGGAATGGAAAGTACTTTTTGCTCTTCTTTCCACATCCTATCTGTATAAATTCAGGATAGAATAGAGTGGTCTCAAATGTATCTGGCTTTACTCTTCCATGGATGAAGAATCTAAATCCAGTGCAAGGGATATAAACTAAAACTACTCCTTTTATCTTTTTAAAAAGACAGTTGTTAAACTTATTTGGAGATAATTTCAAACTTACTGAAGTTATCAGAATACAGAGTGCTGGTATACTGTGAGCTTTTAGCTCACTCGCTCCCTGCATTATGAATAGTTGCTCTTGTGTTTTTCCAAGTCAGTTTAAGGTAGGTGACATATATAGTGATTCTTTACCATTAAGTACTTCAGTATTTATTTCCTGAGAATGGGGACTTTCTACCACCTTCGCAGAAAGGGTGGTTGGTGTTAGGGCTAGACAGGTGTTTTTAATGCTTCTGGATTTTGAATAATGGTGAGAAAAAGAAAAAAAAAAACCCCTTTCTGTCTTCCTAGGTTCTGCAAAAATTCTGGAGTAGCTCTCATTTTTAGTTAATTAATTTGAAAGGCAAAACTACAGAGAGGGAAGGAGAAAGAGAGATGTTTTATCTCCTGGTTTACTCACTAAATGTCCAGAGCATCTGAGGCTGGGCCAGGCTCAGTCAAGGAGGGAGAGACCCAGTCTGGTCTCGTATGGGTTGTTAGGACCCTAGCAGCTGGGTTGTTATCTGCTCCATTTGGTGTGGGTTACCCGCATCACAGGCGGCCCCTGAATAAACAATGTGGCTGTATATATCAAAAAAACCTCAATCCTGCAGCAGGGGCTCATGTTGTCAACCTTTGTTTGTAACATCAGTTTCCCATATGAGTTCTGGTTTGAGTAGTGGCTGTTCCATGCTCAATCCAGCTCCCTGCTAATGCATCTAGGAGAGCAACATAAAATGGCCCAAGTATTTGGGCACCTGTCACCACATGGGAGACTTGTTGGAGTTCCTTGCAAGCCTCGGCCTGGCCTAGCCCTAGCTGTTGGGCGTTTTTTGGGTGAGTGAACCAGGGGATGGAAGATGTCTGCCTGCCTGCCTCTCTCTCTCTCACTTTAGCCTTTCAAATAAGTAATCCTTTTTATTATTATTTATTTTTGCATTGGAAATTCAGATGTTACAGAGAGAAAGAGACAGAGAGAGAAAGATCTTCTATCTGCTGGTCCATCCTCCAAGCGGCCATAACGGCTGGAGCTGAGCCGATTCAAAGCCAGGAGCCGCTCCTGGATCTCCCATGAGGGTGTGGGTGCCATCCTCCACAGCCCTCCCAGACCACAAGCAGGGAGCTGGAAGGGAAGTGGAGCAGCCAGGATACAACTGCAACAACCTACTGCATACTCAGTAGTTCTAGAACAAGGAAAATATATTTCTGAGGAAGAAATTGAAATTTTGTACTTACAAAGTTGTTCATCTCAGCATTCTTTTTTTGTTTTAAGATTTATTTATTTTTTATTTGGAAAGTCAGGTATACAGAAAGGAGGAGAGACAGGAAGATCTTCCGTCCGATGGTTCACTCCCCAAGTGGCCGCAACAGCTGGAGCTGTGTACATCCGAAGCCAGGAGCCAGGAACCTCCTCTGGGTCTCCCACATTGGTGCAGGGTCCCAAAGCTTTGGGCTGTCTTCGACTGCTTTTCCAGGTCACAGACAGGGAGCTGGATGGGAAGTAGGTCGGCCGGGATTAGAACTGGCACCCATATGGGATCCCGGCGCGTTCAAGGCGAGGACCTTAACCACTACGCAATCGCGCTGGGACCTCAGCATTCTTTTTAAAAGTGAAAAATTGAAAACTGCATAAAGCTGACCAGCTGTCGTGGAACTGGTTGTTCCAGGCCTAATGAGGCACACTGGTCTTGTAGTATCCCCTTTTGCCATTGGAAGTGAAATACTTAGAAGTGAATCTACACCCAGAATTTCAAACATTTAAAGTAATAATGCTATTTACTTATATAAAATTACATAACATACAATTATGTAACACAAACACATATAAATGATATATAATACATTCTATTATGTAATATATAAATTATATCATATAATACATATTATATATACATCCTAAGTATAAGAAAGGAGATGAAAAGGTTTAAGAAGTTTGTGGAAACATGGAATTCAAAGGGAAGTCTCAGGTAGGGCCTTCAGCACAGCAGGTCAGACTGGGCTTGGGATCGCTGCATCCTGTGTTCAAGTCCTGGCTCGATAGCCTGAGTCAGCAGATGCTGGCTCAAGTACTTGTGTTCCTGCTGTCACTGTGGGAGGCCCACATGGAGGGGTGAGCTGCCCCTTTGCCTAGCCCGGCTCTGGCTACTCGTAGGCATTTAGGGAATGAAGCAGCAGATCGAAGATTGATCTCTCAGCTTCTTAAATTAAAAATAAATTAGTAAAAATATAACTCGATTTTGATGCAAAAAATTGAAGTCATTGCATAGTTCTTTCATAATTTGCATTTTGAAGACCCCGTGTATGCATGGTTGTAGGACTGTTTTTGCACCACAATAGGTTCATCTTCTGTTTCCATTTTCCACAAACTTTTTGAATTACCCTAGGAGAAGGTAAGTGATCTGTAATGAAATGAAGTATCTCAACATGTTTCGACATGATTGGAAGAGAACATGAGGTAGTCAGATGTTTCACAGAAGCAGAGTGATTCAGGTGTATTGCGGTGGTTGCTGAGAAGCACCACAGGAATGAGTAATGCTTGGTTAAGTTCTGAAGAAAACAACATACAGTGTACTCTCAAGTTACGTTTGGTTACCATCTGGGGTCACCTTGAAAGTGCGGTAGGACCTTTGAAAGGACCCAGATTATGCTTTGACGTGTAGTGGTTTCTTGAGTGCTTCAGGATGCCCAGAATCCTTGGCCCCTGCCCAAGTACTGGTAGTGCTCCCTAGTCACTGTTGTGTGAAGAAGCACCTCGGACTTCTGCAGTTTCTTTTTAGGGAGAAGTTGAGACTCATTCCTTTATATGATCGTCACTGTGGAATATTACCAAAAAAATGAGATTTATTTGTATTTGACATAGAAAAAATATTCACAACCTGTTTTTTGATTTTTGTTTTACTGAAGATTTACCCACTTATTTGAAAGGCACAGTGACAGAGAGAGAACACTGATTCACTCCCCAACATGACCACAATAGCCAGGACAGCCCAGGCAAAAGACAGGAGCTAGGATTCTCTGCATGTCTGTCACATGGGTAGCAGGAACCCCAGCACTTGGTCCATCTCCTGCTGCCCTACCTGTATTATGAAGCTGCATTGAAGTGGAGCAGCCAGGACTGGCATTCCTATTTGCCAGCTTCACAAGCAGTGCCTAACCCATTATGCCACAGTATTGACCCTCTACATTAATTTTTTTTAGAGATTTATTTATTTTACTTGAAAGAGAGAGGGAGAGACAGAAAGATCCTCCATCTGCCTGTTCA
The DNA here is from genome assembly GCF_030435755.1 of Ochotona princeps. NCBI lineage: Eukaryota > Metazoa > Chordata > Mammalia > Lagomorpha > Ochotonidae > Ochotona > Ochotona princeps. The sequence goes on from NC_080848.1 coordinate 30,629,883, forward strand.
TTCCTCCAGTGGCCACAACAGCCACAGTTGAGCCAGTGCAAAGCTGGGAGCCAGGATCTGCTTCTGTGCAAGGGCCCAAGGCCTTGAGCCATCCTCTGCTGTTTTACTCCCCAGAGAATAGCAACGGCCAGAGCTTCCTCCGGGTCGCCTCTATTACTCTCCCAGGCATCCTGACGAAACTCTGGATCAGAGTGGAGCAGCCAGGACTTAAACCAGTGCCCATAAAACAAACAAAAAAAAAGAGGGCCTAGCAGCTGAAGTCCTCGCCTTGAACGCACCGGGATCCCATGTGGGCGCCGGTTCTAATCCCGGCAGCTCCACTTCCCATCCAGCTCCCTGCTTGTGGCCTGGGAAAGCAGTCGAGGACAGCCCAAAGCTTTGGGACCCTGCACCCGTGTGGGAGACCTGAAAGAGGTTCCTGGTTCCCGGCTTTGGATCGGTGCAGCACTGGCCGTTGCGCTCACTTGGGGAGTGAATCATTGCACGGAAGATCTTCCTCTCTGTCTCTCCTCCTCTCTGTGTATCTGACTTTGTAATAGAAAAATAAATAAATCTTTAAAAAAAAAAAAAAAGAAAAAAAAACAGTGCCCATATGGATGCTGGCACCTCAGAAAGATTTAACCTACTACACCAATACTCTGGCTTCTACAGTAGGTATATTTTTTTCCTATAGTTTATTTTAAGTGTTTGAGGGGTGGTGGAAAGAACAACAGGTTGCAAGACATGTACAGTGTTGCTTCAGCTAGAGGGAGGAAAATGGCTGTTGCGGGGGGCTCGTACTGTGGTATAGTGGGTAAAACCATATCCTATGTGGACTTCATTTTGAATTCTGGCTGCCCCACTTCCCATCCAGCTGCCTACTAGTGTGCCTGGGAAAGAAATGGACATGACCCAGAAGAAACTGCTGGTTCCTGGCTTCTAAACAGACCAGCTCTGACTGTTGCTCCCCTTTGGGGAGCAAACCAACCAGTCGATCAAAGATCTGTCTTTAAATCTGTCTTTCAAATAAATAAATCTTTTTTTTTTTTTTTAAAGATTTTTGAAGATTCTAGTCCAGAGCCAGGAGTTTCCTGCAGGTCTCCCATGTGGGTGCAGGGTCCCAGGGACTAGGGCTATTTTCTGCTTTCCTAGACCATAAGCAAGCAGCTGGATGGGAAGTGGAGCAGCCAGGACACAAACTAGACCTTAAGTGGAATCCCGACTTTTGCAAGGCGAGGTTTTAGCCACTGAACTATCACACTGTGCCCCCAAATAAATAAATCTTCAGGGAAAAAACTATGTATGTATGTATATATATATATATACATACTAGAAATTCCACCCCAGGCTACCAAATTCTTATAAATCCCTTTGTTTACTTTTACAGCCTTTTTTCTCTTAGACTCCTACAGTTGGTCACAGAGGTTGATTTTGCTAGGTTGGTTTTGACAAGGCAGCCTGAGACATATTTGCACTGTTAACTAGTTCAGGGAATGTGAATGTACTGCTTGCCTTGGTATTTCAGAGACATAGCAATATGGTAAGGACTAGAAGAATGTTTGCTATGTTCTCTGCTTCCCTCAGGGAGCAGGAGGGAGTTTTCCTCGACTGAAATCCCAACCCACATGAAGATATGCATTTAGGGTTTCCTCTTTTCTTCTAATTTTGTATTATTAAAAATTTCCAGACTTACAGAAAAATTGGAAAGATGGTTCAGTGATACTTGCATGCTTGCTACTAAACTTCAGCACTTGTTAACCTTTTGTTGATTTACTTTATATGTGTGTTTTTGTGTAGGTATAATTGTTTTTGAAGTTTAAAAGTTAGAAATTTCTTTGCAGGGGCCTTATTTGTTTATATGATGTTCAGAATAACAAGTACAGTGTAGAAGGGAGCAACCTGCCCTGAAGTTTTTTGCTTTTTCTTATTTGGAATGAGCTGATTGTGTTTCTGTCAACTTTTTCTGTGTAGGCATTTGTGTTTTTTATCCTTCTGTAGTTGAGGTAAGCGTAGGTGTTTTGAAGCAGTGTGTTTGTTTTCTCTGTGTCCTAGATGATCCCTCTGATAAGCCACCTTGTCGGGGCTGCTCCTCCTATCTGATGGAACCTTACATCAAGTGTGCTGAATGTGGGCCACCTCCTTTTTTCCTCTGCTTGCAGGTAACTCAGTCAAGAGAGGTTGACCTCTCCTCTCCTAGTGTATGGGTAGAGTACAGCAGAGATTGCCATCGATAGCTCATACCTTGTTCAGTCTGTTCCACGCAATCTTGAATTACCCATTTTACCAGTAAAGACCTGGGGAACCCAGCAGATGGATGGGGCAGACTGTTCACTATTCTGCATGTCAGTTACCCTAATGCTTAGCATTGATATTACAGCATACTTTGCATGAATTACCACTTAAACAATTACTGCAGTCCTTTTTCTTTCTGCTTGAAAGAAAAAGAAACTCAAGCAGAGAGTTTGGTTGTTTGCACAAGGTCACATGATAATCATGTCTGATCAAATGCAAAGCACTACTGATTGTAAGAAGCATCTATATTGGGCTTGGCACAATAGTCTAGTGGCTGAAGTCCTCACCCCTCATGCTCCTGAATCCCATATGGGCACCAGTTCATTTCCCGGCTGCTCCACTTCTCTCATTGTGACCTGGCAGTAGAGGATGGCCCAATATTTGGGACTGTGAGCCTGTGTGGGAGACCCGGAAAAAGCTCCTGACTCCTGGCTTTGGATCAGCTCAGCTCCGGCCCTTGCAGGCCACTTGGAGAGTGAACCAGCAGTTCACTCTCTCTCCTTCTCTCTGTGAATTCAACTTTCCAATAAAAATAAATACATCTTTAAAAAATTAAAAGCAACCATATTTCAGAAATATTGAGATATAATGCAACTGGTCATCTGGAGAGTGAACAAGCTGATGGAAGATTCGCTTGTCTCTGTCTTGCCTTTACTCTGTCATTATTTCAGAGTAAATCTGTAAAAAAAAAATTTTTTTACGGATTTATTTATTTTTATTACAAAGTCAGATATACAGAGAGGAGAAACAGAGAGGAAGATCTTCCGTCCAATGATTCACTCCCCAAGTGACTACCATGGCCGGTGCTGTGCTGACCTGAAGCCAGGAACCAGGAACCTCTTCCAGGTCTCCCACCCACGTGGGTGCAGGGTCCCAAGGCTTTGGGCTGTTCTCAGCTGCTTTCCCAGGCCACAAGCAGGGAGCTGGATGGAAAGTGGAGCTGCCGGGATTAGAACCGGCGCCCATATGGGATCCTGGAGGTTCAAGGCGAGGACTTTAGCCGCTAAGCCATGCTGCCGGGCCGAAAAAAAAAATTTTTTTAATGTATAAGTGGTATTTGCCTTGGAATTTTTGGAATACAGTAAGTTCAATATTCGGCAGTCTGAGTCTAGGGCTCAGGCTCTTACTGAGGGATGAGTTGTCATATTTTTATTCAGACTGTTTTCTCTTAGCCACTGAAAAGCTGTAACCATAAAGTACCATTCTGTTATAACTTCAGACAAAATTAAATTAATTCTTTTTGGAATAAAAACTCAGCACAAATGTTTTAAGCATGAAAAAAATAAATGCCTGAGGTGGTAGATATGCCAGTTACCCTGATCTGGGCCTTACAAATTGTATACGTTTGCTGAAATTTCACACTGTACCCTGTAACATGTCTGATTACTGTGCCTCAGTCAAAATTTTATTTGTCTGTGTTAAGGATTTGTTTTATTTGAAAGGCAGAGTGGTAGAGATCTTCCAACTACTGGTTTATTCTCAAGGCTGGCCCAGGCTGCACCCCAGAGCCTGGAGTTCCATCTAGGTTTCCCACATGAGTAGCCAGGACGCAAGTATTTGGGTCATCTTCCATTGCTTTCTCAGGTGTATTAGTAGGGAGCTGAATCAATAATGGAGTTAGGTGGGACTTGAACCAGTGCTTTAATATGAGATGCTGGCGCCATAGGCAGTGGCTTAACTTGCTATGCCACAATGCTAGCTTCTATATACATATGTGTATAGACTATCGTAAGAGTAGAGTATGCAGGGCCCGGCACAGTGGCCTAGCAGCTGAAGTCCTCGCCTTGAACCCCCCGGGATCTTATATGGGCGCCGGTTCTAATCCCATCCAGCTCCACTTCCCATCCAGCTCCCTGCTTGTGGCCTGGGAAAGCAGTCGAGGGCGGCCCAGTGCTTTGGGTTCCTGCACCCGTGTGGGAGACCTGGAGGAAGTTCCTGGTTCCTGGCTTTGGATCGGCGCGCACTGGCCGTTGCGGCTCACTTGGGAGTGAATCATCAGACGGAAGTTCTTCCTCTCTGTCTCTCCTCTCTGTATATCTGACTTTGTATAAAAATAAATAAATCTTTAAAAAAAAAAAGAGTAGAGTATGCAAAACTTTTTTTTATCTTTTGTCTTTTATCCTTTAAAAGATTTTAACTTAATCTTGTTTTCTTTACAGTGTTTCACTCGAGGATTTGAATACAAGAAACACCAAAGTGATCATACTTATGAAATAATGGTAATGATGAAGTTGCTGGGAATTTTATTCGTTTTACAAATATTACACTGGGAATTGGTTTTCTTTGTGTCCAAATATTTTTCCCCTTTTTTCTTCCTCTTCTGAGCTTGATAATCATCCAGTAAGTCTTATCAGAGTCTTATGGAACTGCTAAGGTATTTGCGTACAAAAATAGATTTGTCTACTGATTTTTGCTTTCAGTATAGACGACAAGGAGGGAACATTTGTGAGGTTGTATAGTATGAGCATAACAGATGTGCTGCCGTTGGTGTTGACTATGGTCATGTCAGTGTGTGTGGCCAGTGTGCCTCACAATGCAGTGACGATGCTGGTGTTTGGCAACCCTCTGCCCTGGGGAAGTTAGTTACCCTCTTGAGAGTTAGAAAGTGAACAGAAAAGTAAATGACTTAATATAGTGTGCAAAATTGCTTTGAAGACTGACGGTGCAGGATAATTTCTGGCTATGATTGTGTTGCCACTTCAGGGGGCTGAGAGGGTGTTCAGGGTTCATTTTTTTGGTTTGGTTCCTTTATTTTTAATTCTTTTAAAATTTATTAATATAGAAAGAATATATTAATCTATATTAATATGTAGATTTCATGAATTTCATATATAGGATTCCAAAAATGAAATAATACTTGCCTTCCCTACTTCTTCCACTCTTCTTCCCCTCTTCCTCATTCCTTCTTTTTTCTTTTAATTTTTTTGTGATAACATACTTCTGATTTATTTTATAATCACAAGCTCAGTGTTCTTCTAAACAAATAACTCTCCAATAAAAGATAAATAGACATTGTCCCACAGGGGTATAGGCAAGAGTTGTAGACAACAATTAAATTGCAAGATGTCAGTTTACCTTAATATACATTGTTTATTTTTTGTACTTTGTATAGCTATAATCAGAAACATATTTGTCTTTTTGGGTGTGGCTTGTTTTTGTAAATATAATGGCCTTTAGTTGCATCCATTTTGTTACAGAAGACAGGATTTCATTCATGTTTATGCCTGAGCAATATTCCAGTCTTTATATGTACCACATTGTCTGGTCATCAGTTGATGGATCTCTAAGTTGCTTCTCGTGCTGCCACCTGTAAAGAGAGAGAGAGGACTGGGGTTCTTCTCAGTCCTGGCCAGGGAGGGGAGAGGTGGTTTAACCGCTGAAGTGGGCAGGCATCTATACTTTTGTCAACATAATTTTCTCAACTTTTGCAGCACAGAAAACAGGTATCCCCCTGGTTCACCAAGCAGTTTTCTGGTGTTGGGCCTCCCAAGTAGTATTTCTGACAGGAAAGAATGTTGGCTGGCTTAGCAGTAATAATTTTATCTTGTAGATGAATCATTTGGTGCTGTGTTAGTTTTCTGTGGCTGCTGTAACAAGTTACCAGGCATTAAGTGATTTAGCACAATTCAGATTTACTAGCTCATAGTTCTGTAGGTAATTTTTAATGTGTTTCATTGAAAGGCAGAGCAACAGACATGTGTGCTAGCTCATTCCCCAATGCCAACAACAGCTAGGCCAGATCAAAGCCAGGAGACAGAAATTCCATCCAGGTCTTACACATGGTTGGCATAGACCCAACAGTGTGCCATCATCTGCTTCCTGTCGCCATGCATGTTAGGAAACTGGATGCAAAACAGAGGTGAGTCTCAATCCCAGGGATGCCAGTATGTGGTTTGTCCGCTGTGCCCCAGTGTGCAGCCTCCAGATGACTATTAGGCTCAGCTGATTTGCCCCATTTCTCATAAATCTGAAATGAAGGTGTTGACTGCTCTGCGCTCTTAATCTGGAGGCCTGGGGGGAGGTTTATTCAGGTTGTTGGCAGAATTCACTGCTTTAAAGTTGTAGAAATGACACCTACTGTTTCCTTACTTACAATACTCCTTATTGTTCAGGGCTTGCTCTCTTGTCTGTAAACTATCTGTATTCCTTGGCTCTTGACTCCTTTTGTGTGTCTTCAGAACGAACAATGCAGAGTCCTTGAGGATTGTTTATGAAATGCTTGGAATCTGTAACTTCTGCCTCATCTCTCCTGTGCGGAATCTGATGGTTTTTTTCACCTTTTTCTTCTACTTTTAAGGGCTCTTGCATAATACATTGGGCCCATTTGGATAATACAGGGTCTTCTCTCCATTCTGTCAGCTGATGCGTAACCTTAGTTGCACTTTAAAATTCCTTCACAGCAGTACCTCATTAGTGTTTGAATAATCAGAGGACAGAAATCTTAGGAGGTGAGAAATGCCTTTGGAATTGTGCCTACATTAGCACTATTACTGTTCCTTTTCTTAAAAAATCTAGAGGGAGTGAATCAGCAACTTTTTGAATTAGCTTGATCATTTTTGGAATCCTACTAAAATGAGTTTCTGCACCTATAATCCTGCAAGATTCTAGACAATAATAAATTAATGGAAAATAGGTACTTAATTTATTGCAGCTGACTGGTTAACCTCTCAGCTTTCCTCTTATGCCTTTTAGGTCTGATTGTTTTTTTATGATTTATTTATTTTTATGGCAAAGTCAGATATGTATATATAGAGAGAAGGAGAAACAGAGAGGAAGATCTGTCCATGGATTCACTCCCTAAGCGGCTGCAACAAATAGAACTGAGCCAGTAGCCAGGAGCCTTTTCCAGGTCTCCCACAAGGGTGCAGGGTCCCAAGGCTTTGGGCCATCCTCAACTGCTTTCCCAGGCCACAAGCAGGGAGCTGGATGGGAAGCGGGGCTGCCAGGATTAGAACCAGAGCCTGTATGGGATCCCGGTACGTGCAAGGCAAGGACTTCAGCTGCTAGACTACTGCACCAGAACCTTGTTTTTGTGTTTTTTAGGTCTGCTTTAAAAATATATATAATTTGTTAGAGGCAGAGAGAGCGCAAGCTCCCCCATTCACTGTTTAACTCCTAAATGCCTGTGATGGCTGTGGGTGGGCCTGGCAGGGTCTCGCATGTGGGTGGCAGGAACCCAATTACTTGAGCTATTCCTGATATCTCGCAGCGTCTGCATTAGCAGAATTCCAGTCAGGAGCCAGAGCGGAGAATCAAACCCAGGCATTCTGATGTGGGACATAGTTTTGTCACACTACATAAACACCTGCTTCCTTTTGTTCTTTTGATAGTGTTTTACTAATTATGTAAAACTGGGAATATTTTTTCCCCTTTTCTGAAATGCAGGATGAGTGCACTGTCGGAAGGTTGTGTTCAGAGTAGTTGTGGCTGAGTTTATTTCACCAAAGTTACCAGATCTTCAGAAAGTTATTGTTCCCAATCTCACTCGAGAAGACTTAGAGCCAACATATAAATTTACTTATTTAAATGTTGAAAGAATTTCTTAAAGGAATAACTCAGCGTTGCTTGGGTAGGTTGCTAGACATTCTTATTGACTGTGGGGAAGCTGACCAGGAGCTTATTGAGCTGTTCTGGGCACCATGTCCTCTGCATAAGCGTGAAGTTCATGGGAAGTCTGCTTAACTTCTGGTTTTATCATTTTCTCTCAGCACCGATACAAACACATTTCAGAGTTCTCTTTTGCTTTGGGGTGCTTTGGAGGGTGTTAAAACCCTTTTCCTTCTTGTGACCACTCTTACCTATCCCCAGACAGTCTTTCCTTATGTAGGAGTGGTAGCTGCATTTTGGCTTTCCATACGTGAAGCCACTAAAAATTTGATTTTTTGCATATGAAGTGTCATAACTTTAAATGGTTTTCAGTACTTTTGTCATCTCCCAGTGCTGTATTTTTGGGAGTTACTCATGCAGTGGTGGGTGGTACATTAATCAAGATTTCTGAGTTCTGTGCCTATTTTTGTGTGGTAATTCTTAGAACCTTGAATAATTGAAGGCAGCTCTTTCTGCCACACCCTTTCTATCAGTGATTCTTAAATTGAATTGAATTGAATAAGAATTGCATAAGAATTGATGGAGAGCCTTTTTAGAAGTGTAAGTGTGTAGACCCTGCTGTTAGAGATTCTGGTTCAGCTGGGCTGATGTTGGACCTGGAGCTGAATAACATTAATTCAGCTTCAAGAACTGCCTCATGCCTTTGAGTGTGTGTATGGCACAGAAAGTTTTTATTGTTTATCTAAAGTTGGTGAAGGTAATTAATATTCTAACATACAATCTTGGGAGTAACATAAACTCCTCAGCAAATGTGTGAGTTGGCATGTTTATGTACTTTTATGATGCTTGCCAGATCGGGAGTGATTATTATGCATTGAATACAAATATAGACTCTGAAATTGTTCTCTTAGGTATTATACTACCTTATGTGCTAGGAATATTCATAGCACATGCTTAGATAAAAATATAATGCTCATCGGTAGTGTAATTTCACAAATTGTGACAGCTGTGTTAAAGATTTATTTATTTTATTTAAAAGAAAAAGTGACAGAGACAAGGGAGAGAGAGGTTTTTTATTTGATTGCTCACCCCCCAGATGGGCTAGAGGGGCTGGGATATTCTGCTGCCTCCCCAGGCACATTAGCAGGGAGCTAAAACGGAGGAAAAGCCACTGGGGCTGGAATTGCCAAATGTCCAAATGTGGGACGTCAGTATCTCAGGTGGCAGCATTAATTTGGTGTATAACAGCACCAGCTCCATGGTTGTTGTTATTACTAATTTACTGACAAATGATGTAACCATTTCTCCTCTCTGTGTGTTCTGAAGACCTCTGTGTCACCCCTCACCCCCTTTTTTCAGAGAGACAGATGTTCTTCAATATTGTAAAACAGCTATGCTAAAATCACTTGAATTAAAAGAATCATTTTCTTATCTTACAGTTTCCTGGGTGGGGCATTCAGATGAAGCACAGTTAAGGAGACTGTCAGTTCCACGTGGTGTGGTGGGGCTGACAGTCGTAACAGGCTTTTTTCCTGTACCACCAACTCTTCATTAGGATGGTTCAGCGTGATTGGGGGTCCACAGAAAAAAATCCCTTGGTTCTTCTGCAGCTTGTCTTAGGGTGGTTCCCTCCCTGGGCTGCTTGATTTCCTGTGGCACTTCTCCACAGGGTCTGTCCAGCAAAGAGGTTTGCTTTTTCGTGTAGTGGCTTTGCAAGCATGACGGTGGAAACTGCCTATGAGCAAAGCACAGGCCAAACTCATTGCAAGGGGGAAAGTGTGAATTCTAGAATTTCATCTGGGGCTAATCGCTGTAACCACCTTCGTACATGGTACCACTCAGTGCTTCTTAAAATGACCAACTCAGGCCTACTCTGTTTCATCCCAGCCAATTCAGATTATTTTTTTGTGAGTCTCTCATTTCATCTTTTACTATTTCATTGCGTCTCTAGGGTAACTCTAATCACTTTTAATATTTTTTCTCAATCATCTTATACAGTGGTTATTATTATTTTGTAAAAAACATATTTATTTTTATTTGAAAGACAGATTGGATGGGGGAGAGAGATTCATCTGCTGATTCACTCCCCAAGTGGCCAAAACAGCCAGAGCTGGGCTGATCCGGAGCCAGAAGCCAGGAGCTTCTTCTAGATCTCCCAAGAGGATGCAGGGACTCGAGCACTTTGACCATCCTCTGCTGCCTTCCCAGGCTCAATTGCAGGGAGCTGGATCAGAAGTGGAGCAGCCAGGACTCAAGTGGCCAGAGCTGAGCCAACCTGAAGCCAGGAGCTTCTTCTGGGTCTCCCATGCAGGTGCAAGATCCTAAGGCTTTGGGCTGTCTTTTCTGCTTTCCCAGGCCACAAGCAGGGAGCTGGATGGGAAACACAGCAGCTAATACACAGACCAGTGCCCTTGGAGATGGAAGATTAACCATTTGAGCCATTGTACTGGTCTCTAGAATAATTTCATGAAAAAAGATGTCTCGGGCCTGGTTCAGTAGCCTAGTGGCTAAAGTGTTCGCCTTGCATGCACTAAGATACCATATGGTTGCCAGTTCGTGTCCCAGCTGCCCTGCTTTCTGTCCAGCTCCCTGCTTGTGGCCTGGGAAAGCAGTCGAGGATGGCCCAAAACCTTAGAACCCTGCATCCCTGTGGGAGACCCAGAAGAGGCTCCTGGCTCCTGGCTCTTGGCTTCAGATCAGCGCAGCACCAGCCATTGTGGTCACTTCGGGAGTGATTCATCAGACAAAAGATCTTTCTGTCTCTCCTCCTCTCTCTATATATATCTGACTTTGCAATAAAAAAAATCTTAAAAAAAAAAAAAGAAGGCTTTTTAGCTTAGCACTGTGTTTTTGCAGCATCTGGCTTATTATTAAAGCTGTTATATATTATTATATTAATAGTATAATTAATATTAGTTAATATAATTAATATATTATTGTTATTATGTTCCATACTAAAGTATTCCTGTGGTAGTGGATGCTTCTGTTCAGTGTTTTACAATAAAAGTAAAGATCCTATGTGTATTAAAAAAAAAAAAGATGTCTGCTTTTCTATGTTGTCCATGTAAGTAAATTTGTATCAGAAGGACAGGATAAATGCTGATTATTTCCATTTATTGCTAGATTTGATAATATTTCGTTCTCTCATGTCTTGTATATATTTAAAACTATTTTTTGTTTTTCAGTCCTTTTTAGTTATTATCCTTTTGATGGCCAGAATATTCCATTTTTGGTTTGCAGGCAGTGCTACAAGTTTTTCTGAATCCTTTAGACCTGACCTTACCGTTGAGAGCATTTTTGATTTCCAGTATGACAGAATGTTCCAGTCTGGCCTTGTGCATGTCCTGAAGCCGACTCCAAGTCGGCTCCTTTAAGGAGCCCTGTTCATTTCAGTGGGAAGTTAAGACTGCAGGCTGGGCACCCTCTGAGGAACTCATTGCTACTAAGTTGATCACAATTTTGTTAGATCTTTTCAATGAACATTGTTAGGAAATTATTTTTTTAAGATAAAATATATGGAAAGTTTATTAAAATTTTAATTCAAATGTAATGCTAGCTGAAATGTTCATGTAACCTCGTTGATCTTACATCTGTGTCTTGTCTTCTTCCTAAGCCCCAATCTGCTTTCCAGTGATGTCAGTGTAATGACCTCTTCATTTACCTCATAACATACATGTAGTCATCTCAGAGTAATAATCTAAGGCTATTTTTGGCACTTTTGCTTTTGATTATTTTTCAAGCTTTCTTTATTTGAAAAGCAGAGAGACAGAGATAGGGACAGGAATCAACTCTGTTGGTCCACTTTCCAGAGGGACACAGTGGCCTGGGCTGCACTGTGACCTATGCTAAAGCCAGGAGCTTCCTCCAGGTCTCCCATGTAGGTGTCAGGGGCTCCGTCGTTTGGGCTGTCTTTTACTTTTCCGAGGCTGTTAACAGAGAGCTTGATGGAAAGCGAAGCAGTTAGGACACAGACCAGTGCTATATGGAATGTCGGCATCTTTACCTGTTAGGCCACAACGCTGGGCCCTGTAGTGGTTTAGCTCTTATCCCTGTGTACTCTGCCTTGTCTTGTCCCTCCTTCCCCATAGGTAACCTGTTTCTTTAATGGGTAGTTTTATTGTTCTGTTTAAAAATATATAAACAGGGCCCAGCATGATAGCGCAGTGGTTAAAGTCCTCGCCTTGCACGCGCCGGGATCCCATATGGTCACTGGTTCTGGTCCCGGCGGCCCTGCTTCCCATCCGGCTTCCTGCTTGTGGCCTGGGAAAGCAGTCAAGGGACCCTTGGGACCCTGCACCAGCATGGGAGACCTGGAGGAGCTCCTGGCTTTGGATTGGCTCAGCTCCAGCTGTTGCACTCACTTGGGGAGTGAGCCATCAGACAGAGGATCTTCCTCTCTGTTTCTCCTCCTCTCTGTATATCTGCCTTTCCAATAAAAACAAATAAATATTAAAAAATGTATATAAACATACTCATATTTACTTTTCTAGATAAATGGGAGCATATCAAAAGTATATGTTTATGAAACTTTAAAAATAGTACATATTTCTGCATGAGGTGATGATATTTATTAGAGATCCTTGTAGTTAATAGCGGAAATAGAAGTAGGAGAAGTGGACAACTGATGTAGTATACCTTGGGTGCCTCTCCATGCCGTAGGAATGGCAATTATTACCTAGTACTAGTATTATTACCTAGTTAACTAGTACTATGGTGGGATTCCTGGATTCTATTCTCTGTTCTCAGGCAACATTTTCTTCTCCTTAGACTTCAGACTTTCCTGTTCTTGATCCCAGCTGGACTGCTCAAGAAGAAATGGCCCTTTTAGAAGCTGTGATGGACTGTGGCTTTGGAAATTGGTAAGGCTTGGTGCCCTGAGAAGTGGCTACTGTTGAAGGGTAAAGGAGAAACTTCAAAAGGAGGGTAGTGTTTGCTGCTTTCACGTTGGCCCGAGGGTTGGAGCCTAGTTCTCTGCCCCACCGTCCAGTGTTGCGCAGGGCTGCAATGCTTAACCAGGATGTGGGACGGGGAATAGCCCCTGGGCGAGCAGCTCTAAAAGGCCACATAGGCTGTACAGTGACCATAGTGGTTGTTTTTTTCCTGAAGTGTGACAAGGTTTAGCTTTATTAGTTGTTTTTCCCATGTGATTTTAGGATTTTTTTTTCTTGGCTGTAAATGTCCTAGTCATCTGTGTGAATTAGGCGTGTGGTACATAGTCATAGTTTCCTGAGATGGGGATTCCAGAGACTGTGTAATAATAGCATTTTCTGTTTGAAGCACCTGTATTGGTCTAAGTTTGACAAAATTGACCAGTGCTCATTTCTGTTCCCCTGGAGGCCATCACAGTTTATAATGCTACTATTTTACTTCTTATATTTTGGGAGAACTTCACAATGATACTTCTATTTTGTGAACTAGATAACAGAGGCATTATCAAATATATTTTGTTCATGAGGAATTTTGAGTTAAAATGGTTTCTCATAGCCACAGAGCTGTTAAGATTTTTTTTTTTTTCACTTAGAAGTCGGAGTTGGGCTGGCATGATGACTCAGTAGCTAAATCCTTGCTTTGCATTTGCCAGGGTACCATATGGGAGTTGGTTCATGTCTTGGCTGCTCCACATCCCATCCAGCTCCTTGCTTGTGGCCTGGGAAAGCAGTGGAGGACGGCCCAAGGCCTTGGGACCCTGCACCCTTGTGGGAGACCTGGAGCAGGCTCCTGGCTCCTGGCTTCGGTTCAGCTCAGCACCGGCTGTTGGGGCTACTTGGGGAGTGAGCTAGTGGATGCAAGATCTTTCTCTCCCTTCTCTCTGTAAATCTGACTTTCTAATAAAATAAAAAGGCAATCCTAGGATTAATCTTACAATGTGGATGCTATTACTATCAATTCCACAGGAGACAAAAATTGAGTTGTTGGGAAATGCAGCAGCTGGGACTTGAGCCAGCACCGTTATGGGATCCCAGTGCATGTAAGGCGAGGCTTAAGCCACTAGGGTATCATGCTGGGCCCACATGTAAAATGATTTATAAGCTATAAACATTACACAGCAATAAAACTAGTGTTGAATGTTATGAAGTGGTTTCTTATCATTTATAAGAATTCTTTCCCTTTGATGAGAGTCAGAGAAGTCTACAGATTTTTCAGTCATCTTCCTTGTGTGTTTGTGTGAGAGAAAGAAAAGGAATTTTATTATTACTGTATCTCAGAATACAGAATTTGCAACATCAGATTATGCCAAGAAGAGGCTTACATTTGGCTCATTCTGCAGCTGTGTCCATTGCCTCTGTTTAGAGGTATCAAATTACAGCTGTCATGTGCCTGCAGGTTAAAATAAGAAGAAGCCATGCTTGACCACTGCAGATAAATGAAAGTATCACTTCCTTCTGTCTTTTTCTGCCTCCTCTAGGCAGGATGTTGCCAATCAGATGTGCACCAAGACCAAGGAAGAGTGTGAGAAGCACTATATGAAGCATTTCATCAATAACCCTCTGTTTGCATCTACCCTGCTAAACTTGAAACAGGCAGAAGAGGCAAAAACTGCAGACACAGCCATTCCATTTCATTGTAAGTACCTCCCTAGTTTGGTAAGAGAGACTTACCACATCCTTGGGCCCTATTTCAGTAGATGTATGTGCTGATTGGATAACTTGGAGAGCTGAAAGCATGTGGAAAACAAGGGCAGTTGGTGTGGTAACTTTTGAGTAAGGACTGTGGTGTGGCAAAGAGGGAGTATTTCGCCAGAGCCTGGACATCAGGTACCTGAAACCAGGGGATAATTGGGCTCACTCCTAGTCTCTTGAACATAGCAGTAAATGAGTTGTAAATGAGTTGCTTTCGAGAGTCCACTGCTTGACTCATTGTTAATTGCCCTAGTGTCAAATCCAAGGAGCAATTCGTCATTTTTGTTCACCTGTTGGCAGCAGTGATGGCAGACTTTTATCTCACGAGCATGTGGGGCTGGTGGGTCTTTTTATGAAGTGTAACCAAAGCATGGTGAATTATAAATGCATGTCTTTCCTGATGGACTGCTGGAGTTAGGGTCCAGGATGGCGGCTCAGAGGCAAGGGGTGTTGCCTGCTTGGTTAGCACTTTGTTCTGAAGCCCATTGAGATAGCCAGAGCAAGCACTGTGGCTTTACACAGGAGAAACGGAGGTTCCCAAGGCTTAGATAACTAACTGTATGTTAGAGCTGGACTCACTTCCAGCCCACCTCGAAATCAAGGGGATTTTTTTGGCTTCTCAGTTGATGAGCCATGTCATCAACTAAGGGATAGGGAGCTGAAGCTGACAGGATAAATATTTAAAGATCTTGATGTCCTTTGTAGGGAAGCAGAATTGGGCAAATTTCCCCATATTTACTTGGATTCGATTTACTTTTCTTTCCTGAGGCATCAGTTTGTTTCCATAGTATTTTATTTTCTTCTTTTTCTTTTTCATTTATTCTCTTAGAGACTGTTTTGCACTAACAGTAAGATTTCGGAGTGTAGTTAAAGACAATTTGTCACATTTTTCTGTCAGTATTCTAGTAGTTATTGTCTATTGGTTTATTATATATTATTTAAGACAAACTAAATCCTTCCAGCTGCAGACGACCCTCCTCGGCCCACCTTTGACTCCTTGCTTTCTCGGGACATGGCAGGATACATGCCAGCGCGAGCAGATTTCATTGAGGTAGGAGAAACCTGCTGTTGTTCTGATGTACCCTGTCTTGCCTGTAGAATCCACACCATCCAAAACACGTTTGCAAAGCAGTGTAAACTTGTCGAGCCTTTAGGAAGATGGATTGACTTCCATTTGAACTCCTTTTCTCATTTGTGCTCATTTGCTATTACGGAACAATAAAAGTTCTTCAGATCAGGGGTTATTTCCTCAGTTGCATACAGACACTGGCTCATACTTTCTTTTCATGGATGGAATTTTTGCAGTCTGGCTTTATTGTCATACTTAGTAGGTTTCAAGGTTGACACTGTATGAAGAGCTGGTGAGGTTTTTCTGTTATGGGCCAAATAGTAAATATTTTAGTTTTTTCAGGTCTTGGTATCTGTTGCAACTCTGCTGTCTCTGTGCAATAACAGTGTAGATAATACGTAAACACATGAATATACCTGTGTTCCAGTAAAACTATAAAAACATTTGGTGAGCTCCACAGTAGTTTGCCAGATCCTACCCTGCATACACAGTAATGAATGTGTGTAAAATGATATATTCCTCATTCAGCCATGCAATTAAAACTCACATGAATATGGGCCCTGCGGCGTGGCCTAGTGGCTAAAGTCCTCACCTTGAAAGCCCTGGGGTCCCATATGGGCGCTGGTTCTAATCCCGGAAGCTCCACTTCCCATCCAGCTCCCTGCTTGTAGCCTGGGAAAGCAGTTGAGGACGGCCCAATGCATTGGGACCCTGCACCCGCATGGGAGACCTGGAGGAGGTTCCTGGTTTCTGGCTTCGGATCGGCGCACCGGCCCGTTGTGGCTCACTTGGGGAGTGAATCATTGGACGGAAGATCTTCCTCTCTGTCTCTCCTCCTCTCTGTATATCTGACTTTGTAATAAACATAAATAAATCTTTTAAAAAAAAAATCACATGAATATAGTCACAAGTCTCCTGACTTTTCATCTAATCTACAACTGCTGTGCTCCTAAGGATAATGTGAAAGCTTAACAGTTTTGCTAGCCACATAATAAAGTCAGCAGTTTATTCATGGAAAATGATACTATGGTGATCGTACCATAGACTTGTACCTCATGAATTGTACTATTAAGAGACCATGAACAGACATACCCATTGAGTTATGTAACATTGTTATTTAATATAGCTGTCAAAAGTAATCCAAGATAAATGAATTAGTGCAGATAGAGTTCTTACCTAAGTAATTGAAAACCTCCCCCAACCCAGGTTAGATCATTTTAAGAAGGAATGAACAGACTATCCTTAGTTTTTAAAATAGTAGATTTTGTTTCATTGGTGAACTCATAACTATTCTCATTTTTCCTGGCTTCAAAGTTTCTCAAATTTTCCCTACTTTCTCATACTTGTGGCAGTATCCTGGCCTTTTATCCCATTTAGGTTTTTTTTTTGTTTTTTTTTTTTTTTTCAGAGATTTACATGTTTTATTTGAAAGGCAGATTACGGAGAGAGGTAGGGACAGATTTTTCTATTCACTGTTTCTCTCTGCAAATGGCCATGCTAGACCAAAGCCAGAAGCCTCATCTGGGTTTCCCACAGGGGTGCAGGGACCATCTTCTGCTTCCCCAGGTGCACTAGTAGGGATCTGTGTCAGAAGTGAAGCAGCTTGGACTCAAGCAGGCACCCACATGAAATCCCTGGGTTAACCTACATCATAGCGACAGCCCTCTGTTTAGTATTTGTTAATGTCTTTGCTTGTGTATTTTCTGCTTGCTTTTAAAGCATGGCTATTATAAGTCACTAATCATAGCTGATGAATTTTAAATGCAGATTTTATTTTTCCTCTTAACAGGAATTTGACAATTATGCAGAATGGGACTTGAGAGACATTGATTTTGTTGAAGATGACTCGGACATTTTACATGGTAAATTCTTTTATAGAATGTTTATTGAATTTAGACTATGTGACAACACTGAGTTGGATGCTAGGAATGTTGAGAGTGAATAAAATGTGGATACTGCCTTCAGGGGGTTTAAGGTGCTGAACGTACCCTGATCATTGGGTCTTGGCCACATTGAGTAAGAGTTGTGATAATGGCGAGAATGTTGGTTAAGTAATAGTAGTTGGTTCAAACTAATCCCGTGCTTTGGAGTGTATGGTCTTTTTGTTTGAGATAAGCCTACACAAAGGTCATTGGGTAAATGGCCCTCACTTGCCTCCTTAGAAGGAGGGGAGTTTGTGTGAAGACCTTGAGACTTCCAGAACAACTGCTGATAACTAAATACAGAATACTTACTGTTACGAGTCAAGTTTTTGTATTGTGTTAACTGGTACTTTGTTGTTCCAAGGGGAACTTGATTCTTTGTTCATAAAGGAGCTGCCTGGGTATTTGTTACCCAATTTCTGTAACCAAGAAAATCTTTGGAAAAATTTCACCCTGATAATGTTTTTTTCTCTGTTACTTCTTGAGCAGTTTTCTTTGCAAAATTTTTATTCCTCCCCTTGCTTCCCACACAAATTTAAGCAAAGTCAAAGTGACGCAGATTGAACTAAAAGAGGAAAGCTTGAATGCAAAGTACTTCAGCACTCACTAGATCCATTGTATTTATTCAGTCTTCCATGTCAATCTCCTTTCATCCCCAGTGACTCATGTTATGTTTTCACCTCTTATGTTATTCCCTTCAAGGTGGTGTGCAGATTGCACTCAATATTTCTCTTCATATACACCAGCCTTCATTAAAATGTTACTGTTTCCTGACTTGTATCTTTCGTACCAGACTACTACATGCAAAAAAGAGTGTCTTTATAAGTGTCATTCTTTTAGCACTTTTTAGAAATACCAAACTTTTGAAAGTTAACATCTTTAATGTCAATAATGACTCACCCATGTATGTGACTTGCTGAATCATTTCTGTAGGCCCTAATCCAGGGTCTTCATTCTTATGATTCAGCATGAAGAAAACTGTAGTAATGATTGGCATTTAATTTTGTTCCTCATTGTAGAAGCAGAATTTGTAACTTCTTCTGTTATATTCTTGTATTATATTTATGTTCCTTTCTGTGAAGACAAAAGGGACAATCAAAAATAAGTAGTTAACTGATCAGTAATTTTATTTTTCAAACCTGTGACATGCTTTAGTTGTTCTCTTTCTGCAGTTTCTTTTTTTTTTTTTAAAGATTTATTTTTATTACAAAGTCAGATATACAGAGAGGAGAGACAGAGACAGGAAGATCTTCCGTCCAATGATTCACTCCCCCAAGTGAGCCGCAACGGGCTGATGCGCGCCGATCCGAAGCCGGGAACCAGGAACCTCTTCCAGGTCTCCCACGCAGGTGCAGGGTCCCAAAGCTTTGGGCCGTCCTCGACTGCTTTCCCAGGCCACAAGCAGGGAGCTGGATGGGAAGTGGAGCTGCCGGGATTAGAACCGGCGCCCATATGGGATCCCGGTGCGTTCAAGGCGAGGACTTTAGCCACTAGGCCATGCCACCGGGCCCATCTCTTTCTGCAGTTTCTACAACTTCATAAAGCCTTTGCACTAAAACTGAAATATCCATGTTAATCCTAAAATATAGGTAGCTTGGACACTATGTATGTAGGAGCCCTTTCCCGGTAGTGAAGTATATATATATGATGTGTAGATGGGTGCTTTTAACAAGATGGTGATATTTTAAAGTGTTCTGGCAGCACTGGAGATCACAGGGATAACTTGGTACCATGAGAGATCCCTTGTTGATGGCTCTGTGATCTTGTGGCTCTTCTGGCAGCCCAGCCGTGTGCAGCGGGGAGTTCCTCTGAGCAGTCACTGGGAACATCAGTGAAGAGGTCTAGGAGCCCAGGGAGGCTCAGAAAGAAGTGAGGAGGACTGAAACAAGAAACAGAGAGGGGCACAGACTTTGTAGACTTCAGGACAGGATTCAGCCTCAGGCTTGTTTCTGAGTTCTTGGAGTCTTGCTCGCTGTTTGTGTCCCCTGCCAGTAAAGAGTGGCACTGATTAGTCAGAGAGTGTAAATGCCTGCAGGGGAGGATAGTAAATAATGAAGATGGGTGTTATTGTCATTCCATCAGACTATTATACTCTTAACATTACTGAGCATTAACAACATTCCTTTTATGTTCCCTCACTTTGAAATACTGGAAGGAAACAGGCTGTTTGTCCAGATTTTATATTCATAACCCATCTAAAATACTGACTGATGCCGCCAAGCTCTTTTCCTTACACAAACATTTTTGCTTTTATTTGTGGAATTTGCCTAATGAAATTGGCTTGCATGGTCAGAGGCTTCAGACACAGTGGATGGCTAACTCATGCCAGAAGGCTTCAAAATGGGCACAGAAAAATTACTGAAAGTTATGCTGTATCTAAGGAAGAAAATTAGGAAGTTCTGAGATCGTTTAAGGCTGCCTTGTTAAAATATGTAGAAACTATTACTTCAGAAAGAGAAGCAGAAGACTCAGCTTGAAACTCTTGAGCAGTGTCAGTGCATGAGCTCAGCTGAGTAGCCTTTCTCGGCCTTTTCTCCTTCAGCTTAGAAACTACTAAACTGATGGACCACTCTTTCTGAGTTTCTCAGGGTCCTGAAGTTCTCGCTATGGCATCTTTTAGCCATTTTTGCATGGAATGAAGCAGTAGTAGGCTTTACAAACCTCTGCTGTGTGTTGGGTCTGTTTCCAATACCTTTTAGGGTCATGCAGTAGTGCAGTTTGCTCTTCTTCTATTTGGAAAAATTAATGTCAGCAATATTTCTCTGCTAAGCATGGATCCCATCCCATTTTTAGATGGCATTTCTTTGGCCTGCATCCTCAGCCTTTACATCCTTTGAAAGTAAATCTAGGAATTGGTGGCATGGCAGAGCAGGCTAGGCTGCTGCCTGTAGTGTCAGTTCAAGTTCTGGCTGCTCCACTTCTGATACAACTCCTGCTAATGGGAGAGCAGCAGAGCATGGCCCAAGTGCTTGCATCCCTGCTCTCGTGTAGGAGACCTGGAGGAAGTTCCTGGCTCCCTGCTTCAGACTGTTTCAGTGTCAGAGGTTATGGCTATTTGGGCAACCAATCATCAAATGGAAGAGCTCTCCCTCTCTCTCTTTCCTCCTTTCCCTGTTGTAACTTTGCCTTTCAACTAATAATATCTTTTTAAAAAAGATTTGTTTGCTTTTAGTTGAAAAGCATATTTAGGGGCCCACATCATAGTGCAGCAGGCTACTGCTCTGCTGTGTGGTGCTGGCAATCCCATGTGGGTGCCAGTTTGTGTCCTGTCTGCTCGGCATCTGATCCAGCTCTCTTCTGATGGCGTGGAAAAGTTGCAGAGGATAACCCAAATCCTTGGGTCCCTTCACCTCTGGGAAACTGGGAAGAAGCTCCTGGCACCCAGCTTCTGATCATCTGAGCCCTGGCTATTGTGGTCATTTGGGGAATGAAACAGCAGATTAGAGACTTTCTGTCTGTTTCTCCTTTTCCCTCCGCTGCCTTTTAAAGAAAAATAAATATTAAAGAAAATAAAGAAAGAAAAGGGAGATTTATGGAGAGAGAAAGGAGGGAGAGAGAGATCTAGCCATAGTTGGGAGCTATCTGAAGCTAGGCTCAGGGGGTACATGGCATAAGCGGCGAAGTGGAGCAGCCAGGACCAAAGCAGTGCCCGTATGGCTTGCTACTGCTTTCAGGCAGGTGGTTAGCTTGTTATACCACTGTGCTGGCCCCAAATAAATCTTTAAAATAAAAGAAAAAGTTGATCTGAGGTTGAACCTTGTTTCTGTGTGTGTTCACAGAATGCATAGAACTCTTTATTTGATCATAATTTTTTTTACATAGGACATTTAGACAAGGTGCTATTATAACAATCAGTAATAAAGCATCATTCCGTGTACTGTTGCAAGCATGTAGTCATTTAATCCTCACACAATCCTTTGAGGGAAAGACGAGAGATCTTCCGTTCCACTGGTTAATCCTCAAATGACCACAGCGGCTAGGACTAGACCAGGCCAAAGTTGAGATACTGGAACTTCTTTCAGGTTTTCCATATAGGTGGCAGGGCCTACGTACTGAGCCATCTTCCACTGCTTTCTTATGTACATTAGTTGGAACTGGATCAGAAGTGGAGCATCTTGGACCCAGCGCCGTAGCATAGTGCTTGGGGTCTTCACCTTGTGTGCGCCGGGATCCCATATGGTCGCCTCTAATCCCAGCGGCCCTGCTTCCCATCCAGCTCCCTGCTTGTGGCCTGGGAAAGCAGTCAAGGACAGCTCAAAGCTTGGGACCCTGCACCCGCGTGGGAGACCTGGAGGAGGAGCTCCTGGCTCCTGTCTCCGGGTCGCTCAACTCTGGCTGTTGGGGTCACTTGGGGAGTGAACCATCGGACAGAAGATCTTCCTGTCTGTCTCTCCTCTCTGCATATACACCTTTCCAATGAAGATAAATAAATCTTCAAAAAAAAAAAAAAAAAAGAAGTGGAGCATCCTGGATTAGAATTGATACCCATAAGGAATGCTGGCATTACAGGCAGAAGCTTAATCCACTGCACCACAATCCCAGCCCCTGCATGTCATTTTTATTTTTATTTTACAAATGAGGAAATGGAAGCATGGTTCATATAGCTTACCTGAGATCACATAGCTAACTACCAGTCAGCAGAACCATCCCCAGAGTACGTGTTTTTCTTTCTTTTTCTTTCTTTCTTTCTTTTTTTAAGATTTTATTTAAAAATCAGAGTTATAGAGAGAGGGAGAAAGATCTCCCATCTGCTGTTACACGCCTCAAATGATTGCAGTAGCTGCATCTGGGCCTCTCTGAAGCCAGGAACCAGGTTTCTTCTGGGCCTCCCATGTGAGCACAAGGGCTCAAATACGTGGGCTATCCTCTGCTACCTCCCCAGGTACATTAGCAGGGAGCTTGAGCTAAGTAGAGCAGAGCAGCTAGGATTCAAAGCAGCACCTGTATGGGATGCTAGCTCTGCAGGCAAAACCTTTACATGCTAGACCACAGCACCAGCCACAAGAGGCTGTGTTCTTCAACCTGGCACCGTAGCCTAGTGACTAAAATCCTCACCATCAACACACTGGGTGAATCTGTGTTCTTAACAGCATATAATATTTACTCTCTACATTTTCTTTTTTGTTGTTGTTGTTTTTGTTTTTGTTTTTAGAGCTGTTTGAAAGGCAGAGTTACCTAGAGGACAGCCGGGTCTTTCATCTCTTGGTTCACTCCTTGGGTGGCCACAGTCGCAGGGATAGACTGAAGCCAGGAACCCAGAGCTTCATCTCCATCTCCCACATGGATAGCAATGGACCAAGCAGTTAGGCCAGCTTCACTGCTGTTCCAGACATCGTAGAGGGGAGCTAGATCAAAGTAGAGCAGCTGGGACGTAAACCAGTGCTCAAATGGAATGCCAGTGTGCAGGCAGCTTACTCTGATATGGTACAATGCTTACCCTGATTCTTGAAGTTTTATCACTGTCTCTCTCTCTTTTTTTTTAAAGATTTATTTTATTTTTATTGAAAGTCAGATATACAGAGAGGAGGAGAGACAGAGAGGAAGGTCTTCCGTCCAATGGTTCACTCCCCAAGTGGCTGCAGAACTGAGCTGATCCAAAGTCAGGAGCCAGGAGCCTCTTCCAGGTCTTCCACGCGGGTGCAGGGTCCCAAGGTTTTGGGCCATCCTTGACTGCTTTCCCAGGCCAGCAGGGAGCTGGATGGGATGCGGAGCTGCTGGGACTAGAACCACCACCCATATGGGATCCTGGCGCATACAAGGTGAGGATTTTAGCCACTAGGCTCCCGCACTGGCCCTATCGCTATTTCTTTATTGTGAGGTTTCACATTTGTTTTCTAGCTTCATTACATTCCTGCGAACCAGTAGATATTATCCCATTTTGCATTTGGGGAAGTTCACACAGAAGTTAAGTAATTCACCTAGGGCTGCCCAGTTGCTGACTTTAACCTTTAGCAGACATTATCTTCTTCCTTTCACCAGATTGTCTTGTGCCCCTTGAGCAGAATCTTAGGGGAAAATACCTTAAAAGCTCTGCTCCTGGGGTGTGTCTGAGTCCAGGTTTGTCTTTGTGCAGGTGCAAGAAGGATTTTGGTTGGTTTCTTTTCACTGGCGGCCTCTTGAGTCGGTTTTCTTGCCAAGCCAGCAGTAAGTGCCTTCTGTCAAGAAAACAGAAACATGTTGCCAGCTATTTTGAACCATGTTAGAAATACACTGCAGTGGGAAGGAGCTGCCTCTGACTTCTGCCCACTTCTTGAAATATTTTAGGGCTAGCCGTTTGGAAACGTTATCAGTCACCAAGTGTAATCCCAGGGAACTGCTCTTCCCCCGGAGCCGCCATCTCACAGGCCTTGTGCTGGTGGGCAGGGTTCGCCTGTGGTGTATAATGATCTCTGGCTTGCTCTGGAACCTCAGTGCCGTAGCAGACGTCTGCCTTGTTGTCTCTGTTCTTTGTGCTGTGCTGGGCCCTCCCTGGGCTGCTCAGACAGTTAGGATCTTGTCATCAAGGGTGCTGAGTGTGCTTCAGCAAGAAAAGCGATGGCTTCAAATAGAAGTTTTCACTGGGAGCATTCCAGTTCTCCTCCCATTTGCTTCTGTGTTTTTCTCTTTTCCTTTGTTCTCACAGACAGTTGTAGAAGTTTGAACGGCTGAAATTGTCAAGCAGTAGAGCTATTTATACACAGTATTATTGTTTTGAGAATCCCAACATTTCTTTAGTTTTTATGGGGGGAGTCTTAATTATGCCATTTCCACGCACATCTTGGAGAACAACATGGTAAATTTAGAATCTAAAAAATTACAGAGATGTTTTATCAACAGCAATAATAATTTTCACTGGATCTTTAAGAAATTTCTAGGCCACATGATAGCATAGTGCCTATTACTTGCCTTGCAACCACCAGGATTCTATAAGTGCATCAGTTTGTATCTTGGCTGCTCCACTTCCCATCCAGCTCGCTGCTTGTGGCCTGTAAAAGCAGTAGAGGACAGCCCAGAGCCTTGGGACCCTGCACCCGCGTGGGAGACCCAGAAACTCCTGGCTCCTGGCTTCGGATCTGCTCAGCTCCAGCTGTTGCAGCCAGTTGGGGAGTGAACCAACAGACAGATCTTTCTCTCTGTTTTTCCTTCTGTCTATGAATCTGCCCTTATAATAAAAATAAATAAATTCTAAAACAAAAAATCTTTTTTTCTCTTTTTTTAAAGTTTTATTTATTTGAAAAACAGATCTTGCATCTGATTATTCGCTCCTCAAATAGTCATAGCTTTGGCTAGGTCAGTCCCAAGCTTCGGGCTTTTTCCAGGTCTCTCACAGGGGTGGAACAGCAGATGTTGTAGGCAACTTGACCCCTGTACCCTCCCCCCCCACAATATATTTATATATATAGATGTATATTTATTATGTATATTTATATATTTATTATATATATAGTTATTTATTAAGATTTATCTTATGGGCCAGTGCCATGGTGTAGGCTAAAATTCTGTCTGCTGGCATCCCAAATGTGCCATTCTAGTTCCAGCTGCTCCCTTTTTTTTTTTTTAAGATTTTTTTTTTTCTTTTTTGGAAAGACAGATACACAGAAAGATCTGTCCTCTGGTTCATTCTCCAAGTGGCCCCAACGGCTGCGGCTGAGACAGTCCAAAGCTAGGGACCAGGAGCTTCTTCAGGACCTCCATCTGGGTGCAGAGTCCCAAGGTTTTGGGTTGTCTGTGACTTCTTTTCCAAGGCCACAAGCAGGGAGCTGGACAGGAAGTGGAGCAGTGGGATACAAACTAGCACCTTTAAGGGATCCCAGCAGATGTCCAGCAAGGCTGTCACACCAGTCCCGAGTCCTTGGACCCCTGTATCCACATGAGAGACTTGAAAGAGGTTTGAGGCTCCTGGCTCCTGGCTCCTGGCTCTGGACCAGCCCAGCCCATTCCCAGCCATTATGGCCATTCAGGAAGTAAGCTAACAGATGGAAGATCTCTCTGCCTTTCCTCTTTGTAACTGCCTATCCAGTAAAATAAGCAAATCATTTAAAAATGATTTATTTGAAGGAGTCACAAAGAGACTTCTGTCTGCTGATTCACTCCCTAGATAGCCACAGTAGCTAGGGCTAGGCCACCCTACAGCCAGGAGCTTCATCTGGCAAGGGCCCAGATATTTGACTTACCTTCTGGTGCTTTCCCAAGTGTGTTAGTAGAGAGCTGGAGCAGATGTGGGGCAGCCAGCACTTCATCTAGAACTCAAATGGGATGCTAGCAATGCAGGTAGAAATGCTCATAGGTAGGGAGCTGGATCCAAAGTGGAGCAGATGTGAGATGAATCACAGGAACTAGCACTCCTATGAAATGCTCATGTTGTGGTGGCAGCTTAATTTTCTGCAACACAATGCAGGCCTCCAGACACTTCTTTTGCACTCATTTTATTGAGTAATAATAATATAGGAAACCTGCAGTGTAAATTCTCGGTATGATTCAGCTATTGTTATGTATTCCTCTTTCTGCTTTCAACTGTTGACTTCATACTTCTTCCTTTTAAAGTCAGAATGCACTCTAAAACTTTTATGCCAGAGACGTTTTCCTGCTTCCCTCTTCCTGCATACTCCCTGCAGCACACAGCCCTGTACAGTGTATCTAGCAGCAGGACATTCTGAAGTCTGTTGCCCCTGAGGGGCTGTTTCTTGGAACAGCAGCAGGCTGTGGAGAATCCTGTGTGATCTGCACTTCCATGTGGAAGAGCTCTGAAAACTAAGGAGGGTGTTGCTTGTATAAAGAGTTCTACTACTCTTAAAAAGAGTGGGCAAACCATTGCCTTAAAACTTAGACTCTATATATAGAATTGCTTCTAGTCAGTAGGCAATTAGGATGAACCAGTGTTGGTTAAAACTTTGGACTTGTTAGAAGAATCCATGATAATTTTCCCCCTGAATTAAACTTTTAAAGATACTGTATTCACTCACCTTTCTGGATAATCCACCTGAAATTTAGGCTGTTTTTATCTCAGACTTAAGAGAGACTAGCCTAAAGTGTTCCTGAATATATCTTACAGTGTGTGAAGTTACATGCATGTGTACCACATCTGCTGATAGCTCACCACATGAGCTCACAGCATGAGATTTTGGTATCGATTCTTCAAATGTAAAGTTAGCCTTAGGACAGGTGGGAGCCACAAGATTCACAGTATGAGTAAATATGGAGTATCCAGAATTTATTTGTTAGCATGCCAAGACTGCCACAATGACAGTGGTTAAGATTTGCCCATTGTTTTGTTTTTATGTAATAAAAGAAATGGTCATTCCGATGAGCTGTTGTTATTCACTTACTTGATTGGTCCCACGTTTTCCTATACTAAAAATCTGTTTCCAGTAGAAGGATGAGTTTCAGGCTTCCATCAGCGGTACTCTCAATGACTGCTAATGTGAAAGGAAGCTGGGGCTAGAGTACTGAAAAGGAGCTCAGCTAGAGCAGATCTGACTTACCTCTTCTATGAATATGTAAAAACAATATCTCAGACTTACTGTAGAAGAACTTACAGGTCTGTTTTTGGCTCATTGTCCCTTTTAAAGAATATACTTGAACTTGATTCTCATATTCATTGTACTGTTCGGCTGTACCAGCCTTTCATAGGTTCTAGGCTCAGCTTCCTTAGGCTCTGTTTTAGGATGGAGCTTATAGCATGAAAGAATGTCTTACACATAGGCAGAGTCTTTGCTATAAAGCCAGTGTGATGTCAGAAGTTAGTCACGTAACCATTGAATAATGTATTAGTTCTTCAAAAGACACATGGCAGGTCAGTATTTTGTACACTAGAGCCTCTTTGTTCTGCAAATACACGCAGTAATTAATTAAAACGGAAAACCAAAATCTCAACCTACCTAGTGCTTAAGGTAAAGAAACGTACATAATTTGCTGACATTATTAAACCTTAAGATGCCTGTAGAATCCATCAGTGAGAAGAAAGGTTTAGCATAGCATAGTGCTAAGTTATACTTTGCTCATAGTTTCTTCTAGAGTTTTTAGTGTTCCTATCTTTTTTTTTTTTTTTAAAGATTTTATTCATTTTATTACAGCCAGATATACACAGAGGAGGAGAGACAGAGAGGAAGATCTTCCATCCGATGATTCACTCCCCAAGTGAGCTGCAACAGGCCGGTGCTGCACCGATCCGAAGCAGGGAACCAGGAACCTCTTCCGGGTCTCCCACATGCGGGTGCAGGGTCCCAATGCATTGGGCCATCCTCGACTGCTTTCCCAGGCCACAAGCAGGGAGCTGGATGGGAAGTGGAGCTGCCGGGATTAGAACCGGTGCCCATATGGGATCCCGGGGCTTTCAAGGCGAGGACTTTAGCCACTAGGCCACGCCGCCGGGCCCAGTGTTCCTATCTTAACCTCAACAATTTCAGAAGTACATAAAGCCTTTGGGAATGTTTTGCTTCTACAGAGTTTTTGTTTTGCTTTGAATTTACCTTTTGTCTTTAGTGAAGCCAGATGTAGAATGTGGAACTAGTTCAGAGCAGATAAACATGTTGAAACATTTCAGAGTTTTTGCTACCCGGACTCCGGAGCCAAGCTGGGTAGGTTTGTATTTGGCACTTTAGTTAGTAGCTGTGTGATCTTGGGAAGGTAGGCAGAATCACGATAGTAAAGGGTCTTGCAGGAGTCTGAATTTCTGTATGTGGATGGAAAGCCACTGAAGAATTATGAATAACAGGGGAATTACACTTTAAGATTGTGCTTTAAAATGTGACTGGGGTGGGCCTGGCGGCCTAGCGGCTAAAGTCCTCGCCTTGAAAGCCCCGGGATCCCATATGGGCGCCGGTTCTAATCCCGGCAGCTCCACTTCCCATCCAGCTTCCTGCTTGTGGCCTGGGAAAACAGTTGAGGACGGCCCAATGCATTGGGACCCTGCACCCGAGTGGGAGACCCGGAAGAGGTTCCAGGTTCCCGGCTTCGGATCAGCGCGCATCGGCCCGTTGCGGCTCACTTGGGGAGTGAATCATCGGACGGAAGATCTTCCTCTCTGTCTCTCCTCCTCTGTGTATATCTGGCTGTAATAAAAAATGAACAAATCTTTAAAAAAAAATGTGGGGTGGCTTTTGGAGGGCATAAACTGGAGTAAGGTCAGAATGGAGTCAGTAAAACAGTAAGCATGCCTCATATAAAAATAGCATGATGATGACAAGAGAGACATGATGCCTGAGCTTTGAGGAATAGAATGCAAAATTAAATTTGAAAGAGATTGAAGTACAGATAAGACTGACTAGATGTGGATAGCAAGGAGGGGAAGCATCCAAGTTGATTTCTGCCTTGGTTCTCAGCCATTCTGTGATGCTGTCAACCAGGGTGGTGGTTTTGGAAGATGAGATATGGGTGGAACACAAATTTACAACCAAAAGCCATGTAAGTTGAAATATTCAGTGAAATATTCTGAAACTTAGAAACATAATATGGGGACCAGCATTGTGGTGTCGTCGGTAGCACGTGGCAGCCCATGTCAGTTGGTTCATGTTCTGATCCAGCTCCCTGAGTGGCCTGGGAAAGCAACAGTCCAAGTGCTTAGCCCCTTCCCTGCCCCACTTTCTGTGGGAATCTCAGGTGGGAAATCTCTCTTCCCTTTCTCTTTATTTATTTATTTTTAAAGATTTATTTATTTTTATTACAAAGTCAGATATACAGAGAGGAGGAGAGACAGACCAGGAAGATCTTCCATCCAGTGATTCACTCCCCAAGTGACCACAACGGCCAGTACTGCGCCGATCTGAAGCTGGGAACCAGGAAGCTCTTCCAGGTCTCCCACGCGGGTGCAGGGTCCCAAGGCCTTGGGCCATCCTTGACTGCTTTCCCAGGCCACAAGCAGGGAGCTGGATGGGAAGTGGAGCTGCCGGGATTAGAACTGGAGCCCGTATGGGATCCTGAGGCATTCAAGGCGAAGACTTTAACCGCTAGGCCACGCCGCCGGGTCCGCAGATATTCATTTTTAAGATCACTCTAATAGATGAGATTTCTGTTTAGACATTCATCATGTGAATTAACCTATATAATTGTCCAAAAGAGGTGTTTAGTAGAAAGCTGAAATTTTCATTTTTCTTAAAGATTTTTCTATATATTTTGAAAAAGTTACAGAGAAAGGAAAAAGGGGAGGAGGAAGATCTTTGATACTCTGGTTTACTTCCTCTGTGATCACAACAGGCAGCACGGAGCCAGCCAGGACAGGAGCTTTGTGCAGGTCTCCCAGATGGGTAGCAGAGGTCCAAGCACTGGGACCATCTTCCACTGCTTTTCCCAGGACAATCATAGGGCTCTGGGTCAGAAGCGGAGCAGTTGGGGACTTGAGCTAGTGACCATTTGGGCTGCTTGCATTGCAGGCCAACAGCTTTACCTGCTTACAGCCATGATGCTGGCCATAATATGTGCATAGGGAAAAAGAACTTCACTGTAATTTTTTTTTATGGAAAAATTCATATGCCAGGATGTCTTTATGTTTCCTAATAGACAAATTTCTTAGACTAGTGAGTGTGGAGTAGTTAGAAATATATGGTTCATGGTTTGATCAAAGAATAATTTTTGTCAAGGATTTACTTATGTTACTTATATATATTGTTTTTATGTATATATTGTAGCTCTGAAGATGGCTGTGGTAGATATCTATCATTCCAGATTAAAGGAGAGACAAAGACGAAAAAAGTAAGTATGAAAAACTGCCAGCCTTCTTGGAGCTATAAACTGTTTACAGTATCCAGTCCATAGCAATGTTCCACTCATATCTCGTCCCATAGCTTTAAGAAACATGTGTATCAGGCCCGGCATGGTAGCCTAGCAGCTAAAGTCCTCGCCTCGCACACACCAGGGTCCTATATGGGCACAGGTTTTAATCCTGGTGGCACTGCTACCCATCCAGCTCCATGCTTGTGGCCTGGGAAAGCAGTGGAGGACGGCCCAAAGCCTTGGGACTTTGCCCCTGTGTGGAAGACCTAGAAGAGACTCCTGGGTCCTGGCTTCTGATCAGCTCAGCTCCGGCCATTTTGGCCACTTGGAGAGTGAATCAATGGATGGAAGATCTTCCTCTCTTTCTCTCCTCCTCTCTGTATATCTGAGTTTCCAATAAAAATAAATAAATCTTAAAAAAAAAAAAAACACTTTCAAAGGTCTGTACTATGGCTTAACTGACTAATCTGCTGCATCCCCTATTGGTGCCAGTTTGAATCCTGGCTGTTCTACTTCGATCCAGCTCCCTACTATTGGCCTGGAAAAGTTCAGTGGCCCGGTGCTTGGAACACCCTCACCTACATGGAAAACCCGGAAGAATCTCCTGGCTCCTGACTTTAGCCTGGCCCAGTCCCAGTCATTGCGTCCATTTGGGGAGTGAACCAGTAGATGAACAACCCCTGCTTCTAACTCAACCTTTCTTTTTTTTTAAAGATTTATTTATTTTTATTACAAAGTCAGATTTACAAAGTCAGATATATAGAGAGGAGGAGAGACAGAGAGGAAGATCTTCCATCCGATAATTCACTCCCCAAGTGAGCCGCAACGGCCGGTGCCGTGCTGATCCGAAGCCAGGAACCAGGAACTTTCTGCAGGTCTCCTACACGGGTCCAGGGTCCCAAAGCTTTGGGCCGTCCTCGACTGCTTTCCCATGCCACAGGCAGGGAGCTGGATGGGAAGTGGAGCTGCTGGGATTAGAACCGGCGCCCATATGGGATCCTGGGGCGTTCAAGGCGAGGACTTTAGCTGCTAGGCCACACCGCCGGGCCCTAACTCAACCTTTCAATTAAAAAAAAAGAATATGTTTTTATTTAACGTTTATGTTTTCAGGCTTAGATGGTGCAGATTGAGGCCCGTAGTGGATTATAGAGATTTTAACAGTTCAGAGATTTCCAGAAGGGTTGTGTGTATGTAGACATAGAGGCTACCGCAGTGTTACTGACTATAGACGTCGAGGTGTCTCTGCAGGTGAAAGGGAAGGGTTGTGGGGGACATTCTTGAGGGACCCAGATGTGATTTAAACTAAAAAGGGCTGTGTTCTGTGTCTTAAGTTAGCAGCCATGAAAGTGCCAAGGTAGCTTACCCAGGTGCTCTGTGAGAAGCTTCATGCAGCTCATGAATACCTGTGATAAAAATCATGGGCTTCAGTCACATAGCCTAGTGTAGTTTGCTGAAATTCTAATTTGCTTAAAACACACGGTGAGAACTAGGGTACTGCATATCCCGATTGTGGAGGTTGTTGCTAGATCTCCTGTTTCATGATGCTCTTCCATTTTGTGTGCACCAAGTGTATTTACTTCAGATGGCTTTTGAGTGCCGTGGGAATGTTAGTGTGATGTTGCCTGTGTGATCATGGTGCCTCTTTATGGTTAGCATGGTTTCCATAACATGGTCCTTCTCAGTGAGCATTTCCACAAGCGGAATGGATTAATTTTATGGTGCAGACACAGATTCCCTTCTGTTTCCCCATGAGTGGCTGACAGATGTTTTTCAGTTTTTGTGAGAGACAGTTGATTCATTCACCCATTAAGTAGTTACTGAGAGGCGACTATGCCTACTATGCAGGAGATCCCGAGCTCTTGTTAGTGACTCACTGTTCTGCGCAGGTTTGTGGGGAGTGCCTTCTTCGGACCTTGATGTTACACCTCAGGGTATCTAGGATGTCTAAGAAAAGCTACGTGCAGGGGATATTACCGTGAAACTAATCCTAACAGGTGATCATGGTTTCTCATTTTAGAATTATAAGAGATCATGGATTAATCAACCTCAGGAAGTTTCAGTGTAAGTATTATCTTATGCATATTGTGCAGTTTTTCCTATTACCTTTGAATAGTTTTTTTTTTTTTTTAAGATTTATTTATTTTATTACAAAGTCAGATACACAGAGAGGAGGAGAGGCAGAGAGGAAGATCTTCCATCTGATGATTCACTCCCCAAGTGAGCCGCAACGGCCGGTGCGCGCCCATCCGAAGCCAGGAACCAGGAACTCTTCTGGGTTTCCCACGCAGGTGCAGGGTCCCAAAGCCTTGGGTCGTCCTCAACTGCTTTCCCAGGCCACAAGCAGGGAGCTGGATGGGAAGTGGAGCTGCTGAGATTAGAACTGGAGCCCATATGGGATCCCGGAGTGTTCAAGGCGAGGACTTAAGCTGCTAGGCCACGCCGCCGGGCCCCTTTGAATAGTTTTTAACAAGTTATTTATGACAGTGTTTCTTACTAATCCAGGTTGCATGCTAGTACTTAGAAAAGTTTTAAAATTCTGATGCTTTGACGATCATTCCAGACTAATTAAATCTGAATCACTGGGAATAGAGCTAGAGCATCTGTATTTTTAAGGTCTTCAAGGCATTCTGATCTGTAGTGGGAGGTAAGGACTCTTAATATGTAATCAACAACATTTAAATGAGAATTCTTTCTTTAAAATTAGTGTAGTAATTACAGCATGAATATTAATGGATCAATTTCTGGATAATCATTTTGAAATGTGTTAGAATAACCTTGATCTTCAACTTGTTAAAAATATTTTTAGAAACAGCAGCAGAGTGCCTATAACTTTACATGGTGGTAGACAAACACAAATGCCATTTAACGCTGTATAATGATAATAATATATAATGGCTTTAAAATTGTTAACTTTGATATTACCATTTTAAATTTTTCACCACATCTCTGTTTTTCTACAATATAGTCAGTCAAATGAGATCCTGGTGCGTTCAAGCCGAGAACCTTAACTGCTACACTATGACGCCAGGCCCAATTTTCAGTTTTTAAATTATTGAATTAATAATGTGATAAACTTGTTTGTGAATAATTAATATATGTCAATATTTAGGTTTTGGTGGGGTTTTTGTTTTTTGGTTTGTTTTGATTACTTCGTTAGATTCCTGGACATAGAATAGGCCAGCAATTATGATCATTAAAAAATCTGTGGCCTACACTACCAGATTGCTTTCCAAAATATGATTGTAAGAATTTATATTCCTTCTAGCAGTGTGTGAGCTTGCCTGTTTAACTCTGTCTTCAACAAGACTTATGGATTTTTTTTTTAAAGATTGATTTATTTTTATTGCAAAGTGAGATGTACAGAGAGGAGAGACAGAGAGGAAGATCTTCAATCTGATGGTTCACTCCCCAAGTGAGCCGCAACGGCCGGTGCTATGCCGATCTGAAGCCAGGAACCAAGAACGTCGTCCAGGTCTCCCACGCCTGTGCAGGGTCCAAAGGCTTTGGGCCCTCCTCGACTGCCTTCCCAGGGAGCTGGATGGGAAGTGTTGCCGCATGGATTAGAACCGGCGCCCCATGGGATCCTGGCACGTTCAAGGCGAGGACTTAAGCCACTAGGCCACTGTGCCGGGCCCAAGAATTATGGATTTATAAAAATAATTTCATGTCAGATTTCAATAGATGATAATTAACTATAGTGCCATAGTGTGGTAGTATAGATCCTGGATTCCTTTACCTGAATTCCTGTATTTTCCGTATACAAACGTCAGTTATTTTGATGTTTATTCTAGTAGACATTGACTTTTTTTGTTTTTTTAAAGATTTTATTATTATTGGAAAGCCGGATATACAGAGAGGAGGAGAGACAGAGAGGAAGATCTTCCGTCCGATGTTTCATTCCCCAAGTGAGCCGCAACGGCCGGTGCGCGCAGATCCAAAGCCGGGACCAGGAACCTCTTCCGGGTCTCCCACTCAGGTGCAGGGTCCCAATGCATTGGGCCATCCTCAACTGCTTTCCCAGGCCACAAGCAGGGAGCTGGATGGGAAGTGGAGCTGCCGGGATTAGAACCAGCACCCATATGGGATCCCGGGGCTTTCAAGGCGAGGACTTTAGCCACTAGGCCACGCTGCCGGGCCCTAGACATTGAGTTTTGCATAAATTCTGTTTTACCTGGCACACAGAGATCACTCTGGCTTTATGTCTCTGTTCAGTTTATTTTTCCCGAGGAGAGGGCTGAGGGGAAGTAGAAAGTGCATTGCGTTTTTAGAGGTACGCAGTTGCCACTACACTGAATATACTGGGACTTTATTATAGTTGTGGAATTTTTTTGTTCAAATTGTAAAAATTTTACTCCACATTCATTAGTGTTGCCCCCATGATGAGAGCTTTTTCTGTAGTGAAAATAAGCAGTCGAGGGCTGATCCTCCAATCCAGCATTGGTGTTTGTAGGTAACAATGTGTCATGCAGGAGAACAAGAAGATTCATCTAGAAAGAGGAGTTTAGTAACTGTCATCATTTAATGAAAACCTGCAGCTTTACTCTAAATTATACCGAACTAACCTTATTACTCTGTAGATTACCTGATGACAGAAATGATCAAGTAGCAGATTGAGAGATCTGGGCAGGTGCCTCCTTCGATAGCAAGTTCAGTCAGCAGTGGTCTCCAGAGTCGTTGCCTAAGGTTACGGTGCATGTGAGGCCATGTATTGTATGGCAGTGAAGTACAGCATGATTAATAGTGAACTAAAGCACACTGCTTAATTTCATTTAGAGAAAGGCAGTATGGCTCACAAGGAGAGTAAAGAAACATTCCTCACTTACGAAGTGTAAGTAAAGGGACGGTTCCAAGTGGAGCATGTAAGAGCTCACATTTTTTTCCCAGCCCTTATGCCTCTTCTGCTTGAACTACCATGTTTCCAGATTCCTAATTGCAGAAATTTTGGCCTGTGTTTTTTCTAAGGCGGCAAAATCTACCTTTATCTTTTCCCTGGCTGCCAGGATTTTTTACGCTGACGATGAGGTATGGAGCTCAGTAGTGCCCAGGAGTAGAGATAGTCTCCAGTGATAAGGAGATCTTTGTAGCTGCTCTGATGCTGTTATTGTGGTTCACATTTTGACATTCATAACTTTATGCTTGTGCCTGTCATGGGTGAGTTACTTATGTGAAGTCAAGAATAAAACTGTTGGGCCCGGTGGCATGGCCTAGTGGCTCAAGTCCTCGCCTTGAAAGCCCCGGGATCCCATATGGGCGCTGGTTCTAATCCCGGCAGCTCTACTTCCCATCCAGCTCCCTGCTTGTGGCCTGGGAAAGCAGTTGAGGACGGCCCAATGCATTGGGACACTGCACCCGCGTGGGAGACCCGGAAGAGGTTCCAGGTTCCCTGCTTCGGATCGGTGCAGCACCAGCTGTTGTGCTCACTTGGGGAGTGAATCATTGGATGGAAGATCTTCCTCTCTGCCTCTCCTCCTCTCTGTATGTCCAACTTTCCAATAAAAATGAATAAATCTTTAAAAAAAAAAAGAATAAAATTGTTTTATTTCCCTTGTTATTAAAAAAAAAAAAGTAGAAAATGTAAGGATCTTCACTTGTTCCTAAAAATACTGTGTTTTACTTTCTCTGTAGTGATGGAACGGCGGTACCCCAAGGAGGTTCAAGACCTTTATGAAACAATGAGGCGATTTGCAAGGATTGTGGGACCAGTAGAACATGACAAGTTCATTGAAAGCCATGCACGTAGGTGGTTTTAGAACCTTGTTAACCAAATATCTGTGTGTGTCTGTCTATTTAGAAATAATCATGTATGTTACATGAAGTTCTACAAACGAAGAGATATTTTTTTATTTAAAAAAAGAGAAGCTTTTTTTTTTTTTTTCTTATTGGAACAGCAGATTTACAGAGAGAAGGAGAGACAGAGAAAGATCTTTCATCCACTAGCTCACTCCCCAAGTGGCCCCAACGGCCGGTGATGAGCTGAACTGAAACCAGGAGCTTCTTCCAGCTCTCCCACATGGGTGCAGGGTCCCAAGGCTTTGGGCCATCCTATTCTGCTTTCCCAGGCCACAAGCAGGGAGCTGGATGGGAAATGGAACAACCTGGGCTTGAATCAGTGCCTGTATGGGATCCCAGTGCTTCAGGGTGGAGGATTAGTGAATCAAGCCATTGAGCTAGACCCAAATAGTTTGTCTTTGTTCCTCCTTATTGCCATGAGATAATTGTGAGACTGTGGAAGTAGAACAAGACAGTACAATGTAATAAACCCCACATACCCGTATCAAAGCTTGGCTTAAAAATGGGAACAGAGGTGGGTCAGCACTGTGGTATAGCAGGTAAAGACACCAGCTATGATGCTGGCATTCCATATAGACACCAGTTTGGATGCCAACTGCTCCACTTTCAATCCAGCTTCCTGCCAGTGGCCTGGTAAAGCAGCAGAGGATGACACAAATCCTTAGGCCCATGCACCTGCATGGGAGACCCAGAAGAAATAGTTGTTTTTTTTTTTTTTTTTTCTTATTCTAGTGGGAATAGACTTAGATTAATTATGTTAGATGAAGAGATCTTGATCCACTGCTTCATTGCTCAAGTGACCATCATGTCCAGTAGTGAGCTGGTGTGAAGCCAGGAACTAGGAGCTTCTTCCAGGTTTCCCACAAGACTTGCGGGGGCACAAGCCACAGGACTTGAGTAATCCTCTGCTGCTTTCCCAGGCTTATTAGCAGGGAGCTGGATCAGAAGCGGAGCCCAGGTCCTTTGCACGGCTCTCTATCCTGTCTTCCTCTTGCAGCTGCTGCTTGCGTGGCATCACGCAAGACATTAGACATTATCTAAGCTAGGGTGGTTGTCCTCACCAGCATATTCTTTAACACTTTTGCCAGCATTATCCAAGTTGATGGATCATTTACTTTCTGTCCTGGTTTGTGTCATCCCCAATTTATGTGTAACTTTAGAAAACTGTGCCGAAAGATGCCCAGGCTCTCCTTTGTCCTCTGCTTCAAAAACTGCCACATGTGAGTGTTGTATCACATCATAAGCCACATAGTGCAGTGTGATCCCTGAACAGGGGCAGAAATCTTGGTGTGTTCTGTGCTTTTTTGTCACTGTAGGAGAACAGCTATAAAGGAACTAACTGGAGCTTGAGTGGAGAGCTTTTGTCCTTCTCTTGCATCAGGGCCACAGTAGGTAATTCCAGAGACAGATTTCAGAATAGGACCGGTGATATGAATAGAACTTAAGAAGATATGTACAACAGGAAAACTCAGATCCTTAAAAACTTAGATTCATTGTTTAGGATGCCTGGACCCATATCAGAGTGCCTGGTTCAAGTTCCAAGCCTCTGCATCTAACCCAATTCCCTGCTAATGTGTACCATGGGAGGCAGCACATATTAGCTTGGCTCATTTTGTCCCTGGCACCACATAGGCCACCAGGATGGAGATCCAGGCTCCTGGCTTCACCCTGGCCCTGCCTTGGCTGTTGTAGGCATTTGGGGAATAAAGCTATGGGTAAAAGATACTTATTTCATTTTGAACATAGCTTAAGTTGTATGTTACCTTTAGAGACAAACAAGTTCAGTCAATCCACTGTAAGTTTTGTAGGAAGAGATATATTTGCTAACTGTACAGATAGCTGGATTAATTTTTTCTTAGCTCTTAGGTAAAAGTTCTAATGAGACATTACCAACAGATAGGATTCTCCAAGTGTAATTGCCTAGCCTTCTCCACAGCAGAGTGACTGAAAACACACAGCAGAACTGCTCATTCATGTTGTCTTTTTTTTTTTCCATTTTATTTTTCTTTATTCTTTTTGGAAAAAACAGTGGAATTTGAGCTTCGAAGGGAAATCAAGAGACTCCAGGAGTATAGGACAGCAGGCATCACCAATTTTTGTAGTAAGTATGTTGCGACCCTATACTGTTTTAGAGGGCAAGTTTCTTCCTAGCACATAAAGGATGTCTTAGAGGTATTGAGATATTTTCTGTTAAGCATGCTTTCCTTTTTCAGAATGGGCAGTCTTTCCAGGAAAATTTCATGTATTTTATCCCTGTAAATACCTTTGTTTGGATTCCCTGAGCTGGAATGAAAGGCATGAAACATAAAGAGAGATGATGCTTTATATTAAGGATTCTGCCATGGTTCCTAATAAAAATGGATTCTATATTTCAAGCATTAGTCTCAGCCTTTCTAAATTTCTTCACTAAGGTTTATTAGCCAAACTCAGCTGGCTGTGGTACTCGCGTTCTAGTGACTTTAAATAATGGGCATAATTGTGTTAATAGCAGCTAACATCTGTCAGATGTTTACCACACACAAAGCCCTGTGCTAAGCATTTCACCTGGATTATGTCATGGCATTCTCATGACAAACTTACGGAGTACAGTTATTTTCTTATTGAGGAACCTAAGGCTTGAAGAGATTAAAGAGCAAGTAAGTAATACAGGAAGGCAGTGTGCTGATATATTTAGTTAGAGGCTTGAGGTGTACACTTGGACATCATAGACCAACTTCAGGCTCTCCTCTTTACTAGCTCCGAGATTCTGTTCTAGTCTGAATTTTCTAAGTCTCAAGTTATTGTGAAGATTAAGGTAGAGGTAGTATGTAAAAGTGTAGTGCAGTAACTGGCTCACGGAAATCTTGCATGAATGGAGGTTTCTGTTGTTTTGCTGTTGGTGTTGGAATGATCTTTGGCATTCACTCCCTCTTCCTGTGTGAAGGCTGTTAGTTACTACCCACCAGAGGCGGCTGTGCTTCCGGCATGGCCCTGTGGGGATAAGTTCAGCCTGGCGCAATAGTGGAAACATGTTTGAAGTGAACTCTTATGTGACGCCTCAAAGTACAAATAAGATATAGGTGGAATCACTTGGGCTTACATTTGATATACCGCTGTCTTGTTGAGCCCAGAGCTTCCAGAACTTGGCAAGACTTTGCTCTGTTAAACAGTTTGCAGCCATTGTTAGTGATTTGTAAGCTATACACCTTTGTGGACAAATACTATGCAACTCTTGGATGCATTTAGGTATAAGGACCCAAGTTTAGTACCTTCTGTTGATAGGCTTTGGCAGATATTTGGAAGGAAAGTAATCAGTAGTGACTTTTTTAAAAATTCTGATTTGTTTGAAGTAACATGTATTTATGACTTTTGTGACTTTGAAAGAGATACAAGTTTTTAAGAAAAACAGAAAGCATAACATAAACACATAGCGGGCCGGTGGCGTGGCCTAGCGGCCAAAGTCCTCACCTTGAAAGCCCCGGGATCCCATATGGGCACCGGTTCTAATCCCGGCAGCTCCACTTCCCATCCAGCTCCCTGCTTGTGGCCTGGGAATGCAGTCGAGGATGGCCCAAAGCTTTGGGACCCTGCACCCGCGTGGGAGACCCGGAAGAGCTTCCTGGTTCCCGGCATCGGATTGGCGCGTACCGGCCCGTTGCA
The DNA here is from genome assembly GCF_030435755.1 of Ochotona princeps. NCBI lineage: Eukaryota > Metazoa > Chordata > Mammalia > Lagomorpha > Ochotonidae > Ochotona > Ochotona princeps. The sequence continues at coordinate 30,669,428 of NC_080848.1, forward strand.
GCTCACTTGGGGAGTGAAACATCGGATGGAAGATCTTCCTCTCTGTCTCTCCTCCTCTGTGTATATCCGGCTTTCCAATAATAATAAAAAAAAATCTTTAAAAAATAAAAAAAAACCAAACACATAACATAAATAGAAAGTTTTTTTAAGATTTATTTATTTTTATTGGTAAGTGAGATATACAGAGAGGAGGAGAAATAGAGAAAGATCTTCTGTCCACTGGTTTACTCCCCAAGTGGCCACAACAGCTAGAAGTGAGCCAATCTGAAGCCAGGAGCCAAGAGCTTCCTCTGGGTCTCCCACATGAGTGCAGGGTCCCAAAGCTTTGGGCCGTCCTCAACTGCTTTCCCAGGGCACAGGCAGAGAGCTGGATGGGAAGCAAGGCAGCCAGGACACAAACCGGTGCCCATATGGGATCCCAGTGTGTGCAAAGAGAGAACTTTATCCTCTAGGCTACCACGCCAGGCACAAATAGAAAGTTTTTTTTTTTTTAAAGATTTATTCATTTTATTACAGCCAGATATACACAGAGGAGGAGAGACAGAGAGGAAGATCCTCCTTCCGATGATTCACTCCCCAAGTGAGCCGCAACGGGCCGATGCACGCCGATCCGATGCCGGGAACCTGGAAACTCCTCCAGGTCTCCCACACAGGTGCAGGGTCCCAATGCATTGGGCTGTCCTCGACTGCTTTCCCAGGCCACAAGCAGGGAGCTGGATGGGAAGTAGAGCTGCCGGGATTAAAACCGGCGCCCATATGGGATCCCGAGGCTATTAAGGCAAGGACCCCAGCCGCCAGGCCACGCCGCCGGGCCCACAAATAGAAAGTTTTTAAGAGAAGTAGTCAATTGCTTAATGGTAGAAAGGGAATAAAAATATTTCATTTAGTGTTATTTGCTTTTGGAAGAATAATTGGGAAAGCAGAACCAAGAGAGAACAAGCAGGAATCTCCTCAGCTCTGCTGTGTTGTCAATACAATCATCGTCTTTTCTTTTTTCTTTCTTTTTTTAAATAATTCTTTTTAGATTTATTTATTTTTGTTTGAAAGTCAGATATACAGAGAAAAGGCGATAGAGATACAGAGAGGAAGATCTTCTGTCCACTAGTTCATTCGTCAATTGGCCGCAGTGGCCAGAGCTGAGCCAATCCGAAGCCAGGAGCCAGGAGCAGCTTCCAGGTCTCGCTCGTGGGTGCAGGGTCCCAAGGCTTTGGGCCTTCCTCGACTGCTTTGACACATGCACCACAAGTACTTTAGCCTCTAGGCTGCTGTGCCAGGCCCTCATTGTCTTTTCTGTCCTTTCAGGTGCCAGAACCTATGATCACCTGAAGAAGACGAGAGAGGAGGAGCGCCTTAAACGCACGATGCTCTCTGAGGTTCTCCAGTACATCCAGGACAGTGGGGCATGCCAGCAGTGGCTCCGCCGGCAAGCTGACATGTGAGCAGTCACCCTCCTTCAGCACTGCAGGGCGCTGTGGCCTGCTGCGGCCTGCTGCGGGTGCTTTGAACCCTCTCCTGGTGCCCTAGATGCAGGTGAATGTAGTCCACCTTAGAAACAGTGCAGTGTTGATACTTTTAAGAAATACAGCTGGCTTCCTAGAATTCCCGTTTGCTACTTTGCTTTTATTTTTAGCAATTAGTAAGCTTCCCCAGCCTTCTTGTTCTTTGTTTCTGTTGATTTGGTCTTTGAGAATCCTGTTCCTATCCCTTCCCTGAGAATGATGTCAGTGATGTTCTGGGGTAATAACTCGTTTTATTCCATTTTATTTTATTTTTATTTTTCATGATAGTTTTTTGTTTGTTTATTATTATTATTTTTATTTTTTTATATCTTTATTATTTTTATGTTTGGTTGGGCCCCAGACCTGCCCAGTCACGGAGACCTTCCCCCTCGGTGTACTCACCCCGAAGGGAGCAGCCCCGGAGCCCAGACAGGCTTGGGGACAGCTCACCACGTGCTCGTGGTGGCTGGTGTCTGGGATCCAGGCTTGAGACGCCCCTGTCCTGAGACCCACCCGCAGCCCGGAGGCTGCTGGAAGTTTAAAGTCCCAGGCCCAAGGTTGCACCCCTCCCTAATCCCATTCACCACTCAATGAGGGCAGTGGGTGGGCCCCGGACCTGCCCAGTCAAGGAGATCTTCCCCCCGGAGCCCTGGGGACAGCTCACCACATGCACATGGTGGCTGGCATCTGAGATCCAGGCATGAGACGCCCGTCCTGAGACCCACCCATGATACAGTTCCATGGGCTCAGGGATTTTTCCCTGCCACCCTCCCTAATCCCCTTTCCCCACTGTTTTTCCCCATATTATTTTTTTTTTTTTTTTTTTTTTTTTAAGATTTATTTTTATTACAAAGTGAGATATACAGAGAGGAGGAGAGGCAGAGAGGAAGATCTTCCGTCCAATGATTCACTCCCCAAGCGAGCCGTAACTGGCCGGTGCATGCCGATCCAAAGCCGGGAACCAGGAACCTCTTCCGGGTCTCCCACGCGGGTGCAGGGTCCCAAGGCTTTGGGCCGTCCTCAACTGCTTTCCCAGGCCACAAGCAGGGAGCTGGATGGGAAGTGGAGCTGCCGGGATCAGAACCAGCGCCCCTATGGGATCCCGGGGCGCGTTCAAGGCGAGGACTTTAGCCGCTAGGCCACGCTGCCGGGCCCATTTCCCCATATTATTGTAATGTATAGTCCTCCGTAACAGTCACAAGTCCATCATTAAGTGTATGGTGGCATTATAGGTAAATACAGTCAGTGGTAGGAAGTCCTGCATCCTGTTGTCAAGAAATATTTCATAGTTTCATTGGGAGTCCATCTTTTGTTTGGGAATGGAGATGCATACTGCAGTGTATCTTCACTTCTTAAAAGCTCTTCTTAATGAGTCTGAAGGAGTTTAAATTTTCTCTGAGGAGAGATTTCCTCCCTAATCAGTATAGTGAGATATCCTGTAAAACATAATGCAGTCTCGTTACCTTTCTTCAAAGCCACTGACCTGCTGGATGGTCCATAATCCCACAGGGGCTTTGCAAGTTGCCTTGTTTGCTGTGACCTAAATCTAAATCCCTCTTCTTCACTGCAGTGATTCTGGCCTGAGTCCGTCTGTTCCGATGGCTTCAAATTCAGGTAATTGTCAGGTTTGCGTCCTCAGTGTGATTGTGACCCAGAATCCTCCCTCCAGGTGGGGCAAACACGCAGCAGAGTGATGGGAACTGGGCGTTCTTCAGTCGGTCAGAGTCTGCAGGTTTGCAGAATCTTCCTGAGTGGAGAGGAGGACGGCAGAGGCAGGAAGAACTGCGCAGAGGGAGCTTCCTGGTTTCACCAATGTCAGTGGGCAGTTAGTTTACGGCCCTTGCTGAAAGATAAAAGGTTGTATGTTTCCAGTATGTCCCTGCCAGAAACCTGAAGGCTTCTTTATAAGTTGGAAACTTAAAATTTTTCTGTTTCTTAGCTTTACCACTTTGGACATGTCCTGTTTTGAAATCAGTTTACGGAACAAGATGAAACTGCTTGCTCTTTGATGATTTTGGTGTGTGGTAATCAGTGACTGGAGATTTGGAGAGACATCAGTTGTAAATCTCTGAGCCAACATCATATGTGGTTTGCTTTTGGTTTGTTGTGTTTTTTATAATTTGTTTATTTATTTGCAAGGTAGAGTTACAGATAAAGTGAGATCTTCCAACTCCTGGTTCACCCCACAAATGGCCAGAAGCCAGGAGCTTCCTTTGGATCTATGTGTGGGCACAGGGCTATTAGCAGGGAGCTGGATTGGAAGCAGAGCAGCCCGGACATCAATCCGTGCTCATCAGGGATGGCAGCGTTGCAGGCAGCAGGTTTACCCGCTTTGCTGATTCCTCCTGGCAGTCATCTCCCGCTGCTGCATGTGATGGACTGGCTGTAGTGCCTCATTAGAACATGCGGGTCATTCTCTTCATCTGAGGCAGAGCAGCCATCTTGCCATTCCCTGTTGGCCTGAACAGCAGGCTTTCTGAAATTTCTGAGTAAATTGAGGTGCAGAAAGGATTCAGATAAGGTCACTTTAGGGGGCGTTTCATGTGTTTTAGGGTTTCTTTTCCCCTTTTATTCCTCTGTTTAAGTAATTATTCCCTAAAGCTTAAGAGAGAGAAGGGAGATGTTTAAGGAGTCGCCAAGACCGTGAAATCCAGGTTTGATTTTACTTTGAACCACTCCTCTAAATACAAAATATTCAAGAAACTCAATATAAGTTAATTAAAATGATTCGTTAGTTGACATGATCATTCAGTTCTGGTGTTTGAGTTTCTGGACTATCTGCGCTCAGTCCCGGTTTCTTACTGGACTGGCATGGGCTTCCTCACCCTTAGGTTGAGGAGACCTCTGGTCATTTGGGCTCCTAGTTGTTCTTAAGATAATGAAATTTAAAAAAAAAGATGAAATATGAGAAGTGTGGCATCATTAGTTGTAGCCTAACATCTGGTGACTTATGAGGCACCGCATCACAAGGTTTTATTTCTTGAAGGGTGGGAATTTGGGGTGGGGAATCCCAGCCTATACGAAATTGTACCATATAATTCAAAATTCGAAAATAAAAATATATTTTAAAAAAAGATTTTATTTATTTTGGACCATTTGGGATAAGCCCTCCTTTCCTTTGAAAGCCCTATTTTCCCATAGATCAATGTGTAACAGTCCCTGCTCTTTATTTGCCCAGCCTAAAAGGGAACTGTGAAATTGATGAGCATTCCACATGTTGTTCTGCATACCTCGCTCTGTGCATCCCCAGCTGAACCCTTATCCCAAACACAACCAGAACAGTTTTGCACATCACGCCTCTCCTCTTGGCTTGGCAAGTGATGTCTTGCTTGGGTTTCTTTGTCAGTTATATGAGTTGACCTTAGCCCCTGCTTTGCCATATAATGGCTCATTGTTCTTGGGATGGATCTTGCAGGTAAACAGGCCTACTTTTGAAGGAACAGATACTCACTCACATAATAAATAAGAAGGGCTTTTTGCTGGCCTAACAGTCTGCCTTTGATCTGAAAGCTTAACATACTTGGTTAATTACCATGTTTACAGAATCCCGCTGGCAGCCTGTGAGAATTAGGAAATGTCTCTGGTGCAGAGCGGTTCTTTCCATTCAGTAGCTCTCAAGGCAGGCACTGTGTGACCTTCACTGGATGACATCCAAGCTTCAGATGGCACATTGTCCTCCGTTTGATGGTCCCTGCTGCAGGGAGTAGGCCTTTCGGATGCTAAGGTGCATGTGCGTGTACATGCATTTCAGCAGAGCACAGGATACATGAATTGTCATTTTCAGGTGAGCGCTGCAGCATCCATGTTGCCACTAAGCAGTCCCAAAGGGCTGGCTTGAACTTTCTTACTTCCGGATATTACAGTCCCATACTCAGCTTGTCTGGCTGCATTGGACTTCATTATACTTTATACCTGACCAGTTGTCATTGCTTTTCTTTGGTGTCTGTAGGTAGACGGAGTGCACCACCGTTGAACCTCACTGGCCTCCCTGGCACAGAGAAGCTAAATGAAAAAGAAAAAGAGGTAAGATGAAAGAGGGAAGGGGGACTAGGGGAAAGAGGGACAGATTGTTTACTTGAGTTGTAACCAAAAACACATTACAAGTTCATATGAAAACAAATTCTGTACTTCCACAGAAAATTTTTGGAAGGTGTATTTATTAAAAGACCCAGGGTGACAGAAAGACATCTTCCATCTTGTTTGATTTTCCAAATTGCTGCAAAGGTCAGTCTGGCCCAGAGAAGCCAGGAGCCAGGAACTTCATCCTGTGCTCCCACCTGAGTGGCAGGAGCCTAAGCATTGGAGCAGTCTTCCACTGCCTTCCTATGTGCAGAAACAGCAGCCAATTGCTTCTCGGCCTTTTGGCTAAGATCAAATATAGAAACAGCAGCCAAGACTCCAGCTGGCAGTCCAACATGGGATACCAGTGCCACAATTAGTGACTTACCTCACTGTGCCACAGTGTCAGCCCCTTTGTATACTAACTCATTACTGTTACTGTAAAAAGATACCATGACCCACTTCTTTGCCAGTGTAGCACCAGTTGTCTTGGTGGTTTTTTTTTTTTTTTTTTTTTTTTTGGTGTTCTAAATATTAAATCCAGCTTCACCAGAGGCAATAGCAAAAGTTTTCAGTGTGTATTGACTCTGCAGTCCATTCCGAGAATCTGTCTTGTTCCTTTTACATCTGCCCTGCGCAGTCTCTCAGTTCCCTGGGAGGGTTACTCTTCCTATGCATCCATCAGAACAGTAAAGGCTGATAATAGAAGGAAATATGTGTTGCATCCACGTATTGCTGAAGAATGTCACAGGACAGTCTGATTCAAGTGTTGAATGGCCTGGAATGGGCAAGCATTTTTGCCTCTCCCCACATGATGATGACCTCAGAATACTTGTTGCTGGGTAATGGCAAGTGAACCGGAATTGAGCCAACTTTCTAGATTTTTACTAATTACAGTGGCTGCTGCTTGTCTTCTCTATCTCCTTTCCCTCCAAAAAAGGAAATGCCACAAAAGCAGGGCTGCTGCTTTATGCCAGTTCTAAAAGTGCTGTGATCCACACGTGAGAATCCAGGTATTGGCCTGTTGGTACTGCGCTTTGGATTCTTCCCTGACTCTTCGCATGGTCCCAGGCATAGGAGCGTGACTCCTGCCTGAGCCAGCAATTACTCTGAGCACATCTTTGGATTTCCAAACAAACGCAGGTCCCTGAGCAGCCTACCCTAGCCCTTTCTTCCTGGGTGTCTGTCCTTAGGCAGTGTTCTCTCCATAAAGGAGACTAAATGGAATGTGGCCCGGCCACCCCACAGCTCCTATAAATAGGTGGAGGGTGATGTCACCTTTTTCTTCTATACCTGCTGGATTAAACTGTGAGAATGACAGATGTTAATGTCTATGAAATTTGTCGTGTCTTGCAGCTCTGTCAGATGGTGAGGTTGGTCCCTGGAGCCTATTTAGAATACAAATCTGCACTCTTGAATGAATGTAACAAGCAGGGAGGCTTAAGGCTGGCCCAGGCAAGAGCACTCATCAAGATAGACGTGAACAAAACCCGGAAAATCTATGATTTCCTCATCCGAGAAGGACACATCACTAAAGCCTGAGATTCTGACGGGCTGGGGTCAGAAGCCAGACATTTGGAATGTGGTGGTTCACAGGACCGTGTGGGCCCCGAGTTCCCCATGTGAAAAGCGGCGGAAGGACAAAGAAACCCTGAAGACATGTTAATATCCACTATCTTCTCCACCCCGCTTTGAAACACTCCTGATGTCGGTGTTGTGCTGCATATGCTATTATTAAATGTGAGTGGGCACTCATTCCTAGCACCTCTTGTAACTAAAACCAGAACCATAGTACCTCACATCACAGTGCTGGTAGAAGTAAAACCAAACCACAGTCTTTGGTCAAGAGTCCAGCTCAAATCCCTGTACTTGAAATCCAAGTTGGTCTCTTACCTGTTTTGCCTTCAGACTTCAGACAGATTTTAAATAAAGAGAAAGGTTTTTAGAGCATGAGAAAGCTGTCTTTCCAAGGATTTTTTTTAAGCTGACAACTTATATTTAAGAGCAGAGGGGAGGAAGGTCTCCCCATGCTGGTCTTATCCAAGCTGCATTTTTAACTGTAATGTCTGGCTTTGTACTTCCCAGTCTAGCTGTCTGTTCTGCAGTAGACTTTTGAGGAGGTAGCACCAGATATGAAATGTCTGTGTTATTTTTAGAATTAATGGATTAAAATGTTTTTGCGATTTAATTTGTGGGTGTGTCAAATATCGGAGTGTCAGAGGCTCAGCCCATGCGCTGCACTGTCCCTGCACGTATCCTGAACTCACCTTGTTCTTCCCTGGGTTTCCACTGAAGATGCAGATGATGCACCTCATCTCAGCTTTGCTTAGACTGAGACTGGACTCTGGCTTCTCAAGGGTGGAAAGCTGGCCTGCAATAAAAGCTGCTTTAAAACAAACGTAAAGCAGCTTCGTATGCGAGGCTCGTTAGATACAAGGGTGAGTAGTCCACCACATCTGAAATTTGATCCTCAAACCTTTCTGCAGAAGCAGCAGCCAAACTCAGAGTCATGGTTATCTCATTTCCATCAGAAGCAAAATTGTGTATAGAATCTGCGCCAATTGTGCCCGATAGCTGTTCCTCCAACAGGGAGACATCTATTAAAATACTGTGTACTTTGTGGGAAGCACCTGCTCACATGTTTTAGTGGGATAGATGATTGTGCAGCTGGCTAATAGACCACATCTTGAGGAAGAGAAAAAGGACACTCTTAGGATCTGAGGGAATTCAGATGGGGGACTTCAAGTTTTAACTATGGCTTGTGGAAATAGGCTCTTTTCTTTCCATAGTCATATCTCTTAGGATATTCCGCCACTGCTGTCAACCTATTTAGCTGTAAAGGGATTACCCGTTTTTGATGGAAGGTGATTCCTATTCTGATAATTTTCATTGCATTAGATGTCAGTGTCATGTGATGTCTGTTGTAGATTGAGGAGTCCTTCAGTAAGGAGAGCTTTTTTGGAGAGGTGGGCTTTTGAGGCAGTAAAAAAATTGAGGGGGAGAAATGAATGGCAGATGGAGTGGGAGACTGTTCCAGACATAGGGGGTAGGAGACAAGTGGAGGCAGGAATGGCAGTAAGGAAATTGTGCCAAGAGGTTTATTTGGCTAGAACACACAAGGGGAAGCTGTGGTAGCTGAATGGGAGGACTATCTAATGGAAACCTTGCACTTGAAAAAGTTATGGGGAATCATTTGATAATGAAAATGGCATAGTTGAAGGTAGTAAGAAAATAGGCTATAGCCTTATTTTGACTTGACTTATTTCAAATGACTAGATTTCAAACAGTAGGAACTCAGCTTTGTAAAATTGTAAAAACTTGATTGGGTTTCCCCAAACCAAGCCGTATTTTGGATAAAGAGCATACTACAGTGTCACTGATCTTACAGCGATGGACTTGGTACACAGAGCCGATAAAAACACGTGAAGACTCTGACTGATTGTCGAAAGCCAAAGTTTGGGTTTTTGTTTTGTTTTGTTTTGTTTTTGTTTTTCAAAGTCATATATACAAAGAGGAGGAGGAGAGAGAGAAATATCTTCCATCCAATGATTCACTCCCCAAGTGACCACAAGGGCCCAAAAGCAGAAGCTTATTAGTAGTATCAGACTTTATAAACTGAGTGAGGGTCATATGGGATGAGGGAGGAGATACTGAGCTTATCAACAAAACTCATCAACTGTTTCTATACTCTTATTTGGAACTCTTTTTTTTAAAAAGATTTATTTATTTTTATTGCAAACTCAGATATACAGAGAGGAAGAGAGACAGAGGAAGATCTTTCAGCTGATGATTCACTCCCCAAGTGACCTCAACGGGCCGGTGCTGTGCCGATCCGAAGCTGGGAACCAGGAACCTCCTCCAGGTGTCCCACGCGGGTGCAAGGTCCCAAGGCTTTGGGCTGTCCTTGATTCCTTTCCCAGGCCACAAGCAGGGAGCTGGATGGGAAGCGGGGTCGCCAGGATTAGAACCGGCGCCCATATGGGATCCTGGCACGTTCAAGGCGAGGACTTTATCCGCTAGGCCACCTAGCCGGGCCCGGAATTCTTTTTTTTTTTTTTTGTATATCCCAGCAGGTGTTCTAATTCACATGCTGTCCAATCAACTGTTCTCATACAGGTGATATACAATCAGTTATACAAAAGGTATCCATTCAGTTTTCTCATGCAAAGGATATCCAATTAGTCACACAAATGGCATCTATCCAGTTGTTCTCATACAAATGTTACCCAGTCAATTGTAATCCTGTGCTCGCTGACCTTGTAGGGTCACAGTGTCCTTCTACACTTCAGTGGAGTCACAGAGTCAGTATCTTTTTGTCTTTATGATAAAAAGATACATAATGATATTTGATGTGACTGCCTGCAATTATTCCTTTTCTTGTTCTTACACCTAGACAAGGCTGCTTTTCAACACTGAAAATCCAGAGCTAGCAAATAACATTACATCCCTCCTCTTTGCTTGTAGACACAGTTGACCATAAACCAACCACACTGTCAAAAGTCCCTCCAACCTAGGTCACCTCAAAAGTATGAGAACCTAAGGAGGGTTTTAATACAATTTAATACTAAATGTTTCTGCTGTAGTTCCATGCATGACCTTTTCTCCCAGTCGTGGGGAACAGAGAGCAGATCTCTTGTGATGTCTTTTTCCATTACTCTAAAACTGATGTCCATTTTGTGGTACAGTAGGTTGCATGCCAGTTTCCTGTATCCGTTTTCGTGGTTCTTTAACTTCCAGTGCAGCTTCCTGCAAGTGGGTCCTGGAAGGCAAGACTGATAGCCTGAGTGTTTGGGTCCCCTGACCCACTGTGGGAGATTTGGGTGCAGTTGTGGGTTCCTGGCCAGTCCTGGCTTGCACAGGCACTTGAGGAGTGAACCAGTCTATGGAAGATATTTGTCTTCATTTTTATCTGTGTCTCTCTCTTGCTCTGCCTTTGAAATATATCAAAGTAGGGCCCGGCGGCATGGCCTAGAGGCTAAAGTTCTCGCCTTGAATGCGCCAGGATCCCATATGGGCGCCGGTTCTAATCCCGGCAGCTCCACTTCCCATCCAGCTCCCTGCTTGTGGCCTGGGAAAGCAGTTGAGGACGGCCCAAGGCTTTGGGACCCTGCACCCTCGTGGGAGACCCGGAAGAGGTTCCAGGTTCCCGGCTTTGGATCAGCGCAGCACCGGCCGTTGAGGTCACTTGGGGAGTGAATCATCGGACGGAGGATCTTCCTCTCTGTCTCTCCTCCTCTCTGTATATCTGACTTTGTAATAAAAATAAATAAATCTTTTTAAAAAGTATATCAAAGTAAACATTGTAAGAAATTAGGAAAAGGCCATCTTGTCTCAGATACCAGTTCATACAAATATTCAGGCTTATCCTTTCCCAAAATCAATTTCCATTCCCTTTCTTGCTTACTCCCCTTCCCTACTTTTTTTAAAGCCTGAACTGCATTAAGCAGCGAGTCCTTGTAGTCTTCCTTAGCTGGTGTGTTAGCTGGGGAAGAGGGAACGGCAATGGCGTTCTTCAGTTACAATAGAGTCCCAGTTGGTAAGTCAGTGTAGCTTTAGGAAGCTGAAATGCCTGGTGTGAAGGAAGAGTCAGAGGCCCAATTACACAGCTGCTTGTAAACTAGTTCCTGTTTACCTCTAAAAATCACTCTCGGCAGAAGAATGGAATTTGTTCTGAATAGTATTCTGAAACATCACATATCCATCTTTAAGTGTGTTCTTGTATACCTTCTAAATAAATACTTTGTTATTGTTGGCAACACGACTTTTCTCCAGCTTATGTGTACTTGGGTTTTGCTTGTGTGCAATTGAGAACTACCCTCCTGGAAGCTTAGCTTTGCTTTCCAGTGAGCTTAGCCAAGGCCGGCAGTGGGGCCCTGCCATGTCTGTGGCCTTGTGTGGAAGGTGGCCCAGCTATGAAGAAAAACTTGTCTTCAGTCAGAGATGGTAACCAGGTTTTTGGAGTGCAAATGCATAGGATCTCAGTTCCAGGAATGCCAGGCCAGCCTGAGCAGTTCCAGCCACACCAACATCCATGCTTGCTTTGGGAATGAGAAGAGTAGGGAAGCACAGTTAGCTAGGTATGTTTTGGAACCAAGTACCTTGTCCTTGAAATGTGTCTGTAAGAATTGAATTGTACATAGACTGCCTCTTGGGGGGGGGGGGGCTTAGTGCTGGTTGCTAAGAGGTCAGGCAGCCCTTCTTTGTGTCTCTTGGCCTGCAGTTCTCCCCTGTTGTTCACTTGTTGCCTTGGCTTCCAGCAGTTCAGGTGTACTGCAGTGAAAGAGTGTCAGCTGCCCTTTGGTTTGGTTGACTAAGCTTACAAATCACACAGGTATGTAAGGGAAGGATGAGTGTCTTGCATCTGACATTGTTTTGTCAGGATGAGTTCTTTTCTTGTTATGTGTCTGTGCTGGATCCCAGGTGAGAGTAGGAATAAGGAAGTAGAGATTGCGGACAAAAGGGCCACAAGAAGGTCTGAAACCCAGAACTCAGAGCTGTAACAATTGGATTTAGTTGGGATAGTCTGAAGATCACTGTACTTGCATTTGTCCTTGAAAAAAGCTTGCAGTCAGACTTTGCAGGCCTGGAGCTGCTTTCAGGACAGGATAACTGTCCAGCTCCTACTTGGAAGTCCAGGAATTGATTTTGGTGGCATCAAACTTACCATTTGATTGAACTAGGCTCATTTGGTGCTTTTACATAGCTTAGTTTTCTCTCAAATGTTAAAAGATTTTTATTGATTGTCATTTTATTTGAAATGCAGAGAAAGACATCTCCCATTTGCTGTTCACTCCCCCAAATGCGTGTAACATCCAGATTGGGTCAGACCAAAGCCAGGAGCCCAGAACTGAATTTGGGTCTTCTGTCTGCGTGGCATGGAACTAAAGTACTTGAGCCACCGTGTATTACTTTCCAGAGTGTGCATTAGCAGAAAGCTGGAATTAATAAGGGTGCTGGGACTAGAACCTAGGCACTCCAGTATGGGAAGTGGCATTGTAGGCGACATTTGAACCGCTGTACCAAGCACTGGCCCCACTTCTGATCTGCTCTGTGGCAAGAAACTTCCAGATGCTTCCATAATAGTTCTGCCTAGATCCAGAGTTAAACAGAATCAGCATCTTTGGAAGTGTAGCCTTCATTGTTTTAAGAAACCAGCACGTTTAGGCAAAGGCGTGGAACTGCTGTCGTCACCCTGATTCAGTGAGCCGACAGTGAAATTCCAACTCTAACGCGTTTCTCTTCCCCTTGGAAAGCAGGATACCAGGCGCACTTCCCAAATCTGAAGTTGTGTAGTGACCTGTACCTCTCTCCGCTCAACACTACTGATTTGTACTCTTCCCTCTGTTTATTACTCCTCATTTAAGGAATTTCTTAAAAATGAAATCTAAAAAAAAAAAAAAATGGAGACTGTCTCTGGAACTTATGTGCAGCCAAATCCTGTTTAAGATAACTGATTTTTTAAACGTCCTTCGGGACCAGGGAGGAGAGCTTTCTCTGGTCCGAGCCTGGCTCCACCTCTGGACCCCCACTCTCCCTCGCAATGACCATCAGGATCGTTTCGAAAACCCCTCATAGCAAACAAACAATCACACAAACTAAAAAAACCTAAAATAAATAGACAAACAACAAGAAGTAGAGCTTGGAATCTGACAGGAAAGAGCTGGCGTGGATTGGCTCATGCCTCGCTGGGTGGGACACAAAGATTAGTCACTCCTCACCATGGTGTTGAGGATTTTCCTGCACACACCCCCCCAAAAAAAATGTTCTGCACCTTCATTGTCCATAAATGTCTTGTTAGAGTTACAAGCCAGTCTAGATTATCCTAAAATCTGCCAAGATCAGCAAAATTATACTTCAACACAACAAATGGCTAAATACGAAAATGAAATAGACACGAGACAGCTAAATGGTACCTTATAGCCATTTTAAGGTATATAGCAGCCGGTCCTGTATATAAACTAAAATTGAAATGTCAATGAGCTAATCATAGGTTGTGGTTAAGAACTTGCTTTTTTTTTTTTTTTTTTTAAACAGACTGGTTACTCAAAACCATGTCAATTCCATAATGTTGCAAATTGCTGTTGATGTTATATTGGGACTCTTAATTGACTGGGATGATATTCTACCAGCTCTAACTTCAGACCAGAAATGGTCTCCCCAAGAAACTGTTCAACCCATCTGGACAATAAGTAGCTGGACTCTATGCTTGGTATATGTTTGCAAGGAAAGAATCTTGATTGAATTTGAACTGTAATACTGCATCACGGTGGAGGAATCCACCAGGGGGGAGGGTCGTGGGGAGGGGTGGGGGGATTCCCAGAGCCTATGAAACTGTCACATAATGCAAAATAATTAATAAAAAAAAAGATAACTGATTTTTGGGCCTGGTGCAGTAGCCTACCAGCTAAACTCCTCATCTTGCACATGCTGGGATCCCATACGGGCACTGGTTCTAATCCTGGCGACCCCACTTCCCATCCAGCTCCCTGCTTGTGGCCTGGGAAAGCAGTGGAGGATGGGCCAAAGCCTTGGGATCCTGCACCCACATGGGAGGCCCAGAAGAAGCTCCTGGCTCCTGGCTTCAGATCAGCTCAGCTCCAGCTGTTGCGACCATTTGGGGAGTGAACCAATGGACAAATCTTCCTCTCCGTCTCTCCTCCTCTCTGTATATCTGACTTTCCAATAAGAATAAACAAATCTTTAAAAAAGGAAAAAAACTGATTTTGAATAGTGGTTAGAAAGTCTGATATCTTGAGCTTGGCACCGTGGTACAACAAGCTAATTTACCCCCTATGGTGCCGGCATCCATGTGGGCACTGGTTCTAGTCCCAGATGTTTCACTTCCAGCCCAGGTTCCTGCTACTGGTGTGGGAAAGCAGCAGAGGATGGCCCAAGGGCTTGCATCCCTGCACCCATGTGGGAGACCTGGAAGAAGCTCCTGGCTCTCAGCTTTGGGCCAGCTCGACTGGGAGATCTGTCCGTCTCTCTTCTGTAGCTCTTTCAAATCATAAAGTCTAATTTCTTCATTTCCATTGCTAATCTTACCAAGTTGCTAAAGATGAAAAGAGCAGTTTTCAGGGTGATTTAATAGCTTTTCCCAAAAAGTTACTGGAAAATAATGAAGGAGCTGGTGCTGTAACTTAGTGTGTAAAACTGCTGCCCGCGGCCCGGCGGCGTGGCCTAGAGGCTAAAGTCCTCGCCTTGAACACTCCGGGATCCTATATGGGCGCCGGTTCTAATCCCGGCAGCCCCACTTCCCATCCAGCTCCATGCTTGTGGCCTGGGAAAGCAGTCGAGGACGGCCCAAAGCCTTGGGACCCTGCACCCTCGTGGGAGACCTGGAAGAGGTTCCAGGTTCCTGGCTTCGGATCGGCGCGCACCGGCCCGTTGCGGCTCACTTGGGGAGTGAATCATCGGACGGAAGCTCTTCCTCTCTGTCTCTCCTCCTCTGTGTATATCTGACTGTAATAAAATGAATAAATCTTTAAAAAAAAAATTGCTGCCCGCAACATCGGCATCCTGTATGGAGTTATTGTGCCTGCGACGGCAGTTGAGAATGGCACAAATGTGTGGACCCTTGCCACCTATGTGGGAGTCCTGGAGGAAGTTCCCAGCACAGCCTGTCTGTCTTGCCATTCGGGGAGTAAACCAGCAGATGGAAGATCTTTCTCTCTTCTTTGTAAATCTGCCTTTCAAGTAAGTTTTTTGGAAAGGAAAAGAGGGTCTAGTGTGGCAGCCTAGTGGCTAAATTTCTTACCTTGCATGTGCTGAGATCCCATATGGGTGCTGGTTTATGTCCTAGATGCTCCACTTCCCATCCAGCTCCCTGCTTGTGGCTGGGAAAGCAGAAGAGGTCCCAAAGCCTTGGACTAGCTCAGGTGGAACCACTTGGGGAGTGAGTTACCAGGTAGATCTTTCTGCCTCTCCTTTCTAAATATCTGACTTTCCAATAAAAATAAACCTTAAAAAAGGGGGGAAAGAAAGTGAAAATTTCAGAGACGCCTTGAAGACACCAGATCTCAAGTAGCAAGGAACTTGGAGGTGGTGAAGTGATGGGAACTTGGAGCAGTAGAGAAGAGTATCCTGACCTTAATATCAAGGGAGTTTGCTTTGAAGGGGTGCTGCCGTTTTTCCACACAATGTCCATTATTAGAAACCACTTTTTCAATAGAGGTCAAGCTGTGGCAGATTCTGGCAGCAGGAACCTAAGCCCCCTTTGGGTGTGGTCACAGCAGCTCCTGTATCATCCTCACTGGCTGTCCCCTCAGTTAGGGCTCTCTGCCTTGTCTGGGTAAGCAGAGCCTCACATCCAAGTCAGAGCCTGGGGATTAACTCACAAAAGTGCTTTTAAGAGCAAAGTCTTCCAGGAGTATCGCCGCCCCCCCACCCCCACCACAACTGCACAAGAGAAGGCGTCTGTGGGCGAGCAGGGTGGCTGCGGGCGTCATTGCATCATCCAGATCTCAGCTGTGACCTGGCGCAGGGTTTTCCAGTTAAAAATAACCAGACTTACAGTTGAGGGGGGGAGTAAACTGTTGCATCTCCATGGAAACCAGGAGTTTGGGAGGAGGGAGGTGGAGGGGAAGTAGGCCACTGATTTCCAACACATGTGGCAGGATGAGGTAGCTATAGCAGCACGGAACCTTCAGAACCTTCGAGACCTGCTGAGGAAAGGGGCTACCCCTCATTAGCATCCAGGTGTAGCCAGACATTGCCCCAGGGCTCTGCATCAAGGAAACATTTATAACAACAACAGGTACATGTTGTGTTTGGTGCAGAATGTCTTTGAGGCCCCTTGGCTTCCTGTTACAGATTTGCTACTGTTTGGCCAAGCCAGGAGCCGATGAGTAACCCGTGTTAGATGTTGGCTTTGCTGCAGTCTGGGAACCTCTGCTACCCAACCATTCCCATACTTCTCCTCCTTGGCACTTGAGCAGCCTGCCGGGGAAGTCTCAAGGCTCCCGCGCTGGCTTGCATCATTGCTTCCTTTGGGAGACCGGGTATTTTCTTGTGTTGCAGGAAATTATGAAAAGCAGCATTCTTTACCTGGACTGTCTGTAAAAGTACTTGTGTGTCTTTGACAGTTTCTGGCTTGCTTACTACTAGAAGTAGCCAGCTCCTGAGAGGAATATTTTATTTCTTTATTTCCTCATTGTTAGATGGTTTCTTTAAAAAAAGATTTTTTTTTTCACGTGGGTGTTGTGGTATAGTAGGTTAAGCTATCATTTAGGAAACCCTCTCCCCATATCCCAGTACCAATTTAAGGCCCCGCCACTCTGCTGCCTTTATTATTATTATTAAGATTTATTTATTTTTATTGGAAAGGCAAATTTACAGAGAGAAGTAGAGATAAAGATCTTCCGCTCCTCAGATTGCTGTGATGGCTGCGGTTTTGCTGATGAGGAACCAGGAGCTTCATGGGGGTTTCCCACAAGGGTGCCAGGGCCCAAGCACTTGGGTCCTCCTGTACTGCTCTTATCTGACGATTAGCAGGGAACTGGGTCAGAAGTGCTTGAACCAGTGCCCACGTGGGATGCTGGCATCACAGACAGTGGCTTCACCCACTGTGACACCATACTGGCCCCATTTGGGGCAAGTCTCTTAACGCCGCATGTCTAAAGCATAGTCCATAATACCTCCTTGCCCAGGTTTGATAGAAAAAGTATTATAACATACCTGATGCCTTTCTTCCTTTCCTTCCTATTGAAACTTTGGTGTTTTAGTTTAGCTCGAGTTAGGTAAGAACAAGCACATACTTGGACCACCCACAATGGCGCAGTCCCTCAGAGGGACGCTGTGACGTGGAAGATGCAAAAGTAAAAGCAGGTGCCTTTGGAAGGCTGCTGTTCATCCTGGAATTGTCATTCAGGCAGCATGGCCGCAGCCCTAGGGCTGAATTAAGGGTAGAAAATTTCAGACGTTTTCAATTTGCATTGTTATTCTAGACATGTTGTAATATGCCCTCAGATAATGCCTACCTCAAGAAGTTTGATGTCAGCTTACAAAATTGTTTGTACACTATTATCCTAATTATACATTTAAAAAATTTAGCCTTCTATAGAAAAAGACCAGAGAAATCAGATATTAATCATTGTTACGATGAAGGAATGGTGCCTTTTTCTATAGTATTTTTTCTCTTGTAATGTGCTTTTGAAAAAAAAAAAAAGGAGTTACTTATTTGAAAGGCAGAGTTAGAGATGGGGCAAGACAGGGAGGTTGATCTTCCATTCACTGATTCACTCCCCACATAGCCACTGAGCTGAGCCAAACTCAGGAGCCTGGAACTCCCCCGGTCTCCTGCGTGGGTGCAGGGGCACATGGACTTGGGCCATCTTCCACTGCTTTCCCAGGCACATGAGCAGGGAACTGGTTAGCAAGTGAAGCAGCTGGGGCTCTCCCTGGCTCTTACAGGTGATGCCAGTGTTGAAAGCACGTGCCGGACTTGGTGCAATAGCATAGTGGCTAAAGTCCTCCCCGTGAACGTGCCGTGATTCCATATGGGCGCCAATTCTAATCCTAGTAGCTCCACTTCCCATCCAGCTCCCTGCTTGTGGCCTGGGAAAGCAGTCGAGGGCAGCCCAAGGCTTTGGGACTCTGCACCTGCGTGGGAGAACTGGAGGAGGCTCCAGGCTTCTGGGCTCCTGGCTTTGGATTGGCTCAGCTCCAGCCGTTGCGGCTGCTTGGGAAGTGAAGCATCAGACAGATCTTCCTCTCTGTCTTTCCTCTCTGTACATGTGCCTTTCCAATAAAAATAAATTAATTAAAAAAAAAAAAAAAGAAAGAAAGCCCATGCCACCGCCCCAGCCTATCTAAACTGGCTTCTCTCCCCCACCCCATTTTATTTGAAAGGCAAAGAAAGCAAGACCAAAATGGGTTTGCTAAGAATCCAGAACCCATGCCATGTCTCCCATGTAGATGCCAGGGACTGAGGTATGTAGGCTGTCGTCGGCTGTCTCCCACAGTGAATGTCAGCGGGAAGCTGAGTTGGAAGACAGGAGCTAGTGTCGCTGTCCTGCAGGGATGGACTTGGTGCATGGAGCCTGTAATAACACATGTGGACTCTGACTGATGGACAATAGCCAGAGTTTATTAGTGGCATCAGACTTTATAGACCAAGGGTCATATGTTCTCATTCACGTGCTGTCCACTCAACTGTTCTCTTACAAATGATAGCTAATTAGTTATTGGAGTGGTACACATTCAGTTATTCTCATACAAATGATGTCCAGTTATACAAAAGGTATCCATTCCGTTGTTCTTACGCAAAGGATATCCAATCAATCACACAAATGGCATCCACCCAGTTGTTCTCATACAAATGTTAGCCAATCAATTGTAATCCTGTGCTCGCTGACCTTGTAGGGTTATAGAGTCCTACAGAGCAGGCTTTCGGGCATCCCAAGAGCTATGCTAATACTGTTTTAGCAAGCCCACTGTTGACCTTTTTTCCCTCACTGGAAAAAAAATTTTAAACTTTATTTGAAAGGCAAAGAGTGATTTTTCATATGTTGGTTTATTTCACAAATGCCTGCTACAACCAATGTCAGGCTGGGCCAGGCATAGCTAGCAGAGTCCCAAGAGAGGCTGCCCTGCTATGTCAAGAGATGTGTTTCAGTGTCTTAACCCTCTGCCAAACACCCAACCCTGGGAAAGTAGATCCTAGGAATATTATGAAGCCTCTCAAAGAAGTTAAAGTATTTTACATTGAATAAAATCGAGTTAACCCTGCAATAGCCACATATGGTATTTTCTTACATCTTGTGCAATAGCTCAAGTCTTAGGCAATCTGTAGTCACTGTGTTCTGAGATGTGTATCCTATTCCTTTTATCTTTTCCACAGTCACTGAGTTCTGTCCGAGACAGAGAGATACACAAAGTGACACTGTCCCTCAAGCTTGCTGAAGGGCAGCAGCTTAAAAGATAAACTCCTCCCAGGGAAGTTTGCCTTTTTATAGCAATAAATAGTATATAATCTGTAATTACAGGTTGTAGCGTGCAGGCCTTGAGACATCTGTGAGTCTGGCTTCCTGAAATCAGACCTCTAGACGGGAATCCTGTCCCTTGCCGGTCCCCAGTTCTGACAGGGCCAAGGTGCTGCTGCCTGAACAGCAGGCCATGACGGGCAACCTGTGGAAGTCTTACTAAAGAGCAGGCATTGCCTAAGCGAGTAAGAATAATATATTTGCAAAGGCAGACAGGTGAAGCCAAGCAGTACATGTTTCCTCTCTCCACTGCTTGCATTGGATCTGATCAGCTCTCAAATACTGCACTGCTCTAAAGCATTGCTTGTTCAGCTGTTGGCTCAGGAGTACCCAAACCTTCTGGGCACAAACTATGCTTTTGTAGCAAACAAAACCTGCAAAATGTTTCTTCATTGTTGACAGCAGTAAAGAAACTATAGCCTAGAAATGTGCTCTCCAGTGAAGTAGCCACCTGTGCAATCTAAGCCGATTACAGTAGGACAGTCATAAACCTGGGGGGGGGGGGAGGTCATCACAGCAAGTTCAATAGGGGAGCGCCAGTCTAGAAGAGAACTCCTGCAAGCTGTGTTTTTCTGGTAGGGTCCAGTGGACGCTCCTGCTTTTGCGGAAAAGCCGCCAAGCACTTCCTCCCGATAGGCATCCAAGCAGTTGAGAAATAGTCCGACTTTGGGCTCCTCTTCTCACTTTCTTACTCTCTGAATCCTGACGCACCCGCATCACACTCAACCGGGAACCCACCTCCCTCCTCTTCACTGAAGAGGACCCGACGTTGCAAAGCTCCCTCGCCATTATGCATAAAGCTGTCCCACTCTGTATCTCTATAAACTGTAGCTTGTTGTGGAAAGCCGCCTTCTGCGTGCCCAACAGGCTGGACTCCGAGGAGGAATGTAGCTATTTGTGCTGCTGAGTCACGGAATTGACTGACAAGGACAATGTGCGGGAGAAGCCGCAAGGAAGTAGCACACGATCGTGCTGGTTCGAGGGTTTGCTCTTTTCGCGTTGGCATGGCACAAAATAGGGCGCTACATGAATGCATGGACAGTGTAGTGCTGCCAAAACGCCCAGCCCAGGCAAGATACCCTGATCGCGCTTTGCATTTGTTCTTTCAGAGAAAGGTTCACTTCTTTGGAAGTCAAAGATAAGTCGCACCCGTCTGTGCCTGTTTTGAAAAGCTCCCCCGGGGCGATCATTGAACCGACTTGATGTCATATTTTTATCTGGGAAGCAGACAAAACTTTTAGATAGTCCGGCCCCCACAGCATGACTCCGACTCGGGTTGGCCAGCGCAGATCAGGAGCTCGGGGTTGCAAATGTCGGCGGGTTGCAGCGGCGTTCGGCGCGGCAGCTCGCCATCCCTCCCCCGCTGACTGGCCCGGCAGCACCCGGCAGGGCGCCCGGCGGCTGGGCGCGGAGTCGGGGCTCCTGGGCGTCGGCCTCACCGCAGCGCGCTGCGCTCCCCTGCCCGAGGCGCTGCGCAGCCCCCGTGCCAGCAGCCGGCTCGGTCACCTTGGACCTGCCTTAGGAAAAGACCCTCACTGGGAAGGGTGCGGCCGCACGGGCCTTCGAGGGAGAGCGCCCACCGCGGCAGCGCGGTGTCTGTGCTTGGGGTCTTGCAGCCCGATGCCAGTTTCTGAGTCTTTGAGGAGAAAGCTTCCCGCAGTTCCCACAGCCGGCCTTTGCCGGGGCGAGCGGAATTCTTCCCGCAGCCGCCGGGCGCCGGGGTTCCCTCACGCTGGGCCCGGTGGCTAACCGCGGTCTTCACACCTTTGTGCTGAGGGCGATCCTCTCACTCCCAGAAAGCGCCCTAGCACCTCCACACACACAGTGAAGGGCCAGGAGCCGGCAGCCCGCCCGGGGGCGCGCCTCGGGCACCCGCGCGCAGGCGCGCCCCCCTCCCCTCGGGAAGCCGCCGGCGGGGCGCAGGGAGCGTGCGCGCGGCCCGCCCAGGGCGCGGGTAGAGGGGAGGCGGAGCGCGCGGCGTTCAGCCCGCAGAAGCTGCGAACCGTGCAGCAGGACGGAGCTCCGGAGCGGGTGTGCGGAGCCGGTAAGCAGCCCACAGGGCTGGGGGGACTGGGGAGATGTACGTGTGCGTGGGGAGGGGGTGCGGGACTGGCCGGAGGAAGCTCCGGGGTGTCCGCAGAGCCGGGACCCGCGCGACCCTCCTCTGGAAACTTTGTGCTGGCTCCCGGCACCTGCTCCTACTCCCGGGCGGCTCTCGCAACGTCGGAGTGGCTCGAGGAGGGGAGGCCCGGGCTCTCCGCAGCGCCCTGTGCTCCGGGAGCAGTGCCACCTCGCTGACCCCGGTTCGCGACCCGGGACTGCTCCCTCTCACCCCAACTCCTGCGCTAGGGGACCCTAGCCGCCCCCCCCACCCCGCATTTTGTCTCCTCTCTTCTCCTCCGTCCCCTCCACGACCCTGCCTCTCGGCCGCTCCACGGCCTCTGTACTTGCTGACCCCGCCGTCAGCGTCCACCCGGCGTAAACTCCAGGAGCGGACGCGGCGGCTTTTTGCATTCCACAAAGCTTTCTGTTGCATTGGTTGGAAAGGGCTTGACTGGCGGTGATGCCCAGTAATGTCCGGGGTGGTAGGTGGGTGTGCACAGAACCCGCGGAATCCCGGCTTTACGCGCCGTGGAGTTGCCCGTGTGCGAACAGAGTTGCCTCCTAGTCGGGTTGTATAACTATATTTTATTTAGGTGCGTGTTGCCCATGGTACCAGCCAGTGTTATGGTAACTGGGCATCTTGGAGGCAAGGAGAGGAGGAGTCACTTGCAAATGCAGTTTTCCCATGTGGGGATTTTTTTTGGGGGGGGGGGCGGGTAAAGAACCACGTTGTCGTTTCCACCTGCCGCATTTAGCGTGTGTTAACTCGTTAAGCCGTTCGTTGTGGTTTAATAACAAAAAGGTGGAGAGCGTCGCCATTCCGCTTCAGGGGTGTAAGAAATCCGAGGCAAAGAGCGCACTTTAGTTGTTTGAAAGGAATGTGGGCCGGGAGACGGAGCCCACGCGGGAAGGTGAGGGGGTGTGGGAAGGCGCCCCGGATCGGTCCAAGGCGCCTGCCGCGCACTCGGGTCCGCCTGGGGGTGCAGGAGCCGGTACAGGCCGCAGCTCCTCTGCTCTGCAGAACCAGGGCAACAAAGTGCTGTATTCTCCGCGAAGTTGTGGGAGTGTGCGTGGAGGGGCGGTCGCCGCGGCTGCAGCGTGCTGAGCGTTGCTTGTGGGGGGACTGGGAAAGGCCGGGCTCTTCGGGCACCAGCTGCCGCCTCCCCTCCCAGAGACACCTGACACTCGTCAGGCCGGGAAGGAGTCCCACCTGGGCGGTGCGGGCCGCGGCTTCCCGGGAGGAGGTAGCAGGAAGGAGGCTCCCGGGCGGCTTGACACATGGGCCTGATTCCTGCCTCCAGCTCTGACTCATCTTCTGACGCTTGGGGGAGGAGAGACGGTGGCTCGGTATTTTTGGCTTTCCCCCATAAGATGGGGAACAGTTCCCTTCATTCCCAGTGCTGTGAGCGGCGGGGCCCCAGTCGGTGCTGAGGTCTCTGGTGGAATCTTTGCTGCTGGCTGGCCAGGTACGGTTTCTGAGGGGTTCTTCCATAGAATGGTGTACATGTATTCTCCTTTGATTAAAGACCGGTATGTGAATGGGGGAACGCTTTAAAGCTTGAGCGTAAACATCGGTTTTGAAGATGGGCTCAGGGCGGGATCGGGCTGGAGGTTGGCTTTTCGTCTGGAGTTTTGTTTTAAAGGGAATGTGGACCAAAATGCTTGTGTTCCCTAACATCACAAGAAATGCACTCATCACTCTCAAAAAGTTAAAATAATACTAATAAGATGAAAACGTTCTTTTAAATATCTTTCTCAAAAGTAACGTCTGTGTGTGTGTATCCTTTTGGAGTCTGTTTGTAAATGTCTGCAGTTTTGCTTTTAAGCTGAAAATTTCATTTGTGTGGTCTTAGAGATATGGCTTCTGTTCAGAACAAGCAGTACTCTTTGTTAATACAACGTGGGGTGCAATGTTTTATTAACCCTGATAGCCTGGTGATGTTTCTCAGGACAGTAGGCAAACCACCCTTTCTTAAACAAAAACTTTGTAATCATTTGATCCTTGACCCTTACAGTTCTAGATTTTACTCTGAGGTGCAAATGAAAGCTTTTTTTTTTTTTAAAGATTTATTCATTTTATTACAGCCAGATATACACAGAGGAGGAGAGACAGAGAGGAAGAGCTTCCGTCCGATGATTCACTCCCCAAGTGCGCGCCGATCCGAAGCCGGGAACCTGGAGCCTCTTCCTGGTCTCCCACGCCGGTGCAGTGTCCCAATGCATTGGGCCGTCCTCAACTGCTTTCCCAGGCCACAAGCAGGGAGCTGGATGGGAAGTGGAGCTGCTGGGATTAGAACCCGCGCCCATATGGGATCCTGGGGCGTTCAAGGCGAGGACTTTAGCCTCTAGGCCATGCCGCCGGGCCCCTGAAAGCTTTTTCATTTAAAAACAAACAAACAAACAAAAAAACAAACCTTCAGGGCTGTGAGTGTATTTGCTTTGACTGGAAAGGAGGCATAATAGAAGGCTGGGGAGGGTTGCTAACGCAACGGAAGACCTGGGTGTAAACTTACAGAGTGAGCTTTTAAGTGGTAGCTTTATTATTTATGAAAGCTGCGCAGGGGCAGGGACAGGGAGGAGTGTGTGTGGGCAAGGTGCAGTGGGTGACTTAAGGTGACTTCGTGACAGGTGTATGGGACTGTACATTCAGGTGCTGTGCTGAGTACCCCCAGGGAGGAGGCACTGAGTGTTCCTGACCTTGGGAACGGGATGGGCTGAGTGGCAGGGGAGGCGCAGCTGCCCTGGAGTGGTCAGCGTCAGGCTGCTTCCTGGTGAGTTGTAACGGGTAGACTCAGGAGTAAAGTTGATGGGGACCTCGGAGGGCTGTGTGCAGGAAAGGACGGGGTCCAGGAGTGGCCTGCTCTCCCAGGAACTACCCTGAGCTGAGGGAAATCACTGCATGTATAAGTTCTAACCCCTAAAGTTAAATCTCTAAACACGCTAGTTTTGTTGTACTTGTTTGTCACAAAGTAGGTGTTTTTTTTCCTTTTGAGTCATCTCTCTTTTTCTTACACACACTGAGTTTTGTTTCATCCGAGTTGCCTGTGGCTGTGTAGTTCACTGTTGTATGACACACCACAAATGGTCCACCCACAGTTGATGGCATCTGGGTTGTTTCGGATGTGAGGCAGTTAGGAGTTGTTGCCGGTCACGTGTGCGTAGCTCCGGCTTTACTAGCTGCCGTCTTTTCTCCTAGGTGGTTGTCAGTAATTTTCATTCCTTCAGCAGTTTGTAACCCACTGCATTTGTTCTTTACCCACAGCATGCTTGGGTATCTCACAAGTGGCTGACTAAATGTCACCTTGGTGTCTGACCAGCACGGCCCTGCGTGTGCCAGGGCTGGGCTGTGCTGTTCAGTCCAGGTGTCCAGTTTGGACTGACTTGCCCTCCTAAGCTCAGGGGTGTCTTCCCCTGTGCTTACTTAACATTTACCTGATACTGTCTTGCAGCAATGGACAAATGATATCTGTTTAGGTATCTGAATGGTACACACTCAGTTGTTTTCATACAATGGATATCCAGTCAGTCACAAATGGCATCCATTCAGTGGTTCTCATACAAATGTTATCCAGTCAATCGTAATCCTGTGATCACTGACCTAGGGTCACGATGTCCTAAATACTGTCTCCCTGTCTCCTTTGAGAGGCACCCCACTTCTGGCTTGCTCTCAGGAGGTGCTTTCCTCTTTCCCCACTCACCTGGCCCCTTTGCAAATAAACTATTCTGTCTGCAAAAAACAAAACAAAAGAAACCATTTACCTGATAGAGTCTTTCCACTGTTTTCATTTTAACATGAGTGGCTGTAGAGTGAGGCCTGGAGTGATTCCTGGTCAATGCTGAACCTCTGTCCAGCCCCAAAGGCGTCAGGTGTGCGGTCCGTGCTGTCCTGTCCTCGTCACAGAACCCGTCAGGGCCATCTCGTATACGTGTGTGCGTGTGTTAACTCTGGGGAGGCAGCAGCACACAGCTTGGCGGGTACTTCCCCGGCAAGTCCAGAATAGTCACCTTAGCCACAGCCTTCCTGCCACAGGAGCAGGCGATTGTGGCCACCCCACAGTGTTCCGGTACAGCTTCCCACGGGTGCTCAAGCAGGGGTGTGGAGGCAGGTCTCATCTGGGGAATGTCTTCTTTCTGAGCAGTGACCAGGTGCACTCGAGTGCCTGGGGTAGGTGTGTGGGAGGTGAAGAGGATGTGGAGGTCACCCCGCAGCATTTTCTGCATTCCAGTCTTGCTTGAGTACACGCGGTGCCCTGGAGTTGTGTGGCAGCAGTCTTACCTGTTACCTGTAGGTTTGTCAGGCCCTCTGGGGGAGGGGCCTTTTTCTTTCCTGGAGGGCCAACAGACGAGCGCTAACCTGGAGTGCGAGATGTGTAGTTTCTTTTTATTTCTTCCGTAAGGCATCTTGGAAAATGGCTATTTCCAGTGCTTATTTACATAAGTCACAAATGCCTTTTTTTTTTTTTTTTTTGCTTATTATGGTTAAGATTTTTTTTAGCGTCTCTAATCCTATGTATAAATTAGGAGTTTTCAAGAAAAGCTTACTGAGAGGCGAATGTTTGGTGGAGGGGTGAAAGGTCTGTGGGGACGCCCACATTCCGTTTCATGGTGCCTGGGTTTGGATTCTGGCTCTTCTTATTGCAGCTTCTGGCAGTGCACACCTGGGAGGCAGCTGCTGAGGGCTGAGTTCCGGCAGCCCTGCCTGCTATGCGGTAGACCCGTTTTGAGTTCCTGGCTCCTGGCTTTGTCCTCCTCACGGGAGTGTGGGAGCCGCACAACTCACCCTGGCACCTGCCCTTCTTGCCCTTGCGCTACAGAGTGACCTCCCGTTTGGCTTGAGCAGTGTTTTTTCTCTCCTCCTGCCTCCTTGAAATCTCTGGAGAGATAAGTTCTTTAGAGACTCAAGTATAACTTCATGGCTTCCTTCTGCCTCTTTTTTTCCCCAGACAAGTTTCAGCATCAATGGCCTGTGGCAGGCTTTTTGACTCCTTAGGTCTTTTTGAGTTGTGGGCACATGTGAGAAAACCCTTCAGCGTCCAGGTGCTAGAGGGCTGGTGAGGTGCCAGCCTGTCTTGCCTGCGAGAGAGACCAGAAAGTGAGTTTGAAGTTCAGAGGAAGCACCGCGGAGAACAGAATTGGGAACGGTGCAGTGTTTGTGTCCAGATGTTAAATCACGAAGTTCTGGCGACGTGGCTGTTGTACCATGTTGGTGTCTTTGCCAGATTCTCTCACCAGATCAACTCAGCTTGTTCCTCTGACTGCTGTGTAGAGTGCTGACAGGCACAGGCGGGGCACTGCAGCGGGGTCTTGGGTTGACAAGCACTTGTAAATAATTTTCTTCCTTTCATATGTACTTTATTTTAATTTATTTATTAGGCAGGTACAGAGAAAGGGAGAGTTTTCCATCTGCTGGTTTACTTCCAAAATGGCCACCACAGTGGAGTCTGGGCCGGGTCGGAGGCAGGAGCCTAAACTCCGTCCAGGCTCGGGCCATCCACTGCTGCTTTTGCCCAGGCACATCAGCAGGGAGCTGGATTGGAAGTCGAGCAACTGAGATATGAACTGGCACCTATATGAAACACTGGCACGGTAGGCAGGGACTTACCTTATTATGTCAAGGCAGCCCAGTCCAGAACATAATTTTTTTTAAAGATTTATTTATTTTTATTGCAAAGTCAGATATACAGAGAGGGGGAGAGACAGGAAGACCTTCCGTCCAGTGATTCACTCCCAAAGCAACTGCAATGACCAGTGCTGCGCCAATCTGAAGCCAGGAACCAGGAGCTTCTTCTAGGTCTCCCACACGGGTGCAGGGTCCCAAGGCTTTGGGCCGTCCTCAACTGTTTCCCAGGTTACAAGCAGGGAGCTGGATGGGAAGCGGAGCCGCCGGGACTAGAACCAGCGCCCATGTGGGATCCTGGCTTGTTCAAGGCGAGGACTTTAGCCACTAGGCTTCAGAATGTAATGTTTTTGAAAAACAATTCCATTTCTGGTGTTCCAGTTGTCCTCTGGGAACTTAAAATAGGTGGTATTTATCTTGTGCTGGCTCCTACAGCACACGTCCTACAATTTGAATCCTATCTATGTTATAAATTCTTCTAGAGAGGTACTTGCTAGAAGTGTGAATCCCCAGGCTGTCCTGCCCAGAAGTTCTGATGAGGTGCGGGGTGAGGCTCGGCGCCCGCAGGCCACAGAGAAGCCCGGGTGCGTCTCACAGGCTCCGTTGGACCACGCTGTGTGAACTGCCTAAGCACGCTGTGGGGTGTGTGGAACTTAGCAGTTTCAACCCAGGCGTGACGATCTTTTCTGTAAAGGTGCAGGTGGTAAAAATATGAGGCAGTGGGCCCCGCGGCTCCATGACAACGACTCAACACTGCTGATCCAGCCCAGGGACAGTCATAGCAACGAGTGAAGCCAAGGAACGTGCTGTGCTCCAATGCAGCGTTCCTCCTGAACGCCGAAATCTGAATGTTGTCTCATGTAAATACACCGTGAAATACTACTCTTCTGATTTCCTTTTCAACTATTGACAACATTCTTAGATCATGGGCAGTACAAACCGAGGGGTGAGCTAGTGCTGGTGCCAGTCGGCCTGGGCTCAGGCATCTGCCTCTGCTTCGGACAAGAGTTGAGTGATGCTCAGGAGCCGTGGCATTCCTTGATAAGGTTTATTTATTTTAAGGGTAGAGTGACAAGGAGATTCCAAATCTGGCCACTCACTGGCTTACTCCTAGCTCCCCCTCAGCCTGCACAGCTAGGGTAGGTGGAAGCCAGGGGCTCAGACCTCCACCTAGATCTCTCAGGGTGACAGAGGCCCAGTGGGGACCTGAGCCATTCTCTGCTCCCTCCCGGGAGGCCTTGGCAGGAGGCAGGGCCACTGGGATTAGAACCAGCAACCCTATGGAATCCAGCACGTGGAAGGCGAGGACCTTAACCACTATGCTATCACGCCAGGCCCATTTAATCCATTTAAAAAATTTTATTCTTATTGGAAAGGCAGATTTACAGAAAGAAGGAAACAGTCTGCTGGTTCGCTCCCTAAGTGGCTGCAGTAGCCAGAGCTGAGCCGATCCGAAGCCAGGAGCCCAGAGGAGCCTCCTCTGGGTCTCCCACGCAGGTGCAGGGTCCCAAGACTTTGGGCCGTCCTTAACTGCTTTCCCAGGCCACATACAGGGAGCTGGATGGGAAGTGGGGCAGCCGAGACACAAGCCAGTGTTCTTACGGGATCCAGGCGCTTGCAGCAGGGAGGATTAGCCAACTGAGGCACTGAACCAGGCCCATCCTAATGTATTTTAAGGTAATAATTTTTCAGCAATCAGACCCACAGTATCAGTACTTCATAAACGAGGTTAATTTGGTATTTAAAAGTAGAACTGGGAGCCCGGTACGGTGGCCTAGCGGCTAAAGTCCTCGCCTTGAATGTGCCAGGATCCCATATGGGCATCAGTTCTAATCTCAGCAGCTCCACTTCCCATCCAGCTCCCTGCTTGTGGCCTGGGAAAGCAGTCGAGGATGAGCCAAGGCCTTGAGACCCTGCACCCGCGTGGGAGACCTGGAAGAAGATCCTGGCTTAAGGTCGGAGCAGCTCCAGCCATTGTGGTCACTTGGGGAGTGAATAATCAGACGGAAGCTCTTCCTCTCTGTCTCTCCTCCTCTTTGTATATCTGACTGTCCAATAAAAATAAATCTTTAAAAAGAAAAATGGAACTGGGCCACATATATAATCAGAAAAAGACTGAAGCGTTTAAAAAAAGATTTATTATTAGGGCCCGGCGGCGTGGCCTAGCGGCTAAAGTCCTCGCCTTGAAAGCCCCGGGATCCCATATGGGTGTCGGTTCTAATCCCAGCAGCTCCACTTCCCATCCAGCTCCCTGCTTGTGGCCTGGGAAAGCAGTCGAGGACGGCCCAATGCATTGGGACACTGCACCCGCGTGGGAGACCCGGAAGAGGTTCCAGGTTGCCGGCTTCGGATCGGCGCGCATCGGCCAGTTGCGGCTCACTTGGGGAGTGAATCATCAGACGGAAGCTCTTCCTCTCTGTCTCTCCTCCTCTGTGTATATCTGGCTGTAATAAAATGAATAAATCTTAAAAAAAAAAAAAAGATTTATTAGAAACGTAGTATTACAAAGAGGAAAGATGTGGCGAGAGAGCTTCCATTTGCTGGTTCACTCATCAGATGGTCACAGCTGCCAGAGCTGAGCCAACCCAAACCTGGGAGCCAGGAACTTCCCCCGGCTCTCCCCGATGTGTTCAGGGTCCCAAGGACTTGGGCCAGCATCCGCTGGTTTCTGAGGCCACAAACAGGGAGCTGGATTGGAAAAGAGCAGCCAGGACACAAAGCTGGCCCCTCACTGGTAAGATTTATTTTTAAGATTTATGCATTTTTTATTGGAAAAGCAGGGCCAGAACTGGGCCAGTCAGGAACCAGGACCTTCATCCGGGTCTCCATTGGGCGCAGGGGCTCAAGGACCTGGGTCATCCTCCATGACTTCCAGAGACCATTAGCAGGGAGCTGAATCGGAAGTGGAGCAGCCAGGACTCAGGTCGGTGTCCAAATGGAATGTCTCAGGCAGAGGCTTAGTCTGGTACAGTACAACTCATCTTTTTCTTTTTTCTTTTCTTTTCTTTTTTTTTTAAAGATTTATTATTATTGGAAAGCCGGATATACAGAGCGGAGGAGAGACAGAGAGGAAGATCTTTCATCCAATGTTTCTTTTCTTTTTTAGTTTTAAAGTAAGATTTATTAGAAATAGTTGAGAAAGTAGACTCGCATCCTAGTGATGGGAGGGGGCCTCGAGATCCTCTGCTATAGTGGCAGGGGGAAAGGCAAGAGAGAAAAACCCTAGTCCCTTGCCATAGTGGCAGGAGGAAAAGCTAAGAGAGAAAAACCCCTATCCGATATTTCACTCCCCAAGTGAGCTGCAACGGGCCGGTGCACGCCAATCCGAAGCCGGGAACCAGGAACCTCTTCCAGGTCTCCCACGCGGGTGCAGGGTCCCAAGGCTTTGGGCCGTCCTCATCTGCTTTCCCAGGCCACAAGCAGGAAGCTGGATGGGAAGTGGAGCTGCTGGGATTAGAACCGGCGCCCATATGGGATCCTGGGGCGTTCAAGGCGAGGACTTTAGCCGCTAGGCCACTGCGCTGCCGGGCCAACTCATCTTTTTCTAAACTAACTAACCAAGAAATGCTTGCTCACGTTCACAATTAGGTTTAAAGTTGTTTGGTGAAAACTGGAAATCAGTTTGTTCAATGGCCAGTAGAATATATTTAAAATCTTCCCAGAGCGATGTGAGATGCATACCTTACATGCTCGGTTAGATAACACCCTTTGACTCACACAGGTCAGGACATCTGAAGGCAGAGCTGAGCAGGAATCACACGTCAGCAATAAGATCAGGCAGGAATGAGTTCGCCTCAAACACCAAGGCTGAAAAAAACCTACCCAAAGCACTCCTGCCCTCTTTCTTAAGCAGGTCCATGATATATCAGAAATTGCAATTTTTCCTGTAAACTACGTTAGTCCTTAAAAGTTGCTGCTATAAGACAAACATAGTCCTTAAAAGTTGCTGCTATAAGACAAACATATAAATAAGAATAAAGTTCAGAGGACTAAGCTCAATAGTTGGGCATCAATCACCCTTTGATATAACCCTGTATACAACAAAATCCATAAAACTTACCAGTGATGGCCCAGCGCAATAGCCTAGAAGCTAACCCCCTGGCTTGCATGCTTGGGTCCGATATGGACGCCAGTTTTTATCCCAGCTGCTGTAATTCCCTTCCAGCTCCCTGCCTTTGGCCTGGGAAAGCAGCAGAGGATGGCCTGATCCGAAGCAGAGCAGGCTTCTGGCACTGATCGGCTCAGTTCTGGCTGTTGTGGCAAAATGGGAAGTGAACCAACAGATAGAAGATTACTCTGTCTTATTTGAAAGGCAAATAAAAGAAAATTAAAAAAAAAAAGTTTAGGGCCAGGTGCAGTAGCCTAGCAGCCAAAGGCTTTGCCTTGCATGTGGGATCCCATATGGGCGCCGGTTCTAATCCCAGCAGCTCCACTTCCCATCCAGTTCCCTGCTTGTGGCCTGGGAAAGCAGTGGAGGACGGCCCAAAGCCTTGGGACCGTGTACCCTTGTGGGGAGACCTGGAAGGGGCTCCTGGTTCCTGGCTTCGGATCAGCTCAGTTCCGGCCATTGCAGTCACTTGGGGAGAGAATAATCTGCCTAGATTAGAACCAGCACCCATGTGGGATTCTGGTGTGTTCAAGGCGAGGACTTAAGTTGCTAGTCCACAACGCTGGGCGCCTTTTGCTTTTTTAAAAATTGTATTTAAAAATAAATAAATAAATAAAAAAAATTTAAAAAATTATATTTAAAAGACGTATTTTAAGCAGCTTTGGATCAGCTCAGCTTTGGCCGTTGAAGCCACTGGGGAGTGAACCCGTGGATGGAAGCTCTTTCTGTCCTTCTGTATATCTGCTTTTCCAATAAAAATAAGTAAGTCTTTAAAAAAATGGAACTTAAAAATCAAAAGGCAGAGTACAGAGAGAGAAGGGAGAGTAGAGGGGGTGCAGGAGAGAAACAGGGGAGACAGATTCCATAGGCTTCTTGACTTCCCAGCGCGGGCCTGGGCCTGGGCCTCCCGCCAGGTCTGCGGGTGCAGAGCCCGAGCCCGGGGGCCATCTGCTCTCCCATGCGCAGTAACAGGGAGCTGGACTGGCAGTGGAGCAGCCGGGTTGTGAGATGGTGTGTTAGCCGTGCCACAGCCCCCATCCCTTGGCAACATCTTAAATGCCATCCAATTATTGACTCCCGTTGGTTTCACTTTCAGATTTTTCATACCCACTGATAGCTCAAGATTTTGATATTAATTTTCAGATTATTGGCAAAGCATAAAAAGCATAATCAGACTGATGTTATCCTCATGGTCTTTCTCTGTGTAGTTTGATCTTTTCCCCAGTGAATTGTACTTTCTGGTAGTCTTTAGATCAGTTGGTCTGTTGTGGTCAGATTGTATGACTAAATGAACACCAGGATGGCTTGGGGAAGGACGATGCTGGTCCCGGTGGGCTTACTGATTTTCTGCATGGATTCTGGGAAAGCCTGTTTGTCTCCATGACCTGATTCCCTATCTGGGAACCGCGGTAGCCAAACGACTGTCCTGTGAGGGGTGCGCATGCTCCGGCTGCCCAGGCAAGTCCCTGAGACAGTATGGCTGCATGTATTGAATGGACCTTAGAAACATAATATTGTAATTTATGACATATCCCCCCAAATTTTTTTATAGATTTATTTATTTTATTTATTATTTTTTTTAAAGATTTATTTTATTTTCATTACAAAGTCAGATATACTGAGAGGAGGAGAGACAGAGAGGAAGTGGAGCTGCCGGGATTAGAACCAGCGGCCATATGGGATCAAGGCAAGGACCTTAGCCACTAGGCCACGCCGCCGAGCCCCTATAGATTTATTTTTATTGGAAAGTCAGATGTACAGAGAGGAGGAGAGACAGAGAGGAAGATCTTCCATCCGATGATTCACTCCCTAAGTGGCCACAATGGTCCAAAGCCAGGAGCCAGTAACTTCCTGCAGGTCTCCCACGTGGGTGCAGGGTCCCAAGGCTTTGGGCCGTCCTCGACTGCTTTCCCAGGCCACAAGCAGGGAGCTGGATGGGAAGTGGAGCTGCCGGGATTAGAACCGGTGCCAGAACTGGCGCCCATATAGGATCCTGGCGCGGTCAAGGCGAGGACTAGCTACCTGGCCCCCGACATGATTTTTTTCTTTGAGAATTATTTTTATTTCAATGGCCGTGTTACAGGTAATATCTTGCATCTGTCGGTTTACACCCCGAATGGCCACAGTGGCTTGGAGCTGGGCTGGTCAGGAACCCGGAACCCATGACTTGTGCCATCCTCCCATAAACAGGGAGCTGAATCACAAGTGGAGCAGCTGGGACCAGAACTAGTGCCTGTATTAGATGCTGGTGCTTCAAGGTGGATGATGAGCCTGTTGAGCTGCCCCGCCGGCCCCGGCCATGCTGCTGTTACGTTCCTTGGGCTGTGGCCTGTTGCACATCCAGCAGCTGCAGTGACGAGCTTTGGCCAGGCTTAGCCGTGCTTGTCAGTGGCTGGTGGGCCCCGTGTGATCTGTCTGCTTAGACCTGGAGGCAGCTGCACCACAGCTGTGTGTCTGGGCTTGACCTTGAGCAAGGAGAAACTGACCTCTCCCAGTGCAGGAGGAAAGGTGTGAGCGTGGCAGCCAGGCTGCTAAGCTTTGCAGATGTCTGTAATGGAAGTTAATACTTGTTCAGATTGTATTAATGTTATATCAAAGCGACTTCTCCTAAATGGAACATTGCCATATTGTGATTTTATTTGCAAGAGTGACTATTTCAACTTTTCCTGCAGTGAAACCCGTTTCTGACTTCATGATGAAAATGAGTGAGGACAGGGCCTGGCGGCGTGGCCTAGAGGCTAAAGTCCTCGCCTTGAACGCACCGGGATCCCATATGGGCGCCGGTTCTAATCCCGGCAGCTCCACTTCCCATCCAGCTCCCTGCTTGTGGCCTGGGAAAGCAGTTGAGGACGGCCCAATGCATTGGGACCCTTCACCCTTGTGGGAGACCTGGAAGAGGTTCCTGGCTTTGGATCGGCGCGTACCGGCCGTTGCGCTCACTTGGGGAGTGAGTCATCAGATGGAAGATCTTCCTCTCTGTCTCTCCTCACTGTATATCTGACTTTGTAATAAAAATAAATCTTTAAAAAAAAGAGTGAGGATAATAGTATCTATGTAGGCTAAAATGCTTCTCTTTGTTTTAAAGATTTATTCATTTTTCTTGCAAAGGCACATATACAGAGATAGGGAAGTATCTTCATCTGCTGGCTCACTCCGCAAGTGGCCACAATGGCTAAAGCTGCGCCGATATTCCAGGTCTCCCACGCAGGTGCAGGGTCCCAAGGCCTTGGGCCGTCCTCCACTGCTTTCCCAGGCCACAGGCAGGGAGCTGGATGGGAAGTGGAACAACTGGAACATGAAACAGTGCAAATATGAGATCTGGTGCATGTATGGCAAGGATTTAGCCACTAGGCTACTGCACCGGGCCCAAGCTTCTCATTCAAATAGTGACATTATATTGTCCTTTTTTTCTCCGTCAAGATACTTACTTCAGTAGAAGCAGAAAGTGTGATTACATAAGCTTCCCTAGTATAAAAAGCAGCACTGTAGGCCTGCAGTGTATACTCTGACCCCCTGAAATTCCTAACGCTAAAAATACTCCCGGCGGATTATCTTACAGAGTCTTCTCCAGCACCATTGTAGACGTTTTCTGCTTGTTCAACATGAGAATAAATAGCCATGGACAGGGTCTGAAGGCCTGAGGATGGCTGCCTGCTGCGGGTGTGGCGTGTCGCAGTGTACCCACAGAGCGGGGTGGGGGGCAGGCTGAGTTCCAGCCTCAGGACGTCCGACACGGCGTTCACCACAGGACTGTCATAGGTGATAACTGCTGCCAATCTGGGATGGGTTTATCTTTTCCTGCCATTTCCTCTCCTCGTCCCTGCTCCCTGGCTGGCAAGCAGCTTTCCCTGGGAGAAGCCCATGCAGCTGCCAGAGCAGGGTGGCATACCATGGACAGCGACAGGGGCCTGCAACGCCTGCTCTCTGGCTGGCCTCGTCCCCGCACTCAGTGCCAGGCTCTCTGACGCTTCAGAGAGGCTCCCAGCTTGCCTAGAACATGCCTAGAACATGCCTCCTAGCACACATTTACAACCACCCTTCCAGGACGGCTGGCTGCAGCCACTTGGCTGTGGCACCAGGTGCACCTGTGGCTGAGAACACCTAGGGGTATGTAAGTAGCATCTAAAGCACATTGTGGGGCGGCTGGTGGCGTCCCAGTGCCATCAGGGCAGGGTGGCAGAACGCGGCAGTTCTGCTCTTCGCAGAGAGCGGTGGTGTGGTCCTGAACAAAAACTCCTTGGATCCCTCTCTGACTTGGCTGGAATCATCTGCCCCTTTCCGGGCCCGGTATATGTGTCTGTGATGAGGGGTGGGAGTGTTAGGGCAGTATTGGTGGTATCTATGCTGTCTGGCAGGAGGTGTTTATAAAACGTTGGCCCAGCTCTGACAGCCGAAGCAGCTTTGTTGGCACAGGCTGAGGCGGCAGCCGGGCTGGAGCATCCTGTCTGTCTCCCTTGGCTTCTGCCCTGAGGCCTCGCCATCTGTCTCTCCAGCAACACCATGTACCCACTCCCCCGGCTCCACACACAGCAGCAGACAGCACAGGCGTGCTGGTGTCTCGGCCTCGGGCCCTGGGCCGGCATGAAGGCCTCGCTGCAAAGGAGGGCAGGTGCCTTCCTCGTCAGCTCAGGGCTATGCAAGACTGAGGCCCTGTTCATTAGACAACACGATAACCTACTTGGAAATTAGATTAGCTCTTCCAGATTTTCTGTATGGGAGAGAAAGCCGGCAGAGTTTGCAAGCCCAACTCAATGTTTATTAACACACCGACTCTGCTTGTTAAACCACTGGGATCCTGCCAGGGAAGGGTGTTCTCATCTGAAAATGCCCTGCTGACGTTTGACATCACACACTCACACAATTTCCTTATGTAACTACTTCCTAAGTCCCCCGTGTGAGTCACGAGGCGAGTTCTGTAGATCTCTGCACCCTTATAGCACGGTTAGCCATTAGATGTGGGTCGGGTAGCGTCCTGCTGCACTGGGGCCCCTGACCAGCAGCAGGTAGACAGCAAGCTGTTTCAGGAAGCCCCCCAGGGTTTCCGATGTCTGGTTAGGTTTTTTTTTTTTAATAAAGATTTATTTATTTTATTACAGCCAGATATACACAGAGGAGGAGAGACAGAGAGGAATAGCTTCCGTCCGATGATTCACTCCCCAAGTGAGCCGTAATGGGCCAGTGCGCGCCGATCCGAAGCCGGGAACCAGGAACCTCTTCCGGGTCTCCCACACAGGTGCAGGGTCCCAATGCATTGGGCTGTCCTCGATGCTTTGCCAGGCCACAAGCAGGGAGCTGGATGGGAAGTGGAGCTGCCGGGATTAGAACTGGCACCCATATGGGATCCCGGGGCATTCAAGGCAAGGACTTTAGCCGCTAGGCCACGCCGCCGGGCCCGTCTGGTTAGGTTTGAGAAACACCAACTGTGGTGTTAGACCCAGGACCTAGGAGGGTGTATGCGTGTACAAAGACCTGTACATGAATGCTCACAGCAGCTTTTGTCAAAGGTGTTGGTAGGTGGTTGGGTGAACAAGCTGTGGTCTGTCACTGCAGTGACTTTAGCCTTCAGTATTACAAAGAGCAGCCTGGCACTGTAGGCACCAGCATGGAGTATGCGCTGACCGCTGCAGGGGGCAGGGCAGCGGTGAGAGGAGTGTTGTTTTTTTGTAAGGATTTACTTCTTTTCATTGAGACATACAGAGACTAGGAGAGAGAGAGGAAGATCCTCCACCCGATGATTCACTCCCCAAGTGACTGCAATGGCCAGTGCTGCGCCGATGAGAAGCTGGGAATCAGGAACCTCTTCTGGGTCTCCCACATGGGTGCAAGGTCCCAAGGCTTAGGGCTGTGCTCCACTGCTTTCCCAGGCCACAAGCAAGGAGCTGGATGGGAAGTGGAGCTTCTGGGATTAGAACTGGCACCCATATGGGATCCTGGGGCGCTCAAGGCGAAGACTTTAGCCGCTAGGCCACGCCGCCGGGCCCAAGTTCTGGCATCTATAGTAGCCATCTTCAAAAATCCCATGGAAATCATATCATGAAAAGTAAGGATTTCAAAAGTTTGTTTTGCGCCATCTTCCCATGAAATTTAAGATAAGGCCATCACCAACACTTCAAGTTCCTTAAAACCCACTCCTTTTCAGGCCCGGCGGCATGGCCTAGAGGCTAAAGTCCTCTCCTTGAATGCGCGCTGGGATCCCATATGGGCGCCGGTT
Organism: Ochotona princeps; assembly: GCF_030435755.1. Classification (NCBI taxonomy): domain Eukaryota; kingdom Metazoa; phylum Chordata; class Mammalia; order Lagomorpha; family Ochotonidae; genus Ochotona; species Ochotona princeps. Next base: position 30,707,007 of record NC_080848.1, read on the forward strand.
CTAATCCCGGCAGCTCCACTTCCCATCCAGCTCCCTGCTTGTGGCCTGGGAAAGCAGTTGAGGATGGCCCAAGGCTTTGGGACCCTGTACCTGGAAGAGATGATCTTCCTCTGTCTCTCCTCCTCTGTATAGCTGACTTTGTAATAAAAATAAATAAATCTTAAAAAAAAATCTTTAAAAAAAATGTCAGAACTTGTCAAGCTGTACACTTGGCCAAATTCTGTATGCATCATTCTCACCTTAGGTTTTTACTTTCCTCCAGCACTGCTAAGTGTGATGGGGACTTGCTGGGAGAAGGTGTTTGTGTTCCTGCATTGAGGAGTTAAGGGGACCAACAGGAAGACAGATGTGAGATGATCCTGAACGCTTGATGCTCCCTGTGGGTGGTGCTCAGGGCTGTCCTGGACACCTGTCCCAGGCCCTTCCCCGGCCCCGCCCCTGCCCGCTGGGTCTCCTGCAGTCCTGCCTTGAGGCCTTGGCAGCATGTGCTTGCCTCCTCTCCCCGTGCAGTGCAGCCTGGCGCCTATGTGTACAGGGAAGAGACCCCAGCTCACTGCTGCATCTCTTACAGGTAACGGGAGCATTTTGAAGTGCCTTAGGTTTTCATCGTGATGTTATGCTCTGAATCATCACCTGTAAAAGATTTGTTATTGCCAAAATTGTACTTAACATTAGTCATGTCGTGGCTTATGTATCATTTATGAAAAGCTAAGGCTTAGGTGGACATTTCTTGCTGGCACGTTGTCTAGATGTACATCAGCTATTTAGCCGATCTTCTATTTGCTGAACTTACTGCAGCCAACCTGATTTAGGAATCATTTCTGTTGTACTTCCTGACCGGCTGGATCTGTGCTTTCTTGTCTTCTGCAGGTCTGACTGTGTCCACAGGAACCAGCTCCACAGGACTTTCTGTGTCCTCAGGACCTTCTCCACCCAGACCAAGGGCTACCTAACGTGTTCCCCAGAGCCCTCAGCAAGTGAGTACAACCTGCACCACCAGTCAGGGGCATCCCAGGGTCCCTGTGAGGCCTGGCTTCCCTGGGGCCCCCAGGTGGGCACGGTGCAGACCACTGGGATCCTGTACTGAGGGGAACAGATAGGCCTCAGGATATCAGGAGACCAGTATTCGTATAATTAACATTAATAGCTAAAGATCTGTGTCCGCTCATAAACTACCTACATATTCTGACACTCATCTGGAGCCAGTAAGGAATTCAGAATTCGCTGAGGAAGGTAGAGTTCTCATTTAGGCACACACCCAGGCCCGAAATCGTAAGGCCATGGGCTTCCAGACTTTCGAAATGCCACAGCACAGGTCATCTCTTTCCACATCTCAAATGTGACCCAGTTAGTTCATAAGGGCAATTGTTTATGACCTGATGTGGGATCGTTTTTATACACAGAGAGCTTAAAGAGTTCTGGAGGGTATCATATTTTTCTATTTAAAGATTTTGTTTGAAAAATAGAGCTCCTCCATCTGCTGCTTTACTTCCCCAATGGTTTTAACAGTCAATGCTGGTCCAATCCGAAGCCAGGAGCTTCTTCTGGGTCTCCTGTGTGGCGATGGGGGCCCAAGTACTTGGGTCATCTGCTGCTGCTTTCCTGGGCCATTAGCAGGGAGCTGGATAGGAAGTGGAGCAGCAGGGAATTGAACTAGCACCCAAATGGGATGCCGGTGCTATAGGCAGAGATTTAACTTACTCTGCCACAGCACCAGCCCAAAAAAATTTCCTCCTAACCAAGACCCACCGCCCCTTGAGAAAGAACAGGACCCTGTAGACAAGTTTCTGCTTGAACTTTTCAACCACTTCCTCTTGGAGCTTTCTCTTGCATTTTTACCAGTCACCAGAGGCAAACTTGGCCTTAGCTTCCTAGGCTACTTGTCTCGTTAGAACAGAACACTATTACAGACTCGCACTGCAGAAGGCTGTGACGAGTCAGTGTCGCTGGAAGTGCTGACAGATACCTGGTTTTGCAGGAAGGAGGCTGCCCTTCGGAGTTCTGCGTGGAGGAGAGCAGAACACTCGGTCTTGCCCCCCGACCATGCGCGTGTGACTGCTGGCCTCTTCATGGGCTCCCGAGGTCACAGCACGCTCCCGCGGACTCTCACGGCTCCTCGGATGATTGCCGAGGGAGACGTGGGAGGCATCGCGCAGATCACCTCCTCGCTGTTCCTGGGCAGGGGCAGTGTGGCCTCCAACCGGGACTTCCTGCAGTCTCGGGGCATTACGTGCATCGTGAATGCGACCATCGAGATCCCCAATTTCAACTGGCCCCAGTTCGAGTATGTTAAAGTGCCTCTGGCTGACACGCCCCATGCCCCCATTGGGCTGTACTTTGACTCCGTGGCCAACAAGATCCACAGCGTGAGCAGGAAGCATGGGGCTACCTTCGTGCACTGCGCTGCGGGGGTGAGCCGCTCGGCCACTCTGTGCATTGCTTACCTGATGAAATTCCACAACGTGTGCCTGTTGGAGGCTTACCGCTGGGTGAAAGCCCGGAGACCTGTCATCAGGCCCAACGTAGGCTTCTGGGGGCAGCTGATAGACTACGAGCGCCAGCTCTTCGGAAAGTCCACAGTTAAGATGGTGCAGACCCCTTACGGCATAGTCCCAGATGTTTACGAGAAAGAATCCCGCCACCTGATGCCTTACTGGGGGATCTAACGCTCCCACAGCCTGGGTGAGCAGTTGTCCAATGGCTGACTTTTGCTTCACCCTCAAGTCTTTCTACACTACAGGTGTTCAAGTTTACTTTAAGAAACAGGGAGGGGCGGGAATAAGGGGAATGCATTTGCTGCTAGTGACATTTTTAAAACTAGCATTTTGGAATAGCATTTACAAAAAAAAAAAAATCTTCAGCGGGCTTTTGCTCATTTGTAACAGTCTAACCACCCAGTTGTGCTCTGCGTGTGGCACCTTTCAGCACCATGGCAGGTACAGGAGCTCAGTGCGGAATTCCCTCTGGGCCCCGACTAACCCTGTGGAGACCAGCTTCCCAGGCTGCTGACCAGACGTGCCTGGGGAAGATGAATTCCAGCTGCAGTCTCTACCAGGTTAGTTTTCTATACCTTCACCTCTATTTAGTGACTCTGTAAGTTAAAATAAGCCCTTATTATTTAGTTAGGTAATTACAATGAAGTCTGTAACAAAGACCCTCTGAATTTGTTCCCCAGGGCATTAGCTTTATTTTTAATAAATATCTGCATAAAACATTGGGATTCCTTTTTTTAAAACTAATTTTACTGATGTGTATTCAAGAAAGAAAGAAAAACTGTGCCAAGTCTATAGCTCTTGGGACAAGTATTAATGCTAATTTCAACTAGATATCCCAACACTCTACATCCTTGATAAGCATTTACAGTTGTGGGGTAACAGGGCAGAGCATGCGCTCTGAAACAACGGTCTAATTTCACTTCTCTCTCACTAAAAGGGATGCACTGAAGTAGTGAGTCCTCCATTAAGGAAATGTTTTTGATACAAGATGTACCCTATTAACACATCCCAAATGGCCAAGCCCAAGCCTGCGTGCAGGTGGTAACCGCTGCGCGTCACACCTGACCTGCCAGGCTGCTCCTTTCCTTTGGGTACGACAGTCACTTGGAAGTCTGTCCAGAGAATCAGGGCCAGTGTCGAAACACTGTCGGATGGTTCCAGATTGCTCATCTGCGGCTTCATTGTCCAGCTCCCTGGTCTATTCTGGGACAAAGCCAGAACTCACCAGTAGCTCCACACGAACACAGGCTGGCATCTTCCAGCTCTTACCTGGGCTGTGGCAGGGGTTTCCCCATCAGGACTCTAACATGTACCCACTCTTTTCGAAGTATGCATCACTAGTGCCTAAGTAGGAACAATAAAGTGAGAGCAGAGGGACCAACAAATGCAACGTCACCAGGAGCAGAACAATCCGGAGAGCCAAGGACTTCGTTCCTATGAAACCAAGCTTAAAAGCTTTTAAGGACACAATATAACCACACGCTCTTGGTTATGAAAGATGACATCCTGCAGGAAGCCTGGCCCTGGTGTCCCGCCGCCTTCCCAGTCCAAGTGCTTCAGCCAACTCTTCCTCCTAGTGACTCACGTCCATCTCGAGTCTTAACCAGCTAAGAAAAGACCAAGACAAAGTGCACGTGATAGTTTTGTGCAATTTGTTTTTACTTCTAAAAGAGTTCAACAAGTGGTTACCTCAGGGAAGACCCTGAACATATTTTACAGGACAAGCTTTATAAGGTCTAAATTTACGTGCAAAGGTCAGAAGCCACACCACCTTACAATACTGGACCAAGTTGCGCAGCCACACACAAGGGCCCCCAGCACCCACTGGTTCATGCAGCCACGACTAAACACGGAGTTGTTGCGCATGAACGCATGTGCACCGTACTCACAACAACATGGAAGGGAAATCAGTCAAGTCAAAGTTTGTCATTCAGAAAGGGGTGTTTTTCATGTCTGGGCTTTGCTTTCATCTTGGCTTAAGCTTCATTTCCTCACCTTAAGTTTACAGGAAGAGAACTTTCCAGTGCTGTTACTTGGTACAGTTCCCCAAAGACAGTCACCTGTACATGTAGCGGCTACACCCCGCTCGCCCTGCACCCTGACGTCTGCTGGCAAGGTGTTCAGCAGGCTGTACTGCTGCAAGGCAGCTGTCTGACTTAGCAGGGCAGAGGCCCACCCTCGGCAGCCCCCGAGCAGAGCAGGCGCTTCATGTGGCTGCGGTGCACAGCTTTCCAAAGCCAGAAACACACTAAGAAAACGGGCAAGCAGGAACGTCCTTCCACAAGAGCATACCCTCCACAAAATATTCAAATCCCTCAAAATATGCAAACCATTAGGAAATGCTAACTCACAACCAGGGGAAAGTGTGACATGACTACCATGCCGATATACCTGTACCTTCTCCATCTTAAGCATGTCCAGACAAAAGTTACACATCAACCCATAAAACGTTTTAAAGACAAAACAGAAAAGTGCTTCTTAATCACCATTCAAGCCCAGAAATGAGGCCGCCTGACATGATACACAGTGTGGAAAATACGTAACCTTGGTTACTGTTTCCAAGGACACCCTCTGCTAACAAGGGAAGAGCTTAGGTGAGGTCAAAAGCAGCCAGGGATTCACTTGAATGAATGTGGGTCCAGAAAGCCAGCACAGTGGGGTGCCACACTCCCAGGTCCTGAAAGAGGAAAAGCCTTGGGGGCTGTTCACAGCAGAGGCTTTTGTTGCCATCTGAAAGCTTCCCTTTGTCCCTCCTGTGGCTGTACTAACCGTGCCACCCCCGGGAAGGACAGCTGTGACTACTCGGGCACTGCCAAGGTGGGTCCATCTGGACCCTGCATGCGCTGACACACTAGTGGCCAGGCTGAGAGGTGCTTGGGCCTCTGGCACAGCCTGTGCCCAGCTGGCTGCCAGTGGAGTCACTACTAGGGCATTGTCCCTGGTCCACGGCTCCCCTGGGTCCCTCCTAGCAAGACACAACATCAGCTGCAGGTGAGCCAAGCTGGTGAGCACTTCCCTGCAGGCCAGCTGAAGTCTCCGCAGGGGCCCACAATAAACACTGCCCCCGTGGGAGAAAGTGTAAAAGATATAAGATGGGGACAGGACGGCTCCCTCAGTGTTGGTCCTGAGATGCAAAAAACCCACGGGTAACTGTCAGCAGGAGTCAAAGGCTGCCTGCAGTTTGCAGGTTACCTGGGTCAGACACACAGGGGAGCATGGGAACCCCAACACCTCTTCATGAAACATGTAACCCAAATTCAGAGAAGCTTATGCTCTAGATTGTTCTTTGTGGGAACAACATGGCCCTTGACCGCCGGTTTTCACTCCTGATTTTACGCACTCGGTTTCAGCGGCAGAGATGATCTTGACATCAGCACGAGCGTTTCCTCGGCGCTCTGTCTCACCAGCTTCCCTCCTGGGCTTCTAGGTCACAAAGCACATCCCATTCCCTTCTGACCAGGCCAGTGACTTCTGGGCCTCCCAGACACCACCCGGGTGGGCCTAGAACCCCATGAAGGGATTACACACACTGCCTTTCCACACCTTTCCTGAAAAAAGACCATGTTTGAGTCTGTGGGGCAAAACGCTGTTTCTCCTTGAACATGGCTCCAGGCCCGGCCCAGGCACACGCGGGGAGAGCGCAGGAGAGGCGCGGAGCATGGGCTCAGGTGCGGGCAGGGCGGCATCTCGGCGCTCACGCAGCGCCTGGGCCGCGGGCAGGAGTGGCCCTGTTCAGCGCAGGGTGACAGCGCACTGGGGTAACTGCACCTGCCCCGTTCCTTCACCTCAGATCCCAATGAGCCGCAGTGATGAGTGCGTTCCTCTGCACAGCACGGGGCGTGCTCTGGGTAGACTGGCTCGTCCCAGTCCAGCCATGCTAACGTGTTTGTCTTCAAGGGTTAATTCTTCAAACTGCAGCAGCAAAGTGTTCCTCAAAGAAAACGCTGGTCCACATTTTAAAACAACTTAGGAGAACTAGAGCTGAGCAGGCACTGCAGTGCCCCGTGCAGCCTGGGTGCGGCTGTCCCGACGCCTGGGCCGGGCCAGGGAGTCCCCGAGGGGTGGCCGCATGTGCTGCAAACTCCCCGCTTACCTCTTGGGGGATCTGTCAAGGCTTTGTGGAGATGAACTCACATTTTATTGGTTCCTGGGCACCCCATGGGTGTGGCACACACATGCACATGTGCGCACACGCATACACACACACGCAGCTGGTGCTTCACAGAGGAGTCCTTCAGAGCAAATCAGGCAGGATGAGGCCAGGAGGTTTAGGCTCAACACAATTGATCCAGAAGTTGGCACAGCTGGCGTGATACTGGTGCCCTCCATATGCCAGCTTGAAGCTGTCAGTCTCCGAGTTGAATGCCTGCCAGACACAGAAATACGGGGCATGTCAGGCTCTCTTGCATTCCCGAGCTGCTCGTCGCCGACACAGGCGTCTCCCCAGGTCAGAGGCTCGAGCCGGAACGACACGGGCAGAAGCCAGGCAGGCAGCTGCGGGAGCTCAAGGCCTTCCGCCCCGAGTGGGAGCTACCAGAACAGCCTTGCCAACTGCTGCGAAGGGTTCTAGGGAGGACAGGAGCGTTCATAATATGGGAACAGCCAAGGAGAGAAGGGGAGAGAGACAGAGAGAGAGAGGGGGAGAGGGAGGGAGAGTGTGTGTTGGTGGGGGATGTGGGGGCTTCTCTCTCCCTGTGAGGACAGGGGAGCGCCCAATGCGGGAACAGCCAAAGGCAGTGTGTGCGAGTGTTGGTGGGGGACAGGGCACCCCTCCCTGTGCTCAAGGAAGCCCTCGTCCCGGGGCTGGGTTCCGACTGGAGCAAGCACTTCCTTCCATCTCTGTGTGAGCTGAGCATCGGGAGAGAGCAGGTGATAGTGCCGGGCCGGATGCCGCTGCCATGGGGCCTGGATCTGTATCGCTCACCAAGTCCAGAGGTTGGAGTTCGGGGAAACTCAGTGGACTTCAGGCACATGAGGATGACTCCCAGGCGAGCGCAGCTGAACGACAGTGGCCAGGGCAAAGGGGCCCAAACCTCAGCCCCTTCCTGGAGGCTGTCCTCTAGGCACCACCTGCACGCAAACAGGACTCAGCAGCCCCACAAGGAGCCCTGCTGGCCACGGCTGACTGCTCAGTTGCTGGTCTGTGTGAGAATGACACCTGCTCTTGCAGAAACTGCTCTTTCTGCTACCTTGTTCACTGCAGGAAAAAATGCCTGCAACGCCACAAGCCACCAAGGAGACACACGCACGCACGTGAGACAGAAGCAGACCCACATAGCCATGTTAGTTGATCGGATCAGACATTATGGGAACACACATGACTCAGTGACAAATTTGTGACTGGAACGGTGTCGGACGGCAACGGAATCATCCGCCTTGCCTTCCACACTCAAAATTAAGATGGAGACGCCAAGGTAACGGGTAAGTGGGTCATACTTTTTTAGGAGGTTCCTCTGCAGGCTTCTCTTCTCTCTGAAATAATGTTGAAACCACAAGGTCAACAGGATTGGCAGAAGTGGGCCTCTGGCCCCACACCGACCCCTACAGGCCACCTCTGCGAGCAGGGAGCGCCCCCAGCTGCCCTGGGGAGCATGCGGGCCCGCCTGTCATCTTCCAGCAAGATAAAGTTGTGCCCCAGGTCCTGGGTGGAAGCTGTGTGACTCACCCTGCTCCGGGAGTCCACGTTCAGGAGGCACACCCCACAGGCAAGCTCCTGGGCGTTTTTGATCCCAGGCCGCAGCATGCAGGAGGAGAAATCCAGTGAATTTTCATCCGGCTGTGGAGGTAAGACACACAGGTCAGCGGCCAGCGAGCTGGATGCCGTGGTTTCCCTCCCCGACCCTGTCAGCAGGAGCCCAGCAGCAAACTCGGGGCCTCTTACCCTGGCACGAGAGAACTTCATTTCTCAGCCATTTTCCAAGCATGTGCTATGCTCTAGGTGCCAGGAATGCCAGCCCAAGTCAAAACTGTCTCCTGTCCTCGGAAAACTCAGAGCCCAGGGCAGGAGACGGGTAACCAGGGGTGGGCGTTGGGAGCCAACCCAAGGGGCAGGAGCCTGTCACCAGGGGGCACTGCTGAGTTCTCAGGGGAGTCCTCACAACACTTCCGGGCTGAGCTTGGCAAGATGGGCAGGGGAGGATTTGTAAGAAAAACTTTTTTTTTAAAACCAAATTGAGGGGCTCGGCGGGCGGCGTGGCCTACCGCTGGTTCTAATCCCGGCAGCTCCACTTCCTCTCTCTCTCTCCTCCTCCTCTCAGTATATCTGACGTTGTAATAAAATAAATAAATAAAAATAAATCTTTAAAAACAAACAAACAAAAAAAACCCAAATTGAGTTGGTTTCCTTGTTTCCTCCCTCCCCTTCTTTCTGATTTATTTTTATTGCAAAGTCAGATACACAAAGAGGAGAGACAGAGAGGAAGATCTGTCTGCTGATACACTCCCAAAGTGACTACAACGGCCAGAGCTGAGCTGACCCGACCCCAGGAGCCAGGAACCTCCTCTGGGTCTCCCACATGGGTGCTGGATGCCAAGGCCTTGGGCTGTCCCCTACCACTCTCCCAGGCCAAAAGCAGGGAGCTGGATGGGAAGCAGGGCCCATATGGGATCCCGGCGCATACAAGGCTAGGACTTCACTAGACTATCATGCTGGGCCCAAGAAAAACTTTTTAAAAGATTTCTTTTTATTTGAAAGAGGCAGACAGAGGTAGATGTCAAGAGAGAGATCTTCCCCTACTGCTTCATCTCCCGATGACTACAATAGCCAGGGCTGGGCCAGGCTGAAGCCAGGAGTTCTATCTGAGTTTTCTACATGGGTGCAGGGGCCCAAGCTCTCTGGCCAGTTCCACCACTTTCCCAGGCACGTTAGCAGGGAGCATCCGGGACTCAAACGAGCATCCATACAGCCAGCATCGCGGGCACAGGCTTATCGCGCTATGCTACGCTGCAGTGCAGGTCCCTGTCCTGGTATTTAATTTTAATGTTTAATTAGTTTTTAACAGATTCAATACAGTCTACAGATACAACTTTAACAAGAGAAGGATACCCCTCTCTCGAGGGAGGGATATTCTATGTAGAATGAGAAGCAAGGCATAGGCTTCTGAGTCAGGACGGGGCATGGGAAGAACCCAGAGCATTGGAGAAATGACAACATGTTAATAAGGTCTCATACACAGAACAGTCATAGCAGGATTACTCATCTGAGCCGGACCCGGAAGCAGAACAAGTTCCTGTCAGCAAGAAAATGGATGAGCAAATAGTGGTAAGTTTATGCAATGGAAGATCATGTAGTAATCTAAAGACTCCAACTGAATTCTCGAGACTTCATGCTGAGAGGCTGTAACCAAGAACCCAGTTACACACAGTACACAAACAGGCAACTGAGGTGAGAAGGCAGGGGAGTGGGGCACCTGAAATCAAACTGGGACTCATGAGGGAGACACAGGGGGACTTGGAGGAGCGACACAAGCAGCCCAGGCACTGACTGGCACGTTCATGGAATGGTGTCTGTCAGAGCTGATCAAAGCACTTCGCGTCTGTGCAGCCCACGCAGCTCCCTGCTTATGGCCTGGGAAGGCAGTCAAGGTCCGCCCAAAGCCTTGGGACCCTGCACCCATGTGGGAGACCTGGGAGAGGATCTTGGCCGTTGCAGTAACTTGGGGAGTGAATCATTGGACGGAAGATCTTCCTCTCTGTCTCTCCTCTTCTCTGTATATCTGACTTTGTAATAAAAATAAATCTTTAAAAAAAAAAAAAACATCTGAGTAGGGCCCAGCACAGTAGTCTAGTAACTAAAGTCCTCACTTTACATGCACTGGGATCCCACATGGATGCGAGTTAGCATTCTAGCTGCTTCACTTCCCATCCAGCTCCCTGCCTGTGGCCTGGGAAAGCAGTCGAGGACAGCCCAATGCCTTGGGACCCTGCACCTGCATGGGAGACCCGGAAGAGCTCCTCGCTTCTGGCTTCAGATCGGTGCAGCACCAGCCGTTGCAACCACTTGGGGGCTGAACCAGTGGATGGAAGATCTTTGTGTAAATCTGACTTTCCAATAAAAATAATTAAAAAAAAATCTGAGTAAGAAAAAGGAAAAGATCCCCAAAGGTGTCTTTTTTTTTTCCTTTAAAGATTTTTTGAAAGGCAGAGTTGCAGAGACAGGCAGACAGCTATCAACTGCCATGCTTTTGTTTGGTTCACTACCCACATGGCTACAATGGCTGTGGCCGGGCCAGGTGATAGTCAGGAGTGCCACCCGGGCCTCCCACCTGGGGCGCAGGGGCCCAGGCCCATGAACTGGGCCTCTTGTGCTGCTTACCCAGGCTCACCTAGGGAGACCTGGAAGTGGAGCAGCCAGACTTGAACCGGTGCCCATGCTGGGATGCTGGCATCTCAGTTGGTGGCTTAACACACAGAATCACAGTGCTGGTCTCAAGATTTGAATTTTTAATTTTTAAATAGCTAGATCAGTTTATTTGGCTTAGAGGACATAGGCCCTAGAGCAAAGCTTCTCCACTTGGGCACCACTGACATTTCAGTTGGGGATTCTGCGCAGAACCAGCTTCTGCAGTGCGAGATGGTTAGCAGGAGTCCAAGCTTCCTCAGGGGCAAAGTCACACGCTGCCCCACCACTGAGAACTCACTTTTCCTAAGGTCCACACATTAAATCAGCTGGAACCAGTTCTCAGAAGACCTGTTGTGGTGTCTGCCCAGCTGTTGGGCGCCTTATTCTATGGTTGCCTTGTTCTATGGTGAGTGTGGTTCTGGCATAAATGCTGGCTGTTTCCATGGTAAAGATTAGAACAGCTTAGCCTGTGTGCCCAATGCTTTGGCGCCTTCGCTGCGGAGTCAGATCACAGATCTTGAACACTGCACCACCTCTCTCCTGCTTTTGTACCAAGTACACACTAAAGCTTCAGACATCACATACTTCTAAGTTCAAATCTGCATATCCATGTTTTCTCTGTCACGTTCCCAAGTCTAAATAGCCAAGCAATCTACCACCAAGCCCTGCTTTCTAACACTGGTGAATTCTCCTTCCGTGGCAGGTCTGGAGTCGCCCCGTGCTGGCGCCAAGCACAGCAGGGGCAGGACGTGCACAGTCCTAGCAATAGCAGGGCGCCCACCTGCCTTAGCTTGTCCAACAGGGACAGCGGGGTGCCTGAGAGCGCCACTCGGAACTGCAGGAGCCAGATCACAGGACAGTGGAACCAGAAAACCAACAAGTTGTGAGCACAGACTACCTGCTTTTAATACAGTTCACTGAGCAGACAGTTTTTATCATTTCACCTTAGCAGCTGTACTAATCAACTATCTTACCAAACTTCTGAAAATGTAACAATCAGCTCTTGCAAACCAGTAAGGACTGGATCCAACATAGCACTCTGACAGAAATAAACTATCGTGGGGGTCTGGAAGTTGAGGGGCTTCTCTTGGGAGGCCAATCCCCTCTCTAGGGCAGGCGGAGTGACCTTGAGCAGGAGCAGCCAACCCTCCGCGGTGAGTGTGGAGGGGATGGCTTCGCTGATGCATGTCAGGTTTTCAGAGCACATGTGCAGGGAGTCCAGGGACAGCATGGGAAGATTCAGATGGAGTAGGTAGGAAAGGAAGCAAAGACGCCAGCAGGCTGATGGGAACCCCGTAAAAGGGGAAAAAATAATTGTTTCATCTCAAGAACTAAAAAACAAGAGCAGAGTCCCAGCCAAGTGTGAGAAAACTGGAGGGTTCCAGTGTGGGCACAGGCAGGGAGCGGTCGGTCCAGAGCTCGGCCTGCCAGGCTGGCAGTGTGAGGTGCTAACACAGCCTGCTGTGGCCAAGAGCACCAAGAACCCTGCAGGTTGGGAGGTCAGGGCCCCGGGGAGCTGGTGTGGTGGTTGGCTTGTCCTCACAGACATGGAAGTCACCCAGGATGACGGCCAACTCCTGTCACAGCAGGAGGCGCGCTTTCTACACTTCTACGCTGTTCCACCAAGGTGTCATCTCATGTTGCTGAGCACTTAAGTAGAAATGCATGACTTCTATAAAAGTAATGTACATGAACTGGCTCCACAAATCCTTCCTGAGCAAACCTAAGCCAGATGCCCCGAGCTGCAGCCGAGGCAGGGAGGTGCCTGGTTTCGCATGGGCAAGAGGGGACAGAGGCCAACGTCATGGCCATAGCCAAGGCAGGGGGACATTCTCTTGTTCGTTTTCTGGTGCAGCTGGGGCCACTGTGGTCGAAGGCAGAAGTGCTGCTTTCGCTGTCGGCATCCCGGCCCTGCACCCTCCCGTGGCCGCCGTGGAGGATCTGACCCCGAACCTGCGCCCTGGAGATGGAACATCACTTCCAGCATTATCCCAGCTGCTCACTTTGGAAAACAGACTCCAGCAAGCTTTGCAAAGAGGTTAAAACACAGCAGAACCTCTGTGATCGACAAGGCAGACATTCATCATGCTACTCCATCAGGACCATTGCAGAAATAATTAGGATCTGGGCAAACTCTGGGCCTAGAGGTCAATCCAATGAATAAAGGCCTGTTAGTAGCTACTGACCAAAGGTGCAATATGGAAACCAGATGAAAAGGTAGTTCTAGAATCCTCCAATGAAAACCAGAAAGCTGTGTAAATCCCTTTGTGATCCAAGTAATCTTTCAAATGATAAAATCAACTTTGATCAGTACCCACCCATACAGGAGGTACATGCATCATTACATCAACGATGTGCTAGACTGTGCAAGAAGCCACGCCGCACACGGCTACTGTCAAGCGGACATCTGCTTGACCTGGCGGGCAGTTCACGCATGCAGTCCAGGCACAGGAGTGCCGCTTACACGGCCTGTCCACATGGCAAACCTTCAGTCAGGCTGCGGCATACAAGCCTGAGTCTCCAGCCAACAGTAAGCTGCTGAAATGGTGCTCACACTTATGGAAGAAGGGCTTGGTGGTGATTCATGTTTGTGAGCAGTATTCTCACTCTTGGTTTGCTGGGAAAAGGGTAGGGTGGGCTATCCCTGCCGCCCATGAAATTGAGTCTATATATGTATGGAAGGAAGGAACTGATCACACCCCGTGCACCCCGTGTGCTGTCCATCCTGTCCCCTGGCCCTCGCTGGTGACCAGCGGTGTTCTGTGAGGTGAAGGCTTGGTGGAGCAGCCCGTGAGGAGGGCACGGCTCAGAGCCTCTCCCACTTGGGCTACACGTGTGGCGTGGCAACAAGGCAAGCACTGTGATTTTCCACTGCTGCAGCCTGGGTCAGGATGCTGGTCTCTGCCCTCCAGCCTCCCCCATCAGACTGACACAGCGTGATCAGGAGAGCGGGCCCACATCCTAGACTGGCTGAACTGGCATGGCTGTGAAGTTCTGTATAATCCTCTCCCAGTACTGCTGTGACAAATCAGCACAAAGGGCTCAAAATGACACAAAGCTATCCTCTTGTGGTTGCAGAGGTCAAAAGACTGAAGTGGCAGGGCTGCACCCCTTCTGCAAGTTCTAGAAACAATCTGCTTCCTTGCCTCTTATGGGTCCAGTGCTGCCTATGCATTCTGTGGTGCCTGGTCCCACTGTCAAGGCCACGGGCGGCATCAGCATTCCCTCCCGCTCTTTCTCCTTTTCTGCAGTTACACTGCCTTTCGTTGCCCCCAGTCTCCAGTCTTCCTCCACAAGGGTCCTGGGGATGCTCCTGGGCCCATCCAGGGTCATGTTCCTAAGGGAACACTCGTGACCCAACCGCACCTGCCAAGTTCCCTCTGTCATGTAGACACCACCACCAGACCCGCAGAGACGGCTGTGCTTCAGGTCACTATTCTGTCTACCACAGCCACCTGCTGTCAACTGAGAATGCCTGTGTAGACGCAGTAAAGATTCTGTCTCCAAAATGTTGTACAGACAAATGACCAATAGACAAATACACAAAAATTTTAAAAATAGCTATCATTAATAATAAATGATTCTGGAGCCTGACGTGATGGCCTAGTAGCTACAGTCCTTGTCTTACATGCGCTGCAATCCCATCTGAGCACTGGTTCTAATCCCGGCAGCTCCACTTCCCATCCAGCTCCCTGCTTGTGGCCTGGGAAAGCAGTCGAGGACTGCCCAAAGCCTTGGGACCCTTCACCTGTGTGAGAGGTCTGGAAGAGGTTCCTAGCTCCTGGCTTTGGATTGGCTCAGCTTTGGCCATTGTGGCCACTTGGGGAGTCAATCAATAGATAGAAGATCTTCCTCTCTCTCTCCTCTTTGTATATCTGACTTTGCAATAAAAATAAATAAGCCTGAAAAAAAAAAGAATGAATGATTCTGTTATCTCACAGCGACAGGAGGTAAGCATCCTGAGGCCCACTGCTCCTTTCCCACAGGAGGGTTATGGACAAACGCGCACTCCCCCGAGGATGACGCTGAATCAGCCTGTGAGGCTTCCACTGTCCTTTCTCTTGCCCAAAGTTTTATAAGGCAAACTGCTATGTCTTGTTTTCCAGATCTGAATGCTTCCTTTGCTCCAATCCACTGAACCTCAACCCACATCCACACAAGAAAACCACAGCTAACAATTCATGTGGGAGCCATCATCCCAGCACATTACACTTCACTAGTGGGAGAGGGATTCCTCAGGAACACATGCTTCTGCCACCAGAGGGCGTCTCAGACCATGGATAAAGAGTAGTACCAGCAATGGGAGGTGCTAACTTGCCAGTGTAATTTCAACTGATTGAGGAGGGGATCCCTTACTCAAGCCAGCCAGATGCTGTGGAGACACCTGCGGGATGGGAGCTCAGTGCCCAGGGAACTCGCAGCTGCTTACTTAGAGCTGCATGGGCCTGAGGACTTTCCGACAACTCTGCTGCTGAGTGCCTGGGTAGCCCAGTGGATGCTGAGGGGGAGGCCAGAGGGGGGCTTTGTGAAGTTGAAGTCTCCTATGAACTCTAGCTCTTCCGCCAACGCCTGCTGCTGTCTCCAGGAGGCTAAGCAGCAGCTGCTGACCGGTACCTGCCACCCTCCCACCCAGAAGCCACCATCCACTAAGTAAAGCGTGGCCCAGGCTCTGTGCTGGGGCTTCAGGACTGACCAGGGCTGTTCTGTCAGCAACAAGCAAAGGAATTCCTGACTTCCCCAGGTGGCAGGTCCTCAACCATCTGGAGGGGCCTGGCTGTGTGGTTCATCATCCTAACCAGGAGAGATTGCAACCAGTGCCTCCAGGGCGATGCTGGCCAGGCAGAGAAGCGTGCATGCATAAGGCCCAGGCCCTGGAGATCTGCCTGTAACCAGAGAGCCCAGCAGCCCCAGTCTACCTCCAGCCCCAGGGCAGCCCGTCCAGCAAAGAAAGTGGGGCAAGCAAGTCCTTTCATCTCCTGGGGTCCCTGGAGGACTGGCTGGCTAGGGAGGGGTGGGTACAGTGGGTAGAGTGGCCACTGGGAGACTAAGGTCAAGCCGTGGCCACTGGGAGACTAAGGTCAAGCCGTGGCCACTGGGACTGGGTACCTCTTCTTCAACACAGCCCTACGAGGCTGCCCCGCCCTCCTGCCGGCCGCAGCCCTGGCTCTCTGTGCCAGAACTGAGGACAAGGGCGGGCGGGGGCCCAGTACTCCTAGGAGGATGTGAACTTGGATCCTGAGCTTCGCTGCTGCTCCCCCGATTTGTGGGGCCAGAGGTCACTTCCCTGCTAAGCCCTGTGCTGCAGTCAGTATAGCTGCTGGGGGAGTCAGGGTCACCAGGCAAAGGCCCAGACCTCAGCAGCCTCTGATCTTGCATTGGTGGGTCACCGTGGCATCTCTTACAGCAACAGGATGTCCTGCTGCTCAGGGACCTGCAGTCCTGAGCATGCGCTGTGGGAGGTGGGGGGAGGGTGCGGCAGCCTGCTCTGGGCGACTGGGACCACCCATCCTCAAGGACCATTCCTGCTGTCTCCTGCATCTGGACTCAGGCCTATAGCTGCAGGGGCCGGACTTGGCCTTGGCCCTGGTGTCTGCTACTTGTGAGAGTAACAACGTGTCCCCTGCCAGGCCACTGCACACTGCCAACTCCCATCCCCAAGATGGTTGCCTGCGGTGACCCCCTGGAACTCACAGACTTGGGGCGGGGTGGGTGCAGAAGAGAGGACCCTGAGCCTGCCAAACAAGGGTGCCTGCTGCTGCCAAAAAGCCAAAGGCCACTGAAGATGCTTCTTTTCTTACACAATCACAGAAATTGTCCCTGTGTCCCTAAGCTCGGGCTCACCGTTGGGAGGCAGCACTCTGCCGGGCACGGTCCTGCTGCCAGGACACACACACTTCATGACCCTACACCAGAACGTTGGCGGCTCCTGAGGCTGGGCTGACTGCCACACGATGTACGGAGCGGGGGGCTGCCTGTGTTTGCCTTGCCGCGACTCCGAGAAAGCGTGCGGCCAGCTGAACAGCCTCACCGGCAAACGCGAGCACTGGACGAACACATTGCCCATACACAAAAACTCATTCCTCACTTGATCTTACCTTCCTCACTGTGCTTTTCCTGTTATTTCTCTTCTTTTATACATTTCCCTGTTTAAAAAATCTAATCCAGGGGCTGTTGTTGTTGCAGAGCAGACAAAGCTGCTGCCCGTGAAGCTGCCAGGATTAGTACTGGTGCCCATATGAGATCCCGGCATGTGCAAGGCAAGGACTTCAGCCGTTAGGCTACGGCACCGGGCCCTGATGTCTAGTATTTTAAAAATGGGAAGGGTCAGAGCAGCATGGGGGCCTAACAACGTTAATCCTCTGTCTATGGTGCTGGCATTCGGTATGGATGTTAGTTCTAATCCCGGCAGCTCCACTTCCCACCCAGCTCCCTGCTTGTGGCCTGGGAAAGCAGTCGAGGATGGCCCAAAGCCTTGGGACCTTGCACCCGCGTGGGAGATCCAGAGGAAGTTCCTGGCTGTGGATCAGCTCAGCTCTGGCTATTGTGGCCACTTGGGGAGTGAACCAGTAGATGGAAGATCTTTCTGTCTCTCCTTTTCTCTATAAATCTGACTTCCCGGGCCCAGCGGCATGGCCTAGAGGCTAAAGTCCTCGCCTTGAAAGCCCCGGGATCCCATAGGGGTGCTGGTTCTAATCCCAGCAGCTCCACTTCCCATCCAGCTCCCTGCTTGTGGCCTGGGAAAGCAGTCGAGGACAGCCCAGTGCACTGGGACCCTGCACCCGTGTGGGAGACCCGGAAGAGGTTCCAGGTTCCCGGCATCGGATCGGCGCGCACCGGCCCGTTGCGGCTCACTTGGGGAGTGAATCATCGGATGGAAGATCTTCCTCTCTGTCTCTCCTCCTCTCTGTATATCTGACTTTGTAATAAAATAAATTAAAAAAAAAAATCTGACTTTCCAATTTAAAAAAAAAAGAACCGCTTGAATCCAATTTTCTACAAAAATTTATCACCACATGAAAGGATAAACGTACTTTCATCTCTTCTTCTCTAACATTTATATTCCATTTCTTTAGTATATTGGCCAGAAGCGCATTTTTTGTAAAAAGATAACAACCTGAACAGTATAGTTTTAGGTTATTGCAAAATGGCTCAAGGTGCCAAAACAGAGATTTTAGAATTAAACCCTAAGAACACAACCTTAATAATTAGAACAACACTCAACGTTGAGATGCCTGCTGTTTAGTACACATCTTGGGGACAGCTTGGCGTCACATGGCTTTTACTTCAGGGCAGCAGGAATTCCTTCCTACCACTCAGCTACAAGCCCGTGTGGACGGGGCTCAGAGCAAAATGTACAAAAAAAAAAAAAGCAGATATATTGGATAATTGGGTTTCTAACTACTGCCAAAGCAAGGACATCATACTAATCTATTTTTATGTGGTGGTATATATAAAATGTATTGCACATATGAAACATTAAAGGTGTATAACCATACTCTATTGGCTCCAATGTTCGAACGATCAAGAGGTGATCACTTTATACACAAAGACCCTGGAGTAGACCGTCCTTTGGAACACTGCAAAGCGTCCCAAGTAATGATAGACATGCAAAGGGCAACCCCAGACAATCGCTGCACACGTGCTAAGAAATTGAGATGAAGAGCTGGAACACAAGGCAGAGAAATGCGGATTCATACACTGCTGGCAGCACTGTCAACAGCCCCATGCCACCAGAACAGCTATGGAACAGCTATGGACAACGGTGGCTTACATGTCCTTGCAGGTGCACTCCAAGACACTGTATCCCGACAGGGGGAAAACAGTCATTTCCTTACTCAGATTAGAACTGCTTCCAGTAGGGAAAAAACAAAAATAACCCAAAACCATAAGAAAGGTTAAATGAACAATGTGCTTCCAACATGACCTATCGTGTAACTAAAATAACACGGACTTTATGGATTTTACTGGAAGTGCAAGAGTTCCAACCAGCACAATCACAGTGCCCAACTTTGACCTGCGTTTCTCAATGAAGAAGCAGCTGCATTGAGTTGTTTTCCTGTGCTCCTACCTGAGTAAAAATGGGCCCCAGAATGATCCAGAAGCCAGTAGGCCAATGTCCAACTAACCACCCTTGTCACCACCCTGTGCTCCAGCGATTGGCCCCGTCCTCCCAACAGCAGCACACACCCTACTTTACAGCTTGAGTTTTTGGAATGGAAATAACCGCCTCCCGGGCTCACCGTGAGCGTGGCGAGGGACATGAAGCCAATGAGGTTGTTCCACACTCTGTCAATGTCCTTCAGCAGCTGCTGCAGCTTCTCACTGCACACGGCAGTGGCCTTGATTCCCAGCTCCACGCGCTTGGTGACCCTGTACACCTCAACCACACCTGGTGGGGGAGAGGGCAGGAAGGGGTGAGGGAGATGCAGCTGGACTGGCATCCATGGCCATGAGCTGTCACCTGGGACCAGTGTTAAACTGGCCAGGGCTTGGAGCCCAGGGCCACGTTGGATGGGCCACAATACCAGCTCTGCTCCTTCCTAGCCACGGCAAATCATGGAACCTCTTTATACCTCATCTGCGAAACAGGACAGTAACAGTAATGCTTACTTCAAACAATGGCTGCGAGGATTAAATGGCTAAATATTTAAAGATACAAAACAGCTTATTAGCTTTTTAAAATTTTGTTTTCAGTTCTCTTTATAAGTCCCTAAATCTGAATCTGGAAACCTCAATAAACTGGCTGAAAATGGGAACAGTACAAGTTCAAGATACTCAAATGTTAACAGCATCACAAAGTAACACCTGCCCCGCTCTGCATCCCCAAGGGGCGTCTCCCTCCCTCTGCATACTGAACACAGCACAGCAGGGCTCTCTGCCCTGTTGGCTGGCTTCTTCAAGCAGGTGCCCTCACATTCTAAGGGCAGCCCCAACCGAGTAATGTGCCAGCCAGAGATGGGCACCTCCAGACTCACTCCTGCAGGGCCCGTGCAGCCTCCCACATAGCATGATGGCTTCCCCCTCCTTCCCTGGGGAGGTGCAGGCAATGTATCTCCTAGGACAAATGAGGGGCTGTCTAACAGTCTTCTCTAGGTGGCAGGGAAATGCACCTGCGTGTGTAGAACTGTGCCTGACTAGCGCAACAAAAGCTTTTGCAAGATGGCAGGTGGAGAGCAGAGAGAACTGGCCCTCACCAGCCACTCTCCTGGCCTAATTTTTTGAGCACCTGCTAATGTGCCAAGCCCTAGGTTAGGTGTTGGGCACAGCAGTGAACATGCCACACCCCAAACCATGCCTCCTTCCTCTTGCAGCAAATGCAAGAATAAGTAAAACATCTAAGACATTAGAGGTGACAGGACTCAGGAGATGGGGACGGAGAGGGGATATGACTGGAACAAGAGTTGCAGGGCAGACTTCATTCAGAAGGTGACGTCAGAGTGAGGGTGCAAACGTAATTAGAGTGCAGAATGCAGCTCTGCTTGTGGATGAGGCTCACGCTGAGCTGGGGAGGACATAGCTGGACTGGACGGGATATAGCTGAGAGTAGCCAGGAAGGGAAGCAATCATGGAGGGTGGAGGGGAATAACCCCCAGGCATGGGAGGCACTGAGTGCAGATGAAATCATTTCATTTCCCTCTTACTAGTGCACAGTATTTCCTAAGCCAGGAACACAGGCGTAATTTTACATTGTTACTATTATGTACAGAATATGGGCTATGAAACTGCCACCGAGACCTCAGGGCAAATGCGGTCTGACCCTCAAATGCACATGCTACGTGCTTCAGTCCTATGTAGCGTGTGAGATGAAGCTTCGCCTTTTTAATGTACAGGGAAAAGAAAAATCCCACACAGTATGATGTTTCTGAATAGGTAAAATATGAAAGAGCGTACCTAATAAATACTCCATGCCTTGAGCCGACTGAATGACCTCTGTGCACACAGAACTACTACTGATCCCGTTTAAGGTGTCATTTGCCTTCTTGATGACCTGCAAGAAATCACATCATCTTAGGTAACTGAGCAAAGTCCTGCAATCTGTCTCTGACCCAGAACCCCAGCCAGAGCAGTGACCAACTGGCCTGCCTGTGCAACTGCTCAGGAGGACTCAGCATAACCTCAGAGAAACACCAATTCCATTTCTCTAGGAGAGACAGAGCCCTCCAAGCAACGTGTTACTGTCAGCATGGTGAGAGCAGGGGATGCTGACATGCAAACCACCATGGCTTGCAGTGTGAGCGGCCTCACTTGAGAGGCATGACTACCCCAAGGTGCACTTGGCCCAAGGCCACCGAAGGCAAGTACTGTCCACTCCGACTCAACAAGAGCGGAACACCTCAACAGGGCCCACACAGAAGTGACATACTCACCTCCAGGGCACTGCCCAGGCACCGCTGCCACTCATATGCATATCTCTCACTCTCCTGTGGAGTTCATAAAAACATCTGGGTTAAATGGGCAAGCCTGGAAATCCTCTCTACGACATTGGGCCATTCAGAGCTCGGTAGACTTTCCTTTCCATTCAGGTAGCTGAGGTCAAGCAGCTTGTCTTTCTGAACCTACTAATAATTACTTCTAGTTATTAATAACCCTAACACTTGGGCACATGGCCTGCACATCTGAGACGATTGCCAGGAGCTTCCTCCTGCTAATGTCGCTGCCCCTGCTGTGTCAGCAGCAGTGTAAGCCTGCCTTGTGAGGCCCCTGGCCTCACCACCACAGTCAGTCAATGTGTGTGCATGTGTGCTGGGCCCGGGCTGTACGATGCTGCCCTCTCCTGTCCTTCAAGGGGCCCAACGATGCCCCAAAGCAAGAAGTCCCAGTGTTCACTGAGCAGCTGCCAGCACCTCCCTTCTCTGAACCGCGACACATGAGTGCAGACTTGGGGTCACTGCCTTCTCCCAGCTGACACCACACTTGGGGTGCATCTGCCCCAGGGCTTCCTGCTACCATCCCAGAGACCTCGCTCTTGTCCGCTGTCTGGTGTCTTTTTGCCCCTTGTTTGCCCCTGGAGAAGCTCACAGTATTCCCTGCTGGGGCTTCCAGCGTGGCCAGGCTTCCCCTGGTGCCCCCATACCTCCACCCCTTTCCGGGCCCGCCTGCTCACCTCCACCTCGCCTGTGAGGTCCTTGTACTTGTCCCGGATGACGGGCAATGCAGGCTTCTCACTCAGGGTGTTGGAGCGGTCTCGGAAGGCCTGTTCCAGGGCCGGGGAAGGGGAGGAGCGGCTGAGCTCCTTATCGCCAAGGCTCAGACTCCTTTTGTGTGATCCTGGAGGAGGAGGACGGACACGCACAGCTCAGTACCTGCCCCTGGAGCGTGGGGCAAGCACAAGCACCCTGGGCCAGCACAGCCCCTTCTTCCAGTAGCAGCTGGGGAAGCTGCCCCTGGAGTCCTCCCGACCATCCTCAGTCATGTGACTCCGGGCTGTCACCACCCTGGCACAGCCATCTGGAGGGCGTGGGCGCCATGGTATCAGCTAGTCCTCAGCTCTGGCTGTCCAGCTGGACCCCTCAATGGGCCTGTTGAAATGAACCCTCCCCACTGACACAAGATGGGCTCAAACTCACTTCCGTGACTGAATGCCAGTGACTAAGGCAGGTCAGCTGCAGACAGGAAGTGTGGACTTCTGTAAGACAGTCTAGCTATCGGGGTGTTCTTACTCCACTCCCTTTGGCTGTCCAGAAGTGGCAATGCAGGACTATTGCTGCTGGGCATTACAGCTTTTCAAAACCAACTAGAAACCTGACCATCGAATCCGAGTTTTATTTCACATTTAAAAACAAACTAACAAAAAAACCAAAAAGACAAAATAGAACCAAACTTGCAAGTGTGTCAATCCCAGCAGTCCTGCAGGGCAGATGTGTAGCTGATGGCTACCACGGTGGCTGGAGAAGGGTGGAGTTTGCCTCCAACCAAACCCGGAACGGATGGCGGAATTCTGGCGGGCCCCTCAGGCTGTGAGACCACCGCTGCACCAATGAGGGGCACAGACCCATATCCCCCCACCAGTAAGGGCTGAGGCGACCCCGTCTTGGCTTCCGTGTCAAGAATTTAAAAAGCCCCTTCCCCGTCTCTTCCATGCTCTTCTTCCTCTACAGCCCGCTCCTTCACGTCTGTCCTTTCTGCTGCATGGGGAAGGGAAGCCTGTGACCGTGGCTCCCTGAAATAAAGGCCATCTAAACTCTTTTCATATATTTGGCTGAGTTATTCTTTCCCTGGTGGTCGGCGAATCTAACATTTGGCCAGCGGCAAATCTAACAGTAGCCACCACAGCACGGCCTGGAGCTGAGCAACGCTGGCTGTGGCTAGCCAGCAGCGGCCCAGTGGACCTGTTCCCAAGTGGATCGCTTCTGTTCCCCCGGGAGCTTTGGAAAGGGTGCCCCCTAAGTGAGCAAGCCAGTGAGTGGCAGCCATACACCATGCTCGTGATTAGTCTCCAAGTGGTTGAACTCAGTTCAATCTTAAGCAAAACTTTGGTACAGCCTACCTGTGGGGCTGAACATTTCACTGCCTGTTTGGCTAGGGCACAACGCTTTATTCTCCAGAGAGAACGCCTGACACCTCAGTGGGAAACACCAGCATTGGGAGACTCACCTTGGACAGACAGGTCAAAGGTCGCCAGCTCGCTCTTGATCATCTCTTCACTGGATTTCATCTTACTTTGTGACGTGGCTACCAGAAAGTCGAATTTGCTAATTTTGGGCTTTTCGCTTTGGAACTCCCCAAAGTCGTCGGAGCATTCCTTGGGGGTCTCGTAGGAGGCGCTGCTGGAAGCTGGACTGAGACACGTGCTCTCCGGGCCCTGCTCGGCGGCGGGCAGGTCCTGCCTCGTGAACTCTTTGTAGTCCCTGCTCTCATATTCCTTTGGCTCGCTGGCCGGTGGGATCACGTCTTGGAAACTGGCGAAGGCGGGGAAGGCACTGTCGGGCAGCGCATCTTCACTGGAAAAGGTGGAGGCTTTGGAGAGCGAGGCCATGGCGACACTCTCAGAGCTGCCAAAGGAAGTCTCTTGCTTTTGCAGGCCGGAAGGGGATGAGGAGGACCCACTGCCTGCTGAGAGGACAAATGGAGAGGGTTTTCTACCCTGGGACGCATCCTCCCTGTCTGACCAGTCACAGCTTGTGAGTGAGCTCACTGCAAAATTGCTACTGTAGCTTCCAAAAGCGGCATATTTTAAGTCCTCTATATCTGAAAGGGAAATAAGACCCCGCAGTTAGAGGCAGGCTCATGACCCAGTGCCCTAAACTCCGAACAAGCCAGATGCCTGGCAGATCTAGATTTAGATTTGGGCTATGGTGGAGTTAGTTACATTTAGAATTTTGCACTAACAATGAAGGGAGCTGGACTGCAAAAATCTGATCTTAAAAAAAAAAAACAACTCACATTAGCCTCGAGTTGGCATTTGTATATAGTCACAAAGAATCATTTTCTTTGGATGTGAAAATAATACCCCCCCCCAAAAAGTGAGTGATTCCTTTACTAATATATATACCTTTTCTATGAGTCACTTCATAAATTGTTCTTATCATTCTTATCATTCAAAATGTGCTTGCACATCCCTGTCTAAAAGTGTGTCTTCATTTTAATTTACTAGAAAATGTTTCTTTAAACCCTTTGGTGGGCTTTTTTCCGGTGGCGGAGTCAAGGAAGCCGCGCAGAAATGGCGCCTCACCAGGGGAAGGAGGAGGAGCAGGTCAACAGCCTCGGGCCTCAGGTGGCCGAGGGGAGAATGTCTTTGGGGTCTGCCACATCTTTGCGTCCTTCAATGACACCTTTGTCCACGTCACTGATCTTTCTGGCAAGGAACCCACCTGCCGTGTGACTGGTGGAATGAAGGTGAAGGCTGATCGAGATGAATCCTCACCATATGCTGCCACGTTGGCTGCCCAGGATGTGGCCCAGAGGTGCAAAGAGCTGGGCATCACTGCCCCACATATCAAACTGCGGGCCACAGGAGGAAATAGGACCAAAACCCCTGGACCTGGAGCCCAGTCAGCTCTCAGAGCCCTTGCCCGCTCGGGGATGAACACTGGGCAAATTGAGGATGTCACCCCAAGCCCCTGCGACAGCACCCTCAGGAAGGGGTGTCGCCGTGGTCACCGCCTGTGAGCAGGACTCCCCACATAATTTTCTGTTAATAAATGGTCATCATGTAAAAAAAAAAAAAAAATATATATATATATATATATATATAAACCCTTTGGTGGAGGATTAAGCCTACAAAGTGAATGGTAGGCATGTTATCACAAAAATTAAAAGGGGGGGAAGAAACAAGAGGAGGGGGCGGCCAGGAAGTATCACTATGGGCTGACCACTATGCGTGGGGTAGTGAAATCTGTCCTCTCTCCAATAAGATGCTGGACTTTATGCTTGGTAAATACCTCCAATGAAAGAATGTCAACTGAATTTGAATTATGGAAATGCAACAAGGTGGAGCAATCCGCCGTGGGGGGAGGGCGTGGGGAATCCCAGTGCATAAAAAATGTATCACATAATGCAATGTAATTAATTTAAAAAAAATGAAATGCAATAAAAATTTGTTTAAAAAAAACCCCCAAATCCATGAAAAAAAAAAATCTGTTCTCTCTCTACACCAAACACCTGTTCAAATGAAACACGTGCGACAATGTAAATAAAGGGTGACAGTCCCTCAAAACTAAAGTGGTACTGTCTCCTAAGTTTCCACCAATTATTAGGATTTTTTTTTTGTGTTTGCTTCAGCAGCACATGTACAAAAATAGAAAATTCTGTCTCAGAAATAAGAGATTTGAATCAAGCAGGTACTTACCAGTTTTTTTTTGGGGGGGGGGTCAATTTGGATGTCACATTGCTGTGATGGCATATGGGCAAAGACAAAAATCTAATCTACCTTGGGCCTTAACAAAGCATCAGAGGTCTGTGACGTGCACAGCTCCCATTTCTCTTTCCACCCTGTGCCCGACCCCATGCTTTCAAACGGGGTGTAGCAACTACGGAACACCAAATGCCGGGACAAAGTCATCTCACATGTCTCCTTCCTCAGGTGTCATTTCAGAGGCACGCACACGGGTTCCTTCACTTGGATGGACCTGCTCGAGCTCGCTCCCGCCACACACCATTTGTGTGACCTTCTGAACATCACATGCCTGAACCTGGCATGACCTTGAGCTGGGCAATGCAAAGATCATGCACTTGGAGGGGCCATGCGCCCGCAGTCAATGGTGATGGGTGCACCCAAGGTGGCGAGCTACCCGGAGCTGCTGGTGGAGGCTTGGCATGGCGCGGCGGCCTCTACCTTCACTGGACACAGGCCCTGAGGTGGGATTCCTTCAAGGTGAAAACCAAAAGTACACTTTTGGGCCCGGCGAGGTGGCCTAGTGGCTAAGGTCTTTGCCTTGCATGCGCCAGGATCCCATATGGGTGCTGGTTCTAATTCCGGTGGCCTTACTTCCCATCCTTTTTCCTGCTTGAAAAAGCAGTTAAGGATGGCCCAAAGCCTTGGGCCCCTGCACCTGCGTGGGACATCTGGAAAAGGCTCCTGGCTCTGGATTGGCTCAGCTCCTGGCTCTGGATTGCAGCCACTTGGGGAGTCAATCAATAGACGGAAGATCTTCCTCTCTGTCTCTCCACCTCTCTGTATATTTGACTTTGCAATAACGGTAAAATAAATCTTAAAAAAAAAATACACTCCTCAGTTAGTGGTGTTGCTCAGCAAAGTGCTTTTTGCTTGTTTTAAAAAATGCAGTCTACTGAGGCTTCATGAGGCTGGCAGACTGAGGACCAAGAAGGCTCACTGACAGCCCTTCCCTCAGACACTGTGGACATGTCCTAGGAGGAAAATGCGCCCAGCTTCTGGGGCCTACATTTGCCACATGAAGCCAGTAGGGAGCACCCTGGATCTTCACCTTGCTATTGCAGCAACACTGCATGGTTTACAAGAGGCTCACGTACTTTCACACCCCCTTTTAAGTAGATTTATTTATTTATTTAAAAGCACTGTTACAGTGAAAGAGAAATATCTTCTAGCTACTGGTTCACCCTCCAAATGACCACAACGGCTAGGACTGGCCCAGGCCAAAGCCAGGAGCTTCATTCAGGCTCCCGTGTGGACACTGGGTTCAACGGACTTGGGCAATCCCCTGCGGCTTTCCCAGGCCATTAAGCAGGGAGCTTGATTGGAAGTGGAGGAACTGAGTCTTGGAATAGCACCTATACACAGGATTCTGGTGCCACAGATGGCAGCTTAATACATTATGCCACATCATCAGTCTTTCCACGGCTCTTGTAACAGAAAACTCCAAGTCTCTCTCTAACACTGACTAGCAAAAGGGCACTATAAATTAATAAGAGTGGAAAACACTAGATGGACAAGAAGTCAATCAGTGAATAACAAGTATCTTTGACAGAATAATAGTGTATTTCAAAATTTGTAGGGGGGGGAAAGATTCAAGTGAAAAATGTACGGTTTAGACGGATGGAATTGAGCCTCTGGAAGAGATGCTCCCCTAGCGTCTTTCTGTCACCTTTTTTCCTCCCTCTGGTTCTAGGGAGCAGGGGGCGACAGTCAGGAGGCAGAAGAGAGGAGGCCTGACCTGCCTTCACAGAGTACACGCAGAAGGCTGTTTCGTAACACAGATACTATTACTCTCCCACAAGGCTCTTGGAGAAATTACGGAACCTCATCTAATAACAAGTAGCAATTTTCCTAGAAACCAAAGATAAACTTAATGAAAAGAATTGCCATTTAAACATGGTAACCAAGTTGCTATAGTAATAGACCTTTTTGTGCACTCGTGTAACTAGAAAGACAGGTGCAACTGTAACTGACTAATCTCGTCATGTATAACACACTGTAAGCAACAAGGGATGAGCTTGGCAGAGGAGGTTCCAAGCATTTTTCTGACTATGCAGTCCTTTAATAAATGTCATTTTTTCTTGCATCGAATATTTTGCCTTTTGGAACAACCCACAGAAATGACCAAGTGAAAAACTAAAAACTGAAAGGCTAAAATATTTTATACTCCCCTCCCCCCCCAAAAAAATCCCAGTAAACATTGAAGATTTAATATAACCAGGCCTCAAAACTGCATTTTAAATTGATTCCTGCTTATTTACTGGCTCCTGTGGCCTACAGAAATAATTCACTTGAACATCTAACTACTTAAATCGCTATTACAGACAGAATGTAAGTCAACAACTCTTACCTAACACTTGGCTCTAAGCTTAGCATTTAAAAATCATATGACTGTAGAACAGTATTTCCTGGCGTAATCATTATTGATTTGTAAACCACTTCCTAAGAAAAATGCAGTATATGAGGTTCACTGAATGCAAATTAGAGCAAGAAACTCCACTCCTGTGTCGGGGATCTGCTTTTCTAAGCAGCCCAGTTTCGGGTGTTACTGCGTAATGGTCTATTTACCTTAAAGACTGCGAAAGAATGACAATATAAATGGTAGAAGCTCTATCTCGAAAAAAGATGTGGAATAACCTAGATTTTACTTTGTAATTTCTGAAGTTATTATAGATGGGTTTTCAATTTGACAGCTGCATTCTGAAAATTGTAAAGGAAAAAGGAATGGAAAATCAGTGCAATAAAATGACTGGAGAATCACTCCTCTACTCGCAATTCTACAGGAGAACCTGCGTGCTATGCCAGGTAGAGCTCAAATTGTACACAGATAATATGCCAAATTGTGTACTTCAATACACATATTCGTTTGCAACCAGGAATGTCCTATTACCAAGGCCAGAGGAATAAACTATACAATCTGTTTTCCATCATGGTTCTTAAAGTGAGATGTAGATTCCTTGCTTTTGCTGGCAAGTAACCCTATCAGCCTCTTCCATAACCTCTATTCAATTCTCTTTTGAATGGATGTTGCACATAGAAACCCGGAAAGCCAGACCTGCTCCCACCGATGGCTCTGAAGCTGTGATCGTGTGGCCTCGTGATGAGGGGCTCCCGGTGGTTTTTGAGGAAGGAGTTTGCAGTCGAGGGGGAGACAGGTGTGGAAATGTTAGCATTGCCAAGGGTTTTAGAGAGCAATTCAAATGCTCACGGGACTAAGCACGTAGTACCTTTTAGTACCTTAACACTCGGACTATTGGCACACTACAGTGTCTCTCCGACCCTGGCCCTGTGAATCTGTCCTGAACTTATCCAGGAAGCTTGGTTATACTGATACTCTTTTCAAAGAAAAAAGATTTGTTTGAAACATGAAGTGACAGAGAGAGAGAGAGAGAGAGAGAGAGAGAATGAGAATGAATCATCACCCACCTTCTGGTTCACTCTCTAAATGTCTAGCAACAGCCAGGTCTCCCCTATGGGTGGCAGGACCTTAAGCACTGGGATCCCCACCTGGGTAGCCAGCACCAGGACGGGCACTCTGAGAAGGAACGCGGCTGCTTCAAGGGCAGCTTCATCTGCTGTGCCTGTCGTTATTGTTATATTCTAAAATGAAGAAAGGATTTTTCAAGTTTGGCTTATTCTTACCACTAACCTTCTTTCAGCCCTCCTAAAATTTTCTTGAAACAATGAGTCCAGGGGCTGGTAATGTGGAATAGTGGGTTAAACTGCTGCCAGTGACATGAGCATCTGACAGGGGTGCCAGTTCAAATCCCTATTATTCACTTCCCATCCATCTCCCCGTTAATGGCCTGGAAAAAGCAGAAAGCAGAAGATGGCCCAAGGCACCGGCCCCGGCACCTTCATGGCAGATCTGCATAGGGTTCCAGGCTCCTGGCTTCAGCCTTGGCCCCATCATGGCCATTTTAGTCATGTGGAGAGTGAACCAGTGGAAGACTGAGCTCAATCTCCCTCTCCCTCTAAATTTTGCTTTTCAATCAGTAAATCTTTATAAACAAGATAAGAGCCCAGTGTGATGGCACAATGGCTAAAACCCCCTCCTGGTTCTGCATTTCCCATCCAGCTCCCTGCTTGTGGCCTGGGAAACCAGTCAAGGACAGCCCAAAGCCTTGGGACCCTTTGCCTGCTTGGGAGACCTGGAAGAGGCTCCTGGTTTCGGATCGGCTCAGCTCCAGCTGTCAAGGCCACTTGGGGAGGGAACCAGCGGCTGGAAGATCTTTTACTTTGTAAATCTGCCTTTCCAATAAATAAATAAATAAATCTTTAAAAAAAGAAAAAACCTTACTTTCCACCACCTAAATGAACAAGGATGGCAGGCCACGTCCTAACGTAAGCTGACACTGGCAGGGTGACATGCTCTGCAGTTCAAGCATGCAGCCTCTACCAGCAAACTCAGTCCAATCCAGGCATACAGACCGAGCACTTCCCATTACACAGATTACCATGCATTCCCTGGGCTCACAAATCCATCTTAGCACATCAGATGGTTTCAAGTTTGCAATTATCTGGTTACCAAGTATCTCTGTCCCTCATTTCTCTCCATCCCACTCTTCTGACTTTGCTCCTTCTCTGAAGAGCTTAACTCCTAGTACAGACAGCTCTGTAATAAAATCCACTCTCTACACTGTCATCCTGCTATGGAAGGTCATATTAAGGTCTACATATAAGAAAAATTCATTTAAGGTTAAGGGCAAGTGTCTGGTTTAGTGGTTAAGACAGTGCTTGTCTATCTCCTATCAGGGCATCGGGGTCTGAGTCCTGGCCTGGCTCCCAAGTTCAGCTTCCTGCTAATGTGCCCTTTGGGAGACAGCAGTGACGGCTCAAGCAGCTGAGTCCCTGCCACCCAGCAGGGATTGGTCTAAGCTGTCGGTTCCCTGTTTCAGCCTGGCCCCAGCCTCAGCTGTTGGAGGCATCTGGAGAGTGAATCGGCAGATGGGATCTCTCTGCCTCTCAAATAAACAAAGTAAAATCTAAAGTTATATTTTAATCCCATGCCACACTAAAACCATAGTGATGGATTCATTACAAAGGGAAAAGAATAAACTGCATCAAAACATCCTTAGGAGACAGGTGCTTGAGGAGACAAACCCAACAGGGAGAAACCAGGTTATTTCTTTGGGCTTTTGGCCTAACCTTGAAAAAGCACAAAGTACACACATCCCCACACTTTCAAAATATGCCAAGGAATTATTTATTAACACAGGACTTACAGATCACAAAAGAGTGGTACAGAAGAGGTGGAAAGAGAGTTATCAGGCGAGCATGCAGATCAGTGTTGGCAGAGGGATATACGAGAGCCAGTTTGAAAGGGCACACTCACACAGAAAAGGTTCAAGTTGAAAAAAAGACATCAGAAAAACAGCCCCCAAAAGGCGCTGAATTCAAATACAAATATTCTCAATGTCAAAGAAGGGCTACTTTACAGGTAAGGAGGAAGCTGCAGCAGTCTCGCTACCCCTTTATGGATGTCACAAGCCAGAGAGAGCTCTTGCTGCTAACAAAACCTGCTGATTTTAATGACTGCACATGGAGAAACCTCAGTGCCAGGGGGAGACAAAATTTAGGAGGTGGGAGGAAAGCAGCCTGGTAGAAAGTATATGCAGCAAGAGTTCAAAGGGTTAAATGTAAAACGCAGAGAAATCCGGCAATGTAACCAGTATTATCTATCTTTCATACAGAGCATTACAGCAAGAGTTGAAAGAGACAGTATCCCCTTTAGAGTTAAGTTAGGATTTCTAAGTAGATTAAGGTCGATGGCCAGCCGCCTGCCAGGCTTTCTTCTTTTTTCATCAGCCCATTTCTGATTTCTCCAACGAGAAGTACATTAACCCTTAATCTAGGAGAGCAAGAAATACTGTGGGGAACATGAGGCTAAAATAAAACCAGGCAGTGTTGGACAAGTCCTCGTCACCTGGACTTAAATGAACACGTCCTGGCCACCTGGTATCTTTAATACCACCAGGTGTCTGCGACACGGCTGTCGGGCTCACAGGTCCGAGGCCAACCCCTTCACCAACCGCTCTAAGGGGATACTGCCCCTTTCCGACGGGAGGGTTACAGATCACCAGGAGCCAACGGTCTGCTGCCAGCAACAGCCTCCTGCTGAAGAGGGCTGGCTGAGACCTTACAGATTTCAAGCTGGGAATGCGGTAAACATACAGCAGAGAACATAAGCAGAGATTGTTCAACAAGTCAACCGGAACAAGATCAGTCAGAGAGCCAACCTCCCCTCCCCAAATAGAGTGGAAAACAAAAAGACACCCCACCCCCCACCCCAGACTCATCTCATAAAGACACCTGGGTTGGCACTGTGAAAGAATATAGATTCATTTTCAGAAAAATAGCTTCTAATAACTTCAGAGTCCAAAAGGCTAGTATACACATCATCAGATTTTTAAATAAAAACTGAATACTGTTGTTCAAAAATCAGAGTACTCTGCAACCAACTGCGGAGACTTAAGCAGTCCGTACAGAACAAACACGAAACTGTTCTATCGAATAAATAGCAATCCCCAAAACAGCGATGTTTCTGAAGAAAAGTGCCATCATCATCATCAACATAATAATAATAAAGATACTAAGCACATAAGGGTTCATACAGCCCTTGGCACTTACAAAATCTCTTAGCAAGCAGCAGCCAAAAACACATGACATCTCTGCCACCCTGCTCCTGGACTCAGCGGCCGATTTAACAATCCTACTAACCGCTACAGGATGCACGCTCCCCAGAGCTATGACATAGTAGACTAAGCCACCACCTGAGACAAGAGTGTTGGTTTGGATCCCAGATACTCACTTCTGACCTAGGAAAAGCAGCAGAAGATGGCATGAGTGCTTGGGCCCCTGAACCTATGTGGGTGACACAGATGTAGTCTCAGGTTCTTGGCTTTGGCCTGGCCCAGCCCTGGTCATTGAAGCCTTCTGGGGAGTAGATGGAAGGTATCTTTTTCTCTGCCCCCCCCAACCTTTTAATCAAATAACTCTTCAACAAGTAAATAAAGGATGCATGAAATTGTCCTATGATTTATCAATCTGAAATATGCAAAAGTACTTTGTAATTTCTGCCTGAACCTGTAAACTTCAAAGTGTCTTATATGTCCCTTTCCAGCTAAAACACAAAAACAAAACAAAAACTTCATATGCATGATACATTTTCCAGAATACAGTAATACTGATAGTCTCCATTACGAAAGGCCACAAAATAGGTTATCTTTCTATATATGTATCAAAAAACAAAACAAAAACTAGGACACTTGGGAATCTACTTTTTAGGACAGGAAGCTAGACTAGAGAACAAACCGCTACATGTAAACCACACAGAATCTAAAGAGGGCGTCCCAAGATGCTGGCGAACATCTCAGCAAGTTAGGAGCCACCCAGTCCTAGCAGCTGCAGAGCTCAGCTGTAGCTACACTTGATCCTTCAACAGAGCTTCATCCTTCTGGCAAGAGTTAACATTGCCTGTGCTCTGCTGCCAGACCCTGACACATGCAACACCACAGACCAGCTTTTAACTGCTTCTGCTCTTGAAGATATTGGCAAACTGTGGGGCAACGGGTCATACTTTTCCACTTTCTTGGCATAACCAGACTTGGTTTCTGAAACAGAATGCCATATTGGCAAGTGCTGCATATACCCGTGAGAAGAAAAAAGGAGGGAAACACTGACTTCGCTCACAGAAATGCAGCAGCTCTGCTGACACGGCAAGGCCTGTCAGTGTCCGCAAGGGAGGCGCACTCCGCAGTAGGTCTTCACGTGCCTCGAATACCAAGTTGGTATGAGATTTCCAATAAAAACCAAACCTAAATTCCATAACAGCCAAGCTGTCTCCACATCGGAGCATCTGCAAAATCTAATTTCCCATTGCCTTAAGAAACTGCTCAATTATGAGAAATCCCTAACGGCCGCAGGCCAGGGCCTCACTCTTCTGTAGAGCAACACCCACCGAACCACCTTTGAAATCTATACCAGCATCACCAGAGCAATCTCACCAGTTCCTCACCTGCAGCAGGAAGGTGCTGGCCACTAACTGTTGGCAAATCCAAAGAGCTATCAGACATGACATGCTTAAGATCTCCTCCTACATCAGCCAGTTTCATGTCAAACTGGACAGAGAGCGCGTCTTCCGAGTCCTCTTTGCCAACACTGCTGCCGCCGATGGAGGGCAGATCCAAGGACTTCACGGACGCAGAGTCCTCCTTGGTGGACCTGAAGGCCACTGCTTTCTCTCCCAGGGACTTGTCCGAGCTCAGGGAAGAAAACTTGTTGGAGTGGAAGTCAGCAAAATCGTCATCACTTTTTCCTGAAGGAGTGCTATCTTTCAGTTCATCAGCACCTAGCCCAGACCCTTCCAGGGAAAGCTGTCTGAAGACGTCGTACTTGCTGGGGGCAGCAGTGGAGCTCTGTGAGCCCTGGACAGTGCTGCCCAAGCTGCTGGAGACGGGGATGGGACTGGTTTCCTCTTTCAGGGCATCGTATCTGTCCTCTGCCTTTGGCTCTGACGAAATAGAGCTGTTACCAAAAGCCATAAAATCTGCAAAGTCATCCTGCTCCCCAACAGATGCTGGACCAGAATACTCCCCGAAAAGGTTGAATTCTCCAAAGTCATCAGCCAAGCTAGAAGTCTTAGTTGATGCTGGTGCTGTCGTAGTTGCGGCAGAACCTGTCGGCTGTGGCCGCGTGGAAACAGGTTTTGATGCACTAAATGTGGCTGAAAAAGACAATGGTTTCTCACTACTGCAATTAACTGAGGAAAACATATCAAGATCGGCTAAGTTCAGGGGAGTTTTCACATGCGTTTGCTGCTTCTGTTGCACAGTTCCCACGGGGAAGGAGGCTGGGAAAGCTTTGTCTTTTGTCGGTGGCTCTAGTGGGGATACATTGTCGGCTGTTTTGAAATCAGTGAACCCATCATCTGTTCCTGAGGATTTGAATTCTGCAAAGCTTTCTTCTGAAAGAGAAAAACCCAGCTGAGTAAATAGGACTGGCCACCAGAAAACTAACTAACAGCACAATTACAACAATTCTTTCATAGACTTTTACAACTGGCTTGGCACTCCTTAATGGGTTTGAACCCTGTCAAGCTATCATTTTTCCTTCTCTCATGCTGCCAGTGCTTGACCTCCCCACCAGGGCCACGTCCCTCAGTGGGCCAGCAGCCCCTCTGTCAAGACCAGGGGCTAGCCAAACCTAGCAAGAGTCACAAGGAGGTGCTGGAAGCTTCATCAGAGGCCCATTACAATAGTAGCCCTTTAAAGATGAAATATGCTACTTGATTAAAAAAATGTATCAGAGACTCCAGTGAAATATTAGAAATTCCTGCATCTAAGATTCAGATTTGCAACAATGTGCCCAACCACTCATTTTAATGTCATTCGATACTATGTGGTGTCCCTGAAGTACATAGGGAGGCCTTCATTGGAATGCAACTGTGATGAAACATTTCTGGAAAACTATCCACTTGTTCCCAGAGAAGCATTCTGGCTAAGGATGCAGCTTCTTTCTGCCAAACACGCTGGCTCGAACAGGAAGACCTGGAAGCATTTGAGCTTTTCTTAGAACCAGCCACCTCACTGTGCTGAGCAAAGGGGTCGGAAGAAATGCCCACCCCGTCCCCACAGCTTCTGAGCCTATGCTGCACACTTCGACTCACACGGTGTCTGTCTGGGCAGGGAGTTACTGCCACAAACTTTGGTTTTTATTAATCACTCATTTTTGGCTAGAGAAAATAGGGATTAATATACTTCTCAAAAATAGTCAAACTCATTTAAGACACAGATACAAATCTGAGTCCATAACTGTTAACAGGGTTCTAATTCTTTATTATCATAGCGATATTACCATTCTCAGGCATGATGCTACAATGTAAACATAAACCCCACTAAGCCCCACTAAGCCTGGGGCCAGGACAGTGGCATAGCAAGCTGATCCTCCACCCTGTGGCACCAGCAACCCATTTGGTACCATTCATGTTCTGGCTTCTCCACTTTGAAACAAGCCTCTTTGCTTATGGCCTGGGAAAACAGAGAAGGATGGCTCAAGTTCTCGGGTTCTTGCACCCACATGGAAGACCTAGAAGAAGCTATTGGCTCCTAGCTTCAGATTAGTTCCTTTCTGGCTTTTATGGCCATCTGGGACATGAACTGGCAGATGGAAGAACTTCTATCTCTCTCCTTTCTCTGTAAATCTGCCTTTCAAAAAAAAAATCTTAAAAGAAAAAAATAGCTATTTGGTAATGAAAGCCAGAAATAGACCAAAAATAAATATAAATGCAACTATACCAATTGGTTAAAATAATTGACTACCATTTAAAAGTTTGCAACTTCCTTATCTACTTTCTAAATTCAATTTTCTCCTAAAGATGGGATATAAGCAAATAAATCATAAAATACATTTAAAACAGAACTCTAAATTCTTAAAATCAGCATATGAAAAGCTGTAGACTCTGTTGTCCCTGTAACATATTATTTAATATGCCGGATGAAAAAAAGCAATAAAAACAAAAGCTGATTTTTCATAATAATCTGAGATTTTAACCAATACACCAGCAAAACTTCAGACAGAAATCTATCTTTAACGGAAATGTCAGAGAACACGTTCAGATTGTAAACATAATGCCAATAAGAGAAATTAAAGTCAATTTCACAAACTGATGGAAGCAGATGATAATCTTTTAAAAAATCACCCCCAGACTTTTAGACAAGCATAATCATGGATTATATTTGTATTAATCCTATAAATGAATAGGCAGTTAAGTAGCCAATTTTATCACAGCCTGAATTTTTTGATGTGCAACTTTAAAATAGCTGTGAAATTGACACATTTTGCTCTGTAACTTTTCAAAAGAAATAACCACAGCAAACTAAACTTACTGATGAACTGTACATTTTTCCATTAGAAAGGTAAGCTGGGTGAAAGCGTTAAAAGCAAGTCAAAATGGGTAGCTCTGCAATATTACTAGGCGCACTAAGCACATTCATGGCAGTGTGAGTTAAGCACACCTAAGTTTCCTTCTCTGTCACTTTTTTAGGTTCTAAAATTTCGAGAGACCCTTTTTTTTTTCCCATAAAGAATGCTCTCTCCATCAACTTTAAGTTATGCTTTAAACTGTAGAGATAGAAACAGGAAGTAGTAGACTCAGGCATCTAAGACACACACAAGTCTAAACACAAGATTCTTCATAAATTCCAGGACTCTTAGGTGAAGGTAAGCCAACGTAATTATTATAGTGACAGTACAAAATATGTATCACAACATTCAGCACCTGTTCTCCCGGTGCTGCCCCTGTTTGGATTAAGCTGCTACTTGTGAACAGGAATCCTGTATCTGAGGTTCAAATCCTGGCTGTTCCACTTTCAATCCAGCTCCCTGATAATGTTTTTGAGAAGAAAGCTGAAGATGACTCACATGCTGGGACCTGTGCAGCCATGGGGGAGACCCAGATGGAATTCCAAGCTCCTGGCTTTGGTTTGGTCCAGCCCAGGTCACTGAGGCAATCAGAGGAGTAAACTAGCAGATAGAAAATCTCCCTCTTTTCTCTCGCTCTGTCTACTTTTCAAACAAACAAAAAACCTGAACAAAAATACTAAGAAAACTAAGGAACTAAAGCTAAAGACTAATGGTTTAGTGGTATGGCCATCTTTCCCCTTTGTGAATTTTACAAATAACATGCATCATACAATCAATTAATTACACAAAGAAACCTAATATTACACTATGCTCTTTATCCCTAATTAGCCTTGGCACAGGTCTGATAAAAGCACTGCTAGAAGTAAATGAATACTTCTCAAGTCATAAATTCCTCCAGGGTTTATCCCTGTATTCCCAGTGCCTGCTGGAAGCTCTGAGAAGAAATAACTAATATATCTGACACAGGATGAAACACAAGGAAGCATTTCTAGATCAGCTCTTTTTAAAGAAGAATATTCTTACACTGGGGACTAAGTATGTTTGTAGAGCTGGGGTTGCCTTTTTGGAAGTGACTAAGCATATGGTTTCTACTACACTCCCCTTACTTTTAGAAAACATTCCCCACTCTGGGCAGAATGGTGGGAATAAACGATTGTGTAAGAATGCTCCGTGGCTTACGTAATCAGTACACATCTAGAATGTGGTTCTGTTCCCAGAGGGAAATCCTCATATACACTGTGTAAACTGTGGCAAAACTTTCACAGGACATAATATGATCTCTGGATTATCTAAACTCCACAAATCATGCTGACAGAACTGAAAGACAAACTGCATTGTTAAGTATATGGCTCTCCAACAATTACTCCTCTTCTGCTGCTCAAGTCCTTCACTCAGACACGCACAAGCCCCCTGCACTGTCCTTTTCACTAACCTTAGTCAAACCTGACCATCACTGAGGTGGTCACTGAGCTGCAAGTACCTACAGTACAGTACCTGCCTCTCCTTCCACCTGCCTGAGCCAGTGGACAACAGCGGCTGACGTCAGCATCAGGAAACACACTGAGGAGGGCACCGTGTGGTTCGCACTCCCACTGAAATGATGCTGTTCTGGACAGTCCCTGAAGTGTTACTCGGCACCATTCCCCCTCCCCAGTACCTATCTCTTATCCCCATGAAACTCTCAGCATTCAAAAATGACAGATTTGGTCAAACATAGTCCGGATGAGTACTGTTGGCCTCCAGGCAGTCATCTTTGTGCAAGCTTACTACTTTATCCTACAAATCATTTGTGGCTGGTGTTCGTCAAGAGCAGAAAGCCCCTGAGACTGCAGGAACTTCTGCCTGAGTAGCTCCCTTCTTTCTCAGAGTGGTGCTACACCCTCCTCTAGGCCCCTCTGCTGGAGATGATTAAGGCAGTATTACAGAGAGGGAGCCAGAGGAGGGGACAGGGAAAAGATCTGTCCACTGGTTCACTCTCCAAAATTGTCCCAATAGTGAAGACAGGACCAGACTGAAGCCAGGAGCCTAAAGCTTCATCAGGGTCTCCCACGTGGGTGCAGGGATCTAATCATTTGGGGACATCTTCTGCTGCTTTTCCAGGCACATTTGAAGGGAGCTGGATCAGAAGTGGAGCAGTCAGGATGTGAACTAGGTGTCCCCATGTGGCGCAGTGGCTTTACGTGCTATGCCACAACACTGGACCTGGTTTTAAATTTTTATATACTTATTTCAGAAACAGACACAGAAAAGCTCCGTATTATAGTTTACTCCTCAAATGCCCCTGTGTCAATGGCTGGAGATGGATGTGCAACCCAAGCCTCCTACATGTGCAGCAAGTGCCCACCTAATTGAGCCATTACTTGTCTGTCAGGGTCCACACCAGCAAAAAGCTGGAATCAGGAACCAGAGCTGGGAATCGAACCCAGGCACTCCAACATGGGATGAGGTTGTGTTACACATTGCCTTATTCGCTAAGATGCATGCCCACCTCTAACAGCTGTTTGTAATAATGTCATTCTATTACCTTTTCTTTTCAGATGATGATTGCAAATGTACAAGCAGGGAAGCAAACCCAAAACCCCCCAAAACAAAAGGAAAACACAATGGTGCCAGGTACTAAACAGTAAAGGGAGGTAGAAAAAAAGCCCCAAACACCAAATTATATGTGAAAATATGAATGACTGGTGAATGCCTTTTGTACAAAAAAGAATCTTTCTTCTTCTTTTTTTTTTTTTTTTTTTAAAGATTTCTTTCATTTATTTGAAAGAGTTTTACAGAAAAAGGCAGGGGGCCCGGCGCCATGGCCTAGTGGCTAAGGTCCTCACCTTGAACGCAACGGGATCCCATATGGGCGCTGGTGCCAATCTCAGCTGCTCCACTTCCCATCCAGCTCCCTGTTTGTGGCCTGGGAAATCACTTGAGGACGGCCCAATCCATTGGGACCCTGCACCCGCGTGGGAGACCTGGAGGGAGGTTCCTGGCTCCTGATCGGCACATCACCAGCCATTGCGCTCACTTGGGAGTGAACCATAGGATGGAAGATCTTCCTCTCTGTCTCTCCTCCTCTCAGTATATCTGACTTTGTAATACAAATAAAATAAATCTTTAAATTAAAAAAAAAAAAAAAGAAAAAGGCAGGCAGAAAGAGATTTTCATTTATTGCCTCACTCCCCAGATGGCTGCAAAGGCCAGGTAGAAGCTAGGAGCCAAGAATTTCTTGCAGGCCTCCCAGATGGGTAGGCAGGAGTCCATGCAGCTGAGCTATCCTCTGCTGCTTTACCTAGGCCATTAGGAGGGAGTTGCTGGGAGCAGAGGAGCTGGAAGTCAAACTGGAGCCCATATAGGATGGTGGTGTTGCAGGCAAGGCTTCTCTCACTGTGCTGCAACGCTACCCCCCATCTATGGACTGAGGGACGGAAAGCAGCTGACGTCTTAAAGTAGTCATAGGTCTTCATTTGAGACAAGAATCTAACATGGCTTGTGGACTTTCAAAGGAAGGGAATGTAATATTTTTCAGAGGAAATTACCTTAATTTTGTATTTGCCCTAAACTTTAGAAAATAATTCTCATTAACTGATCTAGATTTGCCTTTCAAAAATTCCAAAGCCACAAAAAAGTTTTATCTTTCTTCCACAAGATAATCTCCATGGCTTATTTGTCGCAATAATTAGTACACACAATGTTCCCCACTGAGGTTTCCTGAATTAAAACATTCGCAGTTTAAATATTGTAGTAATCATTCTGACGTCACATTGTTTACTCATTTAGTTTTTCTCCTACAAACATTCAGACTTACCTAGGGACTTATTTTCGGCTGTCTGCTCAAGTTCTCTGAAAGCACTGTATTTGTCACCAGGTTCTGGGATAGAAACACAAAAGCCTAGTTACAGGCAGGGGACCCTGTGCTCACACGGATCCAGCGAGGAAGCAGATCAACTTAAGCCAACATGCTCAAATGCCACCACTTGAAATAAGGACCCGTACGATCTAATTAAATGTACTTTCACAGGTTTATGATTTCACAAACTGTTTTTTTTTACCTCCCAATGGAACAGTAGTTTCAAAGGCTTTGTCAGCTGCAATTCCTTTAAACACAGCATATTTATCCACTGAAGTCACTGCTTTAGTCCCAGGGAGTGGCATCAACAAAGAAGGAGCACTGAAAGGGAAAAAAGAAACATGTTCTTATGGCCTAGAAAATCTAATTCTGCTCTCATCCAGTAAGAGCTCAGAACTAAAATGATGCTTTAAAGGTTAAAACTAGGAGACTACTCTTCCACCTGCAGCACCAGCATCCCACACGGGCGCCAGCTCAAGTCCTGCTTGCTCCATTTGGCATCTAGCTCCCTGCTGATGGCCTGGGAAGGCAATGGAGGAGGGTCCAAATCCTCGGGCCCCTGAACCCATGGAGGATACAGGAAGAAGTGGGCTCCCAACTTTGGACCAGCCCAGCTCTGGCCATGGTAGCCTTCTGGAGAGTGGATGAAAGATTTCCCTGTCTCTCATTTCTCTGTAAGTCTTTCAAGTAAAATAAAATGAATCTTAGAGAAACTACATGTACACACACCACATAGGGTAAAAACAATAACCTATTTCTTGAAAAAAAATTAACACCAGTTTTTATTGATTAACTAGTGAAGGTCAGTTCCATTTTGACCATAGAAGTGCCTCTTTAAGCCATATTAATAACTGAAAATGGCACCAAAACAGGTGACTCAGGAATAGCAGCCTACTGCATTTTTTTTTTAATTGGAAAGTCAGATGTACAGAGAGGAGGAGGGTCAAAGAGGAAGATCTTCCGTTTATTGATTGACTCCCCAAGCGGCCGCAATGGCCAGAGCTGAGCCAATCTGAAGTCAGGAGCCAGGAGCTTCTTTTGAGTCTCCCACGTGGGTGCAGGGTTCCAAGGCTTTGGGCGGTTCTTGACTGCTAACTGGAGGCTCATCAACTGCTGCTGTGAGCTGTTCCAAAAATGTACGCCCAGTGCACAATTCCTGCTTCACTGTGATTCATTTTATTGCATTCCATAGACTTTTTACTTTACAAGTATTTATTTATTTTATAAGTATTTATGTCAAGTCTGCACTGACAGGGTGCAATGGTGCAACCTTTCCAACAGTTCAGATGACCACTAACATTTTTTTAATAATGCATTTTGTAAGGGCTGTACATTTTTTAAGACAAAATGCTAC
This sequence comes from Ochotona princeps, assembly GCF_030435755.1. Taxonomy (NCBI): domain Eukaryota; kingdom Metazoa; phylum Chordata; class Mammalia; order Lagomorpha; family Ochotonidae; genus Ochotona; species Ochotona princeps. The sequence goes on from NC_080848.1 coordinate 30,748,791, forward strand.
CATATACTGAGTAGTCTATAATATCATAACATCTTATTGTAACTGTATACTATTTATTTTTGTTAACTTATAATATTATAACTTTTAGAAGCATTGGGAAACCAAATAATCCACAAGACTCATTTTATTCTGAAGCCAGCATTACTGTAGCAATTGTGTATCTCCAAGGCATGCCTGTATTCTAAAATAAATTACATTAATCCCAGTACAAATTATTCTGAGATGGGTTCAAAATGCAGAGGTGGAACTGTGAAGATAAATATCTATTTGTGAGACACTGTTCAAGCCAGGATATAAATTACCCTTTTTCTGATCATGTCTCATTGCTTACTGGCAGAAGTTCATGTATCTGATAAGCAGCAACAGTGTTAATACAACTTGCAGTGTTATTGGGCCTGGCATGATGGCAGAGTGATTAAAGTCCTCGCCTTGAATGCGCCGGGATCCCATATGGGCGCCGGTCCTAATCTCGGCTGCTCCACTACCAATCCAGCTCCCTGCTTGTGGCCTGGGAAAACAGTCGAGGACGGCCCAAAGCTTTGGGACCCTGCACCTGCGCGGGAGACCTGGAAGAGGCTCCTGGCTTCGGATCGGCTCAGCTCCAGCCGTTGTGGCCACTTGGGGAGTGAACCATTGCACGGAAGATCTTTCCTCTGTGTCTCTCCTCCTCTCTGTATATCTGTCTTTCCAATAAAAAAATAAATAAATCTTTTTAAAAAATACAATTTGCAGTGTTACAAGGATCACATCAGCTGTTCCAGAAGCTATATTTGTAGCAAAACAACAATCACTTTGAAATAGATGAAGATACTCTTGCTTGCTTGCAGCTGCCTGGAAGAGTAGTGCAGTGTGTAGTCAGGGTGGGTAATTCTTGGAAGGCTTGCACACACGCTAGAAAAGCACTGCTCTTTTCTTCTCCACTCCTTTTAAATATATATATATTTTATTAATTACGTTGCATTATGTGACACAGTTTCATAGGCTCTGGGAATCCCCCAACCCCTCCTCGTACCCTCCCCCCATAGTGGATTCTTCCATCTTGTTGATGTATTACATTTCAAATTCAGTCAAGATTCTTTCATTGCAAGTGTATACCAAGCATAGAGTTCAGCATCTTATTGTCCAGGTAAATTCAACAGTTTCTTGGGGAGACCATCTCTGGTCTGAAGGCAGAGCTGGCAGAATATCATCCCGATCAATTTAAAGCCATAACATAACATCAACGACAATTTACAACATTATGGAATTAATTGACATGGTATTGAGTAACCAATATGCTAAAAAAAATTGCAGGTTCTTAACCACATCCTGTGACTACTTCATTGACATTTCAGTTTTAGTTTATACACAGAACCGGCTGCTATACACCTTAAAATGGCTATAGGGTTCTATTCAGCTGTCTCATGTCTATTTTCATTTTAGTATTTAGCAGTTTCTCTGATCCTTACTTAGTTCCAACTCTGGATCCCCATCCTCTCTTGCAATGACCATCAGGGTTGCTCCAGAGCACCCCCTCAAACACACACACACACACACACACACACACACACACACACACACAAATTAGGATAGATATGCAGAGAACAATAAGGAAAGCTTGGAACCCAGACAGGAAACGGTCAGCGTGGACTCACACATACCTTACTAGGTAGGACACAAAGATTAAATACTCCTCACTAAGGTATTGAAGATTTCTCTGCACACTCTTCCTAAAACTGTTCTGCACCTCAATTGTTGACATATGCCTTGTTAGAGTTATAACCCAGTTTAGACTATCCTAAAATCTGCCAAGTTTAGCAAAATTATGCTTCTCCCCTCCTCTTATCAGACACAGGCAGCTCCCTGCAGAACAACCTTTACATATGAATGACCACATTCTACCAGGAGCCTGAGTCATCCAATGCCACATACAAGTTACATAAATGGATTTCTGTGGAGTTCTTTGCCCTGAAGCAAAAATCTCTCTACAGCCATTTCAATTGTGGCCTTCAGGGAACACCATGGCAGTGCAAGGCCATAGGCCATCAAGTACTGTCATTTCAGATCCCCACTAATCATGCCAACACATCTATCTGATCTAGACAAACATAATGGGTTACCAGCTACATATTATAGATGGATTTTTCTCTAAGGTTCATAAGTAATTAAACTACAGCTCACTGCACAGAATATTACATGCAAATAAAGCTAACAGGCATCTTAGGAAAAAGTCTCACAAAGCTGAGTAGGCTATTTGCTTTCTATGACCTTCTAATTTTAGCTTCAATCTTTTAAAATTCATTGATTAAACCTTTCTACCAGGAAAGGTACTTAATTGAATATTATTCATTTAAGAATTATATTCACAGAACTGAAAAAAAAAAGGGTCTTCAGGATTCAGGATACGGAAGTACTGCTGACTGGTCAACAAAGAGAAATCCGATTCCCCAGGTCTGGGACAGGGGCGTTGGCCTGTGTCATGACACGGGTTCTAACTCCTGACCATACGCACCGCTCGGTGTAACTCCCAGTCCACAGTGCCTCTCCTCATCTCTCAACAAGACTGCGGCAGCAGCTCCCACTTTCATCATGCCACTTTTTAAAAAAGATTTTATTTATTTTTATTGGAAAGGCACATATACAGAGAGGAGGAGAGACAGAGAGGAAGATCTTCTGTCCGAGGGTTCACTTCCCAAGTGGCCACAATGGCCAAAGCTGCGCTGATCCAAAGCCAGGAGCCAGAAGCTTCTTCCAGGTCTCCCACACAGGCAATGGGTCCCAAGGCTTTGGGCCGTCCTTGACTGCTTTCCCAGGTCACAAGCAGGGAGCTGGATGAGCAGGGCCATGAGCCGGCACCCATTTGGGACAGTGGCACATGCAAGGAGAGGACTTTAGTCACTAGGCTCTTGTGCTGGGCCCTTTCACAACACTTCTTATTCCCCAAACACTGACAGGTTACGTCACAGGTGGCAATGTCCTTAACAGATCTCAGTTTCTCACAGCTAACAATGCTCTCCATTCATACCATTGACTTCTGACTCCTAGTTCTCTTTCCACCTTCTTGGACAGTGTCCATTCTGTGCTTAACAATACCACCCTAGGCTCAGTATAGTAGCCTAGTGGCTAAAGTCCTCACCTTGAATGCACCAGGATTCCATATGAATGGCAGTTTGTATCCCAACTGCTCTACCACCAATCCAGCTCCCTGCTTGTGGCCTGGGAAAGCAGTGGAAGAAGGCCCAAAGGCTTGAGATCCTGTACCCACATGGGAGACCCAGAGGAGGCTCCTGGCTCCAGATCGGCTGAGCTCTGGCTGTTGCAGCCACTTGGGGAATGATCCAACAGATGGAGGATTTTTCTGTCTCTCCTTCTCTCTGTAAATCCGACTTGCCATGAAAAACAAATCTTAAAAAAAAAAAAAAAAAAACCCATCCCAAGCAGTCTCAGCTAAACTCAGCTACTGTTATTATTATCTAAGAAACCTTTAAAATAAACTTGGCATATAGAACATAAACTATAATACACCAGTGACTTCATCATACACACACACACAAAAGCTCCCTGGGAATGGCAGCGACTTGGTTCCAGGACCCCACATGGATATCAAGACCCAGATATGCTTAAGTTCCTTACACAAAATGCTAGCATTTGTGGAAAGCCTAGGTGATCTCCTGTAGACTTTAAATCATCTCTAGATCACCTATAATCCCGAGCCCAGTATAAATGCTGTGGAGACAGGTGCTTCATTGCTAAGGAGAGAGGACAACAGAGGAAAAGGTTCATACACATGGGACACACACGCCACTCTCCTTCCTCACAGTTTGGACTGCGGAAACACAGCTCGCTCATGACTGTAGAGGGATGACTGCACGTGTACATGTAAAGCAGTCATGAAAAGGTGTCAGATAACACATGAGCCCACACCGAATTGTGGTTTCTGCTTCTGTAGTTCTCATGCAACACAGAAGATGCTAAAATTATCTGCCACATGAATAAATGATAGTAAGCATGAACTCTTAGACATGAGCAACAAACTGTGGTCTAAGAAAAACGTGGAAGCAGTCAGTTGTAACATCTGCAAGATTTGGCTGTGTATGAAAGTGGACCACCAACATGGACCCACACAGAATTGCTGACAGCCTCCACACCTCAAGGTGGGCTACCAGCTTGAAAGCTTCAATCCCTAAAGTATGATTTCACCTACTGGAGTTTTCTCCAGAGGAATGGACCATCAGCTGGATTAATTCAGTTCACAACCTAACACAGTAATATAGTTATCCAACAAATGTTTATTAATCACGGACTTTGGCCTGAGCCTTCCACTTGTAAACATGAAAGGCTTCACCAGATGTTTCTGGCGGGCGAGAGAGGCAGTCAAGCAGACAGCAGTGAGGATTAGGGCTCTGCTGCCTATAAGCAGCTCGTAACCAACCCTGGAGGCTGCAATGAGCACACAGGGGTTAGGATCAAGTTCCAACACTTAGCTAAGGTTGGAAATGGACCTAGAAGTAACTACAGTAACTGAGGAGGGAGGGTATTTCAGACACAAGATAACAAAATGTACAAAGACCGGAAGTTTGAAAGAGTGTGGTCAATTCCAAGTTAGTCTGATGTGGCTTGGGAAGCAGCAAGAGCAGCGAGCAGGCAGGAGCAAGATCACACCATGCATCACTGTCAGACTTATTGGTAGTAAAGGAGGAGGGATGGAACCAGAAACAGTATGCTTCTAATATGGTGACTAGGTGTGGGTGGGGAAGGAAATGGCAATTTATTTATTTATTTATTTATTATTTTTAAAAATGAATTTCAGTAGGAAAATAAGAAATTCAAGTTCATGCAGTGAAGTCAAGATATTCTGGGTCAGGGCTGGTGCTGTGGTATAGCAAGTTAAGCCTCAGCCTGCATGCCTGCCTCCCAAATGGGTGCTGATTACAGTGCTGGCTGCTCCAGTTATAATCCAGCTCTTTGCAACATGTTTGGGAGAGCAGAGGATGGCCCAAGACCTTGGGACCCTGCACCCACATGGACACAGCGGAAGCTCCTGGCTCCTGGCTTTGGATTGGCTCAGCTCTGGCCGTTGCAGCCGCATGGGGAGTGAATGACAATCACAGTCATCTGTCGAGTGAGCCAGCAGATGAAGATCTTTGCTGCGTTTCTCCCTCTCTCTTTCATACCATTCTGACAGAGACGCTCAGGCAGTAGCAATGCATCTGCATTTTGTTCAAAGGAAGAGATCTGAGGTAGAAACATGGTCACCTATCTGTAAGGTCAACGGCGCCTCCGACCCAGTGGTTTGGGAGACCCAGGACTCAAGACCTCCACATGTTTCCCCAGTGCACAAACATGTGCTCGATGTATTCTTCCAATCAGAAGAACAATCTCTTTCTCTAATTTGTAATTCTCAAAAATTCCCATCACTTAGCTCCTGTTACCAGGAAAGATCATCAACTGTTCAAACTCAAAGAGATTAAGACGATTCCATAAGTAGGAACAGAGAAATGGATTATGTAGACTAATAAAAACAAGTTCCAAGAGCAAATAAACCAAAGGGGGAAAAATTCATATGGCTTAAAGTGTGGCCCAATCTACACAAGAATCTGCATAATTAAACAGGAAACTGGTATTCAGCCTGCTGGTTAAGACACCTGCAGCCCCTAGGGGAGTAAGTACTTGGCATTGAGCTCGGGCTCCAACTGCAGAGTTCTTGGCACCCACAGGGCAGACCCAGCCGAGTCTCTCAGCCCGCCCTGACCCTGGCTGCTGGCAAGCACTGGGTGACTCAGCCCAGCCAGCTCACACTCCTGCTCTTGCTCTTATACTCAAACAACTTAAAAAAAAGTTAGATAGGAATTAACTGACAACGTACTGACTGAATGTTTCACTGTACCCAAAGGTTACAGAAATGTTTACGTAATTTAAGAAAAACATGGAAGAAAACCAAATAGGAATCTAAAGGTCTAAGATATGAATAACCAGAGTTCTGAATTATGAATTTTGTGGAAAATCAACAACACAATATTACAAAAAGAACTATGCAAATTATATATTGTAAAAACACTTTAAGCACTGTCACTGTCTTCAATTTCTTTCCTCTTTTTTCCCCTAAGATTTGTTTTATTTGTTTGAAAGGCAGAGTAGGAGCTGCAGCAGAAGCACAGCACCCCAAACTCACAGCAGCACTCAGATATGGGAAGCCAGCGCTGCTTGCAGCAGCTTAACCTGGTGTGCCACACAATCGATAACAAGCAAAGAAATAATGACAAGCAAATGCATATCTGGAAAGAATGGTAGGAGTTTAAGTTTATGATGGACAAAAAAGGGAGTTCAAAGAGTGGAAATATGAATAACAATGGAATAACCAAGTATTTCAGATCAGGCAACCTTAATTTCTCTTGCTTATGCTTAAACTTTTATTGTCTCTCTTTCTTAATCATTAAATACAATGCTAAAAACACTGAACACCTTCTACCTGTTTCCATGCTGAGCATTAGTTGATTTTGAAGCAGCAGGCAGCTCCTGGAAATCGCTGAACGAGTCATCCAGGGATCCCGACTTCGAAGCATCTTGGAAGTCCTGGAAGTCGTCGTCTTCTGGCTTTGCCACCTAGGTTCACAGGGGATGTTCAGGGAACCCATCAAATGGACAGCAGGAGAACAGGTCCAACTGACAATCTCCAAGGCTGCCTTGCCATTTCTCAGGTGTAGGTACAACCAGGTAACTTTCGAATACTCGTTGGACATAACATCAACTAAAGGAACCTTATATTTCTAGATGCTTCCTGGCACAAATGTTAAGCGATGGGGTTAAAAAAGGCATTTGCACATTTTTAAAAAAGAGTTCAATCAGAGTTGTTGCATAACCAAGAGTCTGCTATCTTTCAAAACTATTTTACCACAAATATGTAAGTTATCAAAGTGACACAAGCCTACAGAACCAATCACAAACAGTAATCCACGATTCCTAATGCTACCCCCCGGAAGTGAGAACTGGTAATGGCTCAGTGACTTAGAAAAATGAGCTCACCACATACTGTCCTGTACTCAAGGGACATCTCTCCGTGCAGCGCATGTCGACTAGTGCGTGACTTTTAATGATTAGTTTACCACTGCCATAGATGAAATGAAAGTTACTGAACATCTTCCTTCTGATAGCTATATAGCTATTTCAAATTTCTTATTCTGAAATTTATAACAAACACCTTTGCATACCTTTACGAATTTGTCACTATTTCTGTGGGATATATTCCCTTTTTTTATGATTTATTTATTTTTACTTGAAAAAGAAAAAGACAGGGAGAGGCAGAGAGCCCTTCCATTTTCTGGTTCACTCCCCAGATGGTCACAATAGCCAGAGATGGGCTGGTCCAAAGCTGGGAGCCTGGATCTTGTTCTCGGTCTCCCACGTGGATGCAGGGCCTTGGGGCATCCCCCTGTGCTTACCCACACCATAAGCAGGGAGCTACATCATAAGTAGAGCAGCCAGGACTAGAACCAGCACATGTGGCACTATACGTGAAGCACGCTACATAATCCTATCGGCCCCAAGTGGGATACATTTCTAATGGTGCAACTGCTAGTTCAGAAGGTACAAATTAATTTTGATACTTTCTGTCAAACTTATCATCTTAAATAAGGTACACCAGGGAATCTACACTTTTCCTGTACATATATTCTCACAGACACTTAAACATTACACATTTAATAAAAGATTCCTATGGAGTAGGTGCTGTGGTGTAGTAGGCTAAGCTTTGGCCTGTGGTGCCACATAGTTTGTGTCCTAGCTGTTTGACTTCTGATCCAGCTTCCTGCTATGACCTGGGAAAGCAGCAGAGAATGGCCCGAGTGGACCCATGTGGACCCATGCGGGAGACCCAGAAGAGGACGAGATCCTGCTGCTGCAGTTATTTGGAAAGCGAAACAGCAGGTGGCAGATCTCCGTCTTTCCTTCTCTCTGTAACTTTGCTTTTCAAAAATACATCTTAGAAAAAAATTTTTTTGTTAATATTAGTAGTGAAAATGAACTATTTTAAATTTCATGTTTCACAGGAGTTTGTTCAAAAGAAATAACCTGGACCTGGCACGGCAGCCTAGTGGCTAAAATCCTTGCCTTGCACGTGCCAGGATACCATATGCGCACCGGTTCTGATCCCGGTGGCTCTGCTTCCCATCCAGGTCCTTGCCTGTGGCCTGGGAAAGGAGTCGAGGATGGCCCAAGACCCTGGGTCCCTGCACTTACATGGGAGAGCCGGGAGAGGCTCCTGGCTTCAGATTGGCTCAGCTCCAGCCATTGTGGCCACTTGGGGAGTGAACCATTGGATGGAATATCTTTCCTTGGTCTCTCCTCCTCTCTATATATCTGCCTTTCCTATAAAAAATAAAAAATAGGGCCCGGCAGCGTGGCCTAGCAGCTAAAGTCCTCGCCTTGAATGCCCCGGGATCCCATATGGGCGCCGGTTCTAATCCCGGCAGCTCCACTTCCCATCCAGCTCCCTGCTTGTGGCCTGGGAAAGCAGTCGAGGATGGCCCAATGCATTGGGACCCTGCACCCGCGTGGGAGACCTGGAAGAGGTTCCAGGTTCCTGGCTTCAGATCGGCGCAGCACCAGCTGTTGCGGCTCACTTGGGGAGTGAATCATCGGACGTAAGATCTTCCTATCTGTCTCTCCTCCTCTCTGTATATCTGAGTTTGTAATAAAATAAATAAATCTTTAAAAAAAATAAAAATAAAAAAATTAAAAAATAAATCTTTAAAAAATATATATAACCTAAAAATTGAAATATTATTAGAACTGATGTTTAACATACATATGTAAATCTTCCGCCAAATACCTTACATTTTTAACTACCTGTTTACATGCTCAGGAATATTTGTTTTGAAGGGAACAAGCAACTCTGGGGTGCGTGACTGAGTGAAGTAACAAGGGATCCTGAGTTCAATGTATTTTAACAATTGAGAAATTTCTTCACGTCTTTTAGAGAATGAAAAATCCTATTTAGACCCAGTACACTGGCTTGATGGCTAAATCTTTGCCTTGCACGAGCCAGGTTTTTATGTGGGTGCCAGTTTGTGCCCCGGCTGCTCCACTTCCCATCTAATTCCCTGCTTGAGGCCTGGGAAAGCAGTGGAGGATGGCCCAAAGCCTTGGGACTCTGCCACCTGCGTGGGAGATCCAGAGGAAGGTCTTGGCTCCGGATTGGCTCAGCTCCATCCATTGTGGCCACTTGGGGAGTGAACCAGTGGATGGAAGACCTCTCTGCATCTCCTTTTTTTCTTTAAATCTGCCTTTCCAATAGAAAAAAAAAAAAAAAAAGATCTTATTAAAAAAAATACAACTGCCTTTCAAATAAAATATAACTATTTTAAAAAATAAGAAAAAGAAAATTGGATTTCTCTTAACATCGTTCAATATTAACCACCTCAACTGTCCATCAAAATCTAGTAATTTTCACTTTGTATCTCTGAAAAAGAGTTGTGTGGGATTATTTACAATATGCTGCCTCTCCATTTACCTGATTTGCAGGATAAGTTGGCATGAAGCCACTGGAAGCCTGGGCTGCAGCTCCACCCACTGGTCCAACAAGGTTAATGCCCAAGACAGGCTGCGCAAGGCTGAGGGGCATGGAGCCCGCCGGGCCGGAGGGTATCACAGTTGGCTGACTCACTGGGGTAGGCAAAGTCATAGGAAAACCACTTAACGTTGGAATAGGTGCCGTCGGGAACTGGGTTAAAGCATCCGGACTCATGGCAGGTACACCCCTCTATACAGAATAGGAGGCAAACAGAAACACTTCAGGGGACTGCAAAGCACACACCATCTAGAGAAACTTTCAAGAGTCCAATTTGTGGACTTTGTATTTTCACTCAAATTTAAGAAGTCACAAGGTTAATATAAACTTAATACTCAGAAATGCCCAACACATATCAGTTACGACATGATCTCCCTCTAATAAAACAACTTTCAATAACCAAATAATTTAAACTGATTTTGAATAAAGAAAAATTGCTACCGGTTTGAAAATATTTTATATCTCTGGAATTTTAAAAAAGGACATTAAATGACTGAAAGCAATTTCACTTGGTATTAACTTTTTAATACTACTAGGCCAGTCTTTAAATAGTAATGTGCCAGGATGAGTATTATTTAACCTGTATATTTTTAAAGTCCTGTATCATGAAAACAATCCAAACTTTGATATATAAAGCATGTATGACGTTGCAGGAGGAAAATATTCACATTTGTTACAATTTACATCACAGTTACTTGCTCCAACATAGAAAACGCTGTCTACCTGTGTTACCGCTATCATGGCAAGGACTGTATAAAGTTCTTCCTTAGTAAGCTTGCCAGGGGTTGTTCGATTAGCTAAGGCCCATATTTGTCCAAGAGTTTCCCTGGGAAGTCCAGATGACATCAGAATAGGATAAAGTTTAGCAGTATCTATTCCAGTTGGAGTCACTGTGGTTTCCAGAATTTTCTTATAGGCATCTATCAAAGAAAAAAACAAATAACAAATGTAAACATTACAAATAATTGATCTTTTTGTTGTTATTGTTGGTATACAAAAATAATTTTGAATCACACTATTTAATAGAATCAAAGGCATATCAAGTTGGAACTGCTGTAAAAAAGATGTTCAGGTGTGCAATGCGGTAACAGTGCTTGATGCGGCCGTTATGATGCTGCTTGGGATGCTGACAATATTGGAGAGCCCAGGTTCAAGTCCAGGCTTCGCTTCTTGGGTCCAGCTTCATGCTAATACACACTCCAGGAGGCAGCCGGATGCTTGGGTTCCTGCTGCCCGCATAGGGGACCCAGGTAGAGTATTAGCTTAGGCCCAGCCTGGTTGCAGCTGTTGCAGGCATTTGGGAAGTGAACCAGCAGACAAAAGATCTCTTTCTCTGCATATGTGTATGTCTCTGGGTGCGCATGTGTTTGTCATTTTGGCTTTTAAATAAAAATAACTTAAAAAGTTAAGAAATAATCAACAGACAAGTAAGGCTTGGCTTTTAGGAGAAGTTGGTCCTAAAGATGACTTGAGGGTTACATGAACTTTTCTAGTTCCAAAGACTTTAACTTCAGTAAAGGAAAGGTAGTATGAGCAGATGCTCTGTGCTTTAAAAGAGAAGAAAGGTGGAGAGTAATGATGCTGGGAAAAGTCTGAAAACAGAAATGGGGAGCCAAACCTGAAGACTCCTAGATCCTCACCAAGGACTATCAGTATGAGCACCGAGGACTACATCCCTACTGCCAAGGAGACCACGGGGAAATGGAGTGCCTTCGGAGACCAATAACTCTGAGGTCACCTACCCCCAATTGAATCTACCACATGGGATGGAAGAAACCCAAATTCTGCCTTGCAGGATCCAAGGTCATTGGAACAACAACCAGGATCCCTGAGCGGTCCGCAGAAACAGAACAACAGTAAACTTCCTTCAGGACTAGGGAGAGGAGCTTTCTCTGGTCCTTGTCTGCTTCCAATTTTGGGTCCCCACCCCCTCTCGTAATAACCATCAGGAGCGCTCCAGAAACCCCTCAAAACAAACAAACAAAACTAGAATAGACAGACAGAGAACAACAAGGAAAACTTAGAAACAGACAGGAAACGGTCAGTGGGGACACACTTATAACTCACTGGGTGGGACACAAAGATTAGTTACTCCTAACTGGGGTATGGAAGATTTCTCTGCACACCCCTCCTAAACATGCTCACCTAAACTGCTGACATATATCCTGTTATAATTATAGAGTTAGACCACCTGAAAAACAGCCAGGTTCAGTGAAAACATGCTTCAATGCTATAAACTGCTAAATACTAAAATTAAAACATGAGACAGCTGAACAGCAATCTAAGCTATTTTAAGGCGTATAGAACACGGTTGAATATAAACCAAAATTGAAATGTCTATGAAGAAGTCACAGGTTGTGGTTGAGAACCTGCATTTTCCTATTAACATATTGGTTAATCAATACCATGTCAATTAATGCCACAATGTTGTAAATGGTTGGAAATATTATGTTGGGGCTTTTAATTGATTGGGATGATACTCAGCCGGCTCTACCTTCAGACCAGAGATGGTCTCACCAAGAAACCATTGAACTTACCAGGACAATAAGATGCTGGACTTTATGCTTGGTAAATACCTCCAATGAAAGAATGTCAACTGAATTTGAACTATGGAAAGGCAACAAGGTGGAGCAATCGCCGTGGGGGGAGGGTGTGGGGAGGGGCAGGGGGAATTCCAGTGCATAAAAAATGTATCACATGATGCAATGTAATTAATTAAAAAAAATGAAATGCAATAAAAAAATAACCTTGAAAAAAAAACCAAACAGAAATGGGGAGCAAGAGCAGCTGTGAGCAAAAGCACCGAGAAAAGGAACTTTGGAAATCTGAGCCTTCAAGGGAAAGACTTGGCTCCTCTCACGGCAACGAGTTTTTCCAAAGGGCTGGAATGGAAGGCTGTTAAGAGACAGCGCTGCCACATAAAACAGAGGCTGGGACATGCTCATTGTATTTGCTGTTTGTCTGGATGCTTACATGCTAAACCTGGCAGGTCGAGTTAGGAGTGTTGGAAATCAGAGGGAGACAGAGGAAAAATGCTTACAACAGAATTTTACATCTAGGATTAAAAATACATATTTCAGGTTATTAGGCTGGATATAAAAACATGCCTTTTGCCTCTTAAATATTCGGTTTCTTTTAAATACAAACTCTCATAAAATTAATAAAACTCAAAAAAGTACTAAGCCCTATTTGCTTGTTTGGCTTGAGGACACAGTGAGGAGAGAAGATGCGCAGCTAGAAGTTCTATGTGCAACTGAAGTCTAAACTGAAGATTATACTATAGACATTATCAGTTCCTGCTAAAAATTGAGCCATAGAGATGTAGAAGTTTTATTTAATCAAGTGTAAAACAACTGTAATCTATGACCAATCTAGAAAACTGAAGATTTAAAAGAAATTACTTTTGGTTTTCAAGGTGTTATGTACAGTAAATAAGTGATAAAATACTAACATATTCTTTCACCACCTATAAAACACAACTCAGAATGGATCAAAGAACTAAAGATAAAAGCCGAAATTAGAAAACTACAAGAAAACATAAGGGAAACAACACTTCAAGTTGTCAGTATAGACAATGACTCTTTAAAATAAGATCCCCAAAATACAGAAAATCAAAAATATACAAAGTTACATCAGACTTAGAAGCTTTTGCATGGCAAAGAAACAGCCTGCAGAATGGAACAGAATATCTGCAAATTATGCATCTGATAGGAGATTCATGCATGAAACTTCAAAAGTTCAATTGGAAAAAATGCCATAGGTATGTGCAAAAGGAAGACAGTACAAATGGTGAGCAAGTATATGGAAAAAAAAGAAAATCAGCTCAACATCACAAATCCTCAGCAAAATACAAACCTCCTATAGGTTGTGCACTGGCAGGGAGTTGGAGTCAGCAGTTAGAACCAGCAGCTGAGCTCACGCACTCCTGATGCAGGACGAGAGCATCCTAATCTCTAGGCCAGCTGCCTCCTCCAGCAACTAAAAACCCTTCCAAAATTTTTTAAAAGAGTAATAAGCACTGCTGTGATAGTCCTTTCTATGTATAATAATTATGGCTGAAACAATCTATTTCCTTACATTAACTGAGTGCTGCTACAAAATGCACTTTGCTGATTCTTTTTGGCTCAGCAATAACACCACATTAAGGAAAGGTAAAAACCAACTTTAAGTGTGAAGAAAGGACACCACCTGGTCCTCTACTTTGTATGTCACACAAGTCAAAAAGCAAACACTAATAAAAATCAATTAATTACTGAGAAATGATAAAGCTGCATCCAATAATTCATTCAATTGGACATAAACATTCGATACTATCTTCAAAGGCATAATAAAGAATGCATCTAGAAATAAAATACATGATGTTCAATAAAATATTCAAAGCCTCAAGACAAAACAGTTCTTTGTTGACATAGCTATTCCTTATAGCAGGCAGTCTTACAAATGAGATTTATCTTTTACACTCTTTCAGAAAAAAGTGGAAAAGGTAACAATCCCTTTTGCGTGTTTTATGACCATGACAATCATATTTACAACTAAATCCACAATATTAAATGTAAACTATGCAACACGAAAACTGCACCAAGCTTTTGCGTATTGTTTTACCTGGAACCAAACTCTCATTGTAAATCCATGGAGGCATTCTGGGCTGAACAGGGTCCTGCGAGGGGAAGACTCCCACACCTGCAAAACAGGGAGCATCACTGAACACACGGAGAAGACGTGCAAGCACTACCTCACTTCACTTCCACAGAAGAGCATTGGCTGGAGATGCTTAAAAAAGTCACCAATACAACCACGACATTCCATTTCTTAACAACTCCTGTACGTTCTATCACGAAGAATAAATTAAAGGAAATCCAAGTATGTATCAATAGTTTGAATCACACAAGACTTGCATCATGTAACTTAGGAACAGAAGGAAAAACCAAAATGGCTTTTAAAAAGCCATCCCATATAAAAAGTTTAATTGCCTCAACTCTGCTTGCAGTTTAAAATAATGCTTCTTTGCAAGTCTGACACTGTCTTTACTGAGTCATGTATACACTGCTGCCTTAGATGCAAAGGAATTGAAGTTTTCAAATACAGTAAAGTATCTTCTAAAAGTGCCACACTCTAACTCATCTCTGCAGAGTGTGTTAATAAAATTTGGATCTTTCAGGCAGCAGTATTTATGGTTTATTTTAGAAAAAGCAAACCTCTATTTTCATTGGTGACTTTTCCATTTACCATTTAACTTTTCAACCTTTATGGGAGAACAGAAAGAGAAGGGAGTGCTTTTGTAAGACAAAAGGTAAAGAAACCTGTAATTAGGAATAATTCTTATTAAGAAACTGGTTATCAAAATCTTATTTTTGAAAAGAAAGTAGTGTCTTGAGAGAATTCAGAGCAAAACTGCAGAGGTTAACTGGAAAAAGGAATGCATTAAACATATTTTAAGCATAGTTTCAATTAGCAAAATCAAGCAGCATTTGCAAGATTAATGTTTAAGGTGTTAGCATTCGAGCAACATTCGGTTAAACAAATTTTTTTGTTGAATGTTTCATGAGCTCACCACTCTCTTCAATGGACAGGTTTTGGTCTGAAGACTTTTCTGCCTCTGCAGTGGTGGTACCACTTAAACATCCATCTATGGCAACCCCGTTACTGGCCGTTAAACTGGGATGGTTCTTACTGGAACCCTGGACTAGGGCTTTGTGCCCCATTTCAGAAGTATTTAAGTTAATCTGTTTCTGCCCAGATGTACTTATATCACAAGACACTAGGAGCTTCTCCTCCAAAGAAGGCCCTAAACAAACAGCACGAAGGGTTATTTGTATAGAATTGCATATTTCTCATCTTGTAAATCATTCATTTCCAATCCCATATTCTAGAGGGAAGGCTCTGCCATCATGTGAAATAATGCAGTCACTACACACTTGAGAAGTTTAAAGTAAACTTGATAATCTCTGGTGGTCCTCAAGCATCCTCTGAAATGGCAGGCAGACTACTGGAAGGAGTACCACCTTGCAGGCAGGTACAAACACTGGCTACTTGGCAGACCTCAGGGCTCTCTCCATGTCTGCCGAATCAGACAGTGTCAACTATGCACATCTGCCAACGCCCACCCAGCACTGCTCAAGTCTGTATGTCTGTATGTCTCGACATACAGGGTTGAGCTAACAGAACTGTTTAAAGACTTATCAAAACAACAACAACAACAACAAAAAACCAAAAACAAAACAAACTGGTGCTAAATGAACAGCCTGGACTCTGTCACCAAACCTGACCACTTCAGCATTTCAGCCTTTAAAACACCATATTAGTGATTATTCCTAATCAAGAGAGTCATCTTTTTTTTAGAAACCAGTATGTTTTCCAAGTAATGAGATGGTTTAAATTGCTTCTAATTTAGGAGCAAAGTTTCTGGCATGTATAGACGCTGGTGAATTTCAATAACACTGTTAGATTCGTGCAGAAGTTTCTTTACCAACATTATTACATTATTTATTCGACTTACACAACAGAGAAATTTCCCTCGACTATTTCATGAATATTTTCATTAACAATGCTAAGAGTTACCTGCTCTCTGTACACTGTGTGAGGCTGAAGCAGTGGAGGAGTAAGGAATTTGCCCAGGGACACCATGTAAGGCAAATGACACTGGCATCTGACCCGCAGGGACAGGCTGTGTACCAGCCTTCTGGGCATGCAACTGGCCAAGTGGGGTAGTAGGATGGAAAGACTGAAAGGGCTGGGCCGTGGCACAAGGCCCATGGGTGGGAACTTCAACAGGCCCCTGCATAAAGTCACTGAATTCTTCTTCATCAAGAAAGGCAGGTGATGGGGAGACAGTTTTAGTAGAATGAGATGATGTGGGACAATCTGCAAAATGGAAAATGGTAATGAAACACACAGAAATGAAAATCAACAGACAACAGAGAAACCGAGATGCAGTACAATTCCAAAAGAATTCCAAAAGAGAACACTGAAATGTGAATAGTGGAAGTGAACAACACTTGCCAAAAACCCCCGGATGCCCACATATAATTTTGTATCTTTTGAAAGAGGTTCTAAAGCTACTTTGTACTTGCTACAAAAACGAAACAAAAAGTAAAACAGTTTCCTTTTATAAAGTTGGCAATATTTTTTATCTTAACTAATAATTAATAATTTCTATCAAAGTATTATTTTTTAAATCCAAATGGATATTCTATCAAAACATAAAACCTACTTATCAGTGATCTTCAGAAAGTTCAGAGAGAGGTATCATAAAAAAAAGCACACAGGTACTTCAAGACTTTTCTACACCAAAATAAATGTATTGTTTATTTTTTCCACAGACTTTCTGAAGTTCCTCGTTTACCCAATGTCACTAGGACACCCTCAGAAGGCTCTAGGAGTCTGTTTTTGCCTTTTATTGTCCTTACTATCACACATTTTGATGTTCAAATTTAATTATTAAGAAATTCAGTGGGGCCAGCACTGTGGCATAGCATGTGGATTCATTATCTGCTACTCAGGGGTCAGGAAGAGTTAAGTTGTGGCGGTTCCACATCTCATCCAATTTCTGCTAACACACCTGGGAAAGCCGCAGAGGCTGGCCCAACTCCGGGGAATCCTGCACTCATATAGGAGATCAGAGAAGAAACCAATGGCTTCAGATCTGCTCATTACTGGCCATTCTGGCCATTTGAGCGGTGAACTAGCAGATGGAAGATCTTTCAGTTTCTCCTCTCAGTAAATCCGCTTTTCCAATAAAAATAATCTTTGTGAAAAATATATTAAGACAGTGTATGGGGTAAAAGGTGAAAAGACTAGAAAAGGTTTTAGAAGATTTTTATTGGGCCTAGCACTGTAGCCTAGTGGCTAAAATCCTCGCCTTGCATGAGCTGGGATCTCATATGGGCACTGGTTCTTATCCTGGCTGCTCTACCTCCCTTCCAGCTCCCTGCTTGTGGCCTAGGAAAGCAGTACAGGACAGCCCAAAGCCTTGGCAACTACATCCGTGTGGGTGACCTGGAGGAAGCTACTACCTCCTGGCTTTGGATCAGCTCAACTTGGGTTGTTGTGGCAACTTGGGGAGTGAACCAGCAGATGGAAGATTTTTCTCTCTGTAAATCTGACTTTGCAATAAAATAAATAAATAAATTTAACGACCACTCCTCTCTGCCTTCTCCTTTCCTGAGTTCTGTACCGGGCCCAGCTGAGTATTAACTGCAAATGTCTATTTCTTAATTACTTTTTTTTTAAAAGAGACTTATTTTTACTGCCAAGTCAGCTCTACAGAGAGGAGGAGAGAGGAAGATCTTCCATCCAATGATTCACTCCCCAGATGACCGCAATGACTGGTGCTGCGCTGATCCGAAGCCAGGAGCCAGGAACTTCCTCCAGGTCTCCCACATGGGTGCAGGGTCCCAAGGCTTTTGGGTTGTCCTCAACTGGTTTCCCAGGCCACAAGCAGGGAGTTGAATGGGAAACGGGGCTGCCGGGATTAGAACCGGCACCCATATAGGATCCTGGTGTGTGTAAGGTGAGGACTTCAGCCGCTAGGCCACTGTGCCTGGTCCTATTGTAACATTTAATTCTCTTCCGACAGCACCCAAGAGAGACACTAGAGAGGTGGGAGTGCATCCTAGCCATTTAGAAGCCTGTGTCACATACCGGGGTACATGAATTTGACAACTTGCTGCGAATGTGAACCCTAGGTGGTGGCAGTGATGCCTCAAGTGACTGGGTTCCTGTCACCCATGTGGGAGACCTACATTGAGCTTTAGCTTTCCAGTTTTGGCCACTGTGGGTACTGGCCCACAAAGTGAACCAACAGATGAAAATTCTCTGTGTTGTCTTACTGTCTACATCTGTGTGTTTCTCTGTTTCTCAGGTAAAGGAAGCAAACAACAACAGAAAGGCACTGTAATACAAACATTCAGGATAAAATTGAACAACAGAACATTTCCAAGCAGAAGACAGCACTTTCTTGGTTGGCCAAACAATTTGTGACAACTATTCACTTGTTAGTAGTCTTTTGTTTTTAAAGTCAATATTAAAAGGTGAGAATATCAAAATTTTAAAAGGGATATAGTAAGAGTTGTATAAACAAGATTCATTTTAACTACTAAATGCTCAAAAGAACAAAACATAACCACTCTACCCTGTTCTTAGAAGGCACTTTTGGCTTACCTGATAATATATTTAAAAAATTAAAATTTCATGAGAAGTATTATTAAAATTATGAATTCTTAAATGGGGCATTTAAAAATTTAAGTTTAATCAGCTCAAAAAGGTAAAATTTTAAAGCAACAAGAATATAATGACTCTTATTACATCTGCTGAGTGACCGGATTTTACTAACGTTAACATGCACATCGATATACAAAAGGTCCACAAGTTGTCAGACACTGTAGATAGTCAACAGGGAGGTTTTCTCCTCCAGAATCATTTCCACACCCTAGTCTTAAGTCACTGTGTATCTTAAAATACACAAATCTGTACTTAGTTTGGAGGAAGAGATTAGCACACACCTAATGGTCACTTCAATACAGGCAGTATAAATCACCTTCCAAGAATGAAAACCGCAATGCCTCTTAACATGAAAACTACCTGGTTTCTTGGGGTGCGACGCTGGAGTAGGGTGCATCTTAGCATCTCTGGAAAACCCATCTAAATTCCCTTTTATGGCTTCCAACGCATCATCTCTACTCTTCTCTCCTGTCTAAGAGATAACAAATATATTTATAGCTCTTTACTTACCTATCAGTTTGTTCTAAATCCACCCAACTTGAAAGCACACATATTACTCTACTTCCAATATTTTTACCACATCCTTTTGAATGTGAATTCTCCAAGTCTTCAGTAAGTGTATGAAGCCAGCATAAAACAAAAACCCACAGAAAATAAAAATCTTAAAAGGCCCATTTATAAAAACTTTAATACAAAGTTGTTAGGTTACATGTGTCCTGAGAGGGTCCTAAGAGCAGCCCATTTCCTATCATCACCTTTAGGATTACTGCTTCCCAAGAAAATAACAACAAATACTGCTGTGGAAACAAACAAAAAAAGCGGGTGCCAAGAGAATGACAACTGATGTCTTATTCCCATCAGCAGCAGAGCACCTTTACAGTAAATAACAAATCCTCACTTTAGGATCTAGCTAAGGCAACACGAAACTAACTGATCACAACCTCAACTCAGCCTGGAGGCTCAGGGGCAACACCCACAGTGAGGGAACAGAGGGAAACCCAGGGTGCGGGTTTTGGGTCAGGGCGAGGCGGCAGGAACACATTACCTTGGGCTTCACACTACTCAGCAGTCTGAGCTTTTGCTTCTGTTCTTCAAACTGGCGTCTTTTTCGTTCTTCCTCTAAGAGTTTTTGCTGCTGTTCAAATCGCTTTCTGAAGGAAAAATGAGTTAGTGAAGAACTAGCTTCAGGAATTATCAACTGTGCTACATTCTGATCTCTACTAATAGTTTAGTCAACATCATTTTGTATTTCTCAAAGTATAAACTCCACTGCTAATTGTATCTAACGTTGTTTAACCACTCTGTTTCCTCCTTGCCATAGTAACTCCAAAATATCTAAAGTGGTCTTAAAAATAAACTATTAACTTAGATAGGTGAATCTGTCTTTAATTTGCAAAAAAAGAATCTTTCTTTTTTTTAAAGATTTATTTATTTTTCTTGGAAAGGCAGACATAGAGTAGGACAGACAGAAAGATCCATCTGCTAGTTTACTCTGCAAGTGGCTGCGATGGCCGGAGCTGAGCCAATCTGGAGCAAGGAGTCTCTTTTGGGTCTCCCATGTGGGTGCAGGGTCCCAAGGTTTTGGGCCGTCTTCAAATGCTCTCCCAGGCCACAAGCAGAGAGCTGGATGGGAAATGGAGCAGCTGGGACATGAACCAGTGCCCATATGGAATCCCAGGTGGGTAAGGCGAGGACTAACTACTAGTTTATTGCACTGGACTCTCCCCAAAAATCTTAAAATTTTTAAAAATTTATTTGGAAGTCAGTGTAATAGATATAAAGGGAAGGAGAGAGACATATTCCATCCACTGCTTCACTCCCCAGATGCACACAGTGGATGGTGTGGGGCCAGATCAACCCCAGCAGGTATCTCACTTGGGTGGCAGGGATCTAATTACTGGAATGTGGGCTTTGCATTCCTGTATCAGCAGGAGGGTAGATAGGAAATAGAGCCTGAACTCCAACTCACACTCTGACACGCGGTGCGGGTGCCCCAAGTAGCATCCTAGGATAATGCCCACCCCAGGAAACTTAAGCATATCACAATAATCACAAAAACCAAGGAGACAGATGAAGTCTATCTATAAACACTCTTTGCACTGCATATAAAAAACCTGGTTGAGAAGGACTATCACACAGGAGAAGAGCAATGCCCTGGGAACCAGGGAGTCTGTATCTGTGGAACCTACACTGACAAGTCTTCTGACATCTCTATAACCAGACTTTCTCCAGATGTAAAAACTGAACTAAGGATTTCCAAAACCCTTTCTGGCTTGAAATTTCTAATGATAAGAGGTATTTTAAAGAGCTTAAAAGGCAACTTGACTGTGTTGATTTCAAATCTGCAGAGAACATTTGACAGTATCTTGATAAACAGTCATGACTATATAGATCCTGGAGGTCTCTTACTGCTGCTCTTCAGCAAACTGCTTCTGCATGTCCGGAGTGTACTGCGGGCCTGGAGGACGCATGCCCAGGAATGGCGCTTGGCCCAGGTAAGGCATTCCTGCTGCTGGCATTGGTCCCATGGGTATTCCTGCCTAGAGGAAATAGACAAAGGCTTAACAAAAAACCCACAGTGTTTTCTTATACTATCACAAAGCAAAACATGATTTTCTAAGTTATTTCTTAGCATAATAATAAACAACATAAACACATTCTCATAAAAGACTCAAAGAACAGAGGATAAAAAATGGTTAAAAAAAATCCTTAATATACTGCCTCTTCAAGTTCTTCAGGCTCTTGGGGTGACCACTGTTAACCGGAAAAAGTAGGGCTGCGGGTGTGTCCACAAGATCTTTCAGGCTATACATGTACGGACGAACATGCACATAAGTAACTTTCACAGAGCTCACCAGTCTACATACTCTTAAGAGGTACTGTACCTTTGTACTGCCAGCAATAGGATGGCATGCAGCAATCATTCCACAACACAAATGAACATCATTTTTTTTTATTGGAAAGTCGGATATACAGAGAGGAGGAGAGACAGAGAGAAAGATCTTCCGTCCGATGATTCACTCCCCAAGTGACCACAACAGCCGGTGCTATGCCGATCCAAAGCCAGAATCCAGGAACCTCTTCCAGGTCTCCCATGTGGGTGCAGAGTCCTAAGGCTTTGGGCCGCTCTCCCAGGCCGCAAGCAGGGAGCTGGATGGGAAGTGGAGCTGCCGGGATTAGAACTGGCGCCCACATGGGATCCCGGCGCGTTCAAGGCGAGGACTTTAGCTGCTAGGCCACGCCGCCGGGCCCAAATGAACTTCATTTTTCAATATGTGTAAGACAGTGGTTGTTTTGATGTTCATTATCAGAGGTCTGATATCCAAACGTATAGAAAACTCATTAAAAAATGACATAAAATTTACTAATGAGTGCAAAAATAACAGTATAACATAAGTTACTCAAAATCAATACTAAAAATGGTAATGAAAAAATGGCTAATTTTCAGAGGGAAAGCTGTTTCACCGCTCATCCCCTTCCCTGAAAAGTTCCCTGCCTGACCCTCACTAAAATCTAGCCATTCTTGGAGACCCTGTCTTTGCAGGAGAATATCCCTCTTTGCTGCTTCTAGACCTTTTCTTCTTTAAAAACTCTGAGTTAAAGGGACTTCAGAAAGTCCATAAAAAGGTAGAACTGGCAAGCGTGAGAACTGAGACTGGGAGCAGATAAGGCTGGGCAGGGCTATAACACCTGTGGGCCTGCATGAGAATTGGGTTGGGGGAGAGCCAGGCTGGGCTAACTGTATTCACTGGTGCAGACATGAGCCAGAGTACCACACCGCTGGGTGCTGGAGCAGTTGGGAGGCTGGGCGTGGCTTCTCCACTTGTCTCTCCCATTTACCCAGATACAGGAGAAAGAAAAAGAAAATTCGGCAACAATGATCTCACCCACTTTCCTATATCCTTTGATCCTTCCCACTCTGTAAACATCATCAAAAATAAAATTTATACACACACACACACACACACACACACACACACAATTTATCTTGGTGCAAAACACCCAGCTGTCATGTTTTTATGTACTACGGATTTCCACAAACTATTGGTAAGTATCCTCATGTTTGTTAATTTTTTGCTGTAAGTCTTTTGCATATGCCACCCTCCTACCTTGTTCATGACCTTTACAGATCTCCAACTTCCTCAACCCTTCAAACGAAGACCTCGGAGTTTGTCCACTCTATCACTACGCTGCTCTTGGTGACATCAACAATCCACGAGGATGGCTCCTCCAACACTGGCTCCTTCCAGGTGTTTGATTTCCTCACCACAGTCAAGCCCATACCTTTCCAGCTTCCCCTTCCTGATCATACCATGAATCACCAATCTTTCTGTCTCATATCTCTAAAACCTCACCTCTCAAAGACAAAAAATATTTTAAGCATCCCAACACCTGACCACCACCATCCCCTACTTGGTGAGTGCCCACCACTGCTAAAGATAACTAACACATGGAAATCCGAATGGAAGGTTTTTTATCTTTGTTTAAAAGATTTTATTTATCTGAAAGTCAGAGTTACACAGAAAGAGAGAGAGTGTGAATCCCTAAATGGCCTCAATGGCCAGGGCTGATCCAAGCTGAAACCAGGATTCTGGAGCTTAAAGCAGTCAATTTAAAGCTGAACTTATTACTAAATCATGATACTGATAATGTTCCATGGGTTCTTCAAGGTCAACATCAGCAAACAATCTCTTCCAGTGTTTCATTAATAAATGTCACACTGTGGCTGGCATGGTAGCACAGCCTGCCAAGCTGCTGCTTGTGATGCCTGCAACAGGCATCAGAGTCCGGTCTGAGTCCCATTTGCTCTGCTTCTGACCCAGCTTTCTACTAATGTGCTTCGGATGGCAATGGAAGACGACCCAGTACTTGGGTCTCTGTCACCCACATGAGAGATCACGATGGAGTTTCTGGTTCCTGGCTTTGGTTTGGGGAATCAATAGATGGGAGATCTCTCTACTCCTTTCCTCCCTCCCTCCCTGTTTTTCTGCCTTTTAAATAATTCAGTAAATCTAGAAAGTAAAGACCAACTGGCACAGTCAGCTGGTTGCTTGCACAGAGTATGGGAAGTCAACTTAACACTGCTTTGTCCTCCAATTTCAACTATTAACCACTAAGCCAGTCCTGATTTTATTTCCTAATTGGTTCTCAGAAACCTCCATCGCCCTATCCATCTGCTAGCACCCTAATTGAAGCCAACATGTCACTCTATTGCATAACCCTCTTAATGATCCTACCCACATCCATGCTTGCTCTCTCTCTCAGCTATCTGCAGCTGTTCTCCCATCAGCAGTCAGAAGGGATCACTGTGAAATACAGTTCTGTACACGTCATTCCACTGCTGCAAACCGTTCAATAGCTCCTTCACGTGCTTAAAAGTCAGTGTGCAGCACTTACGCAAACCTCCTTGTTCAAATCCTAACTTGCAATGCTCTGTGAGCATCCTCACTGAGTTTATTTCCTCACCAGCAGAACAGAGACAACAGCTCTTTAAACAGCTGTATGGACAGGCCAACAGAACGGATGGCAACTGTTCCTACTCACGGAGCTTCCTAACAATGCCACTGTTCTTTCGTGAGCACAAAAGTGCTTCTAACAATGGTAGGTCATGGCACCAGGCCCAGGATGTCACTCTAAAATTCTTCAAGCCAGGAGTCAAAGAATTTGCCATCTTTTCCCTAATAAATGACTTCTCTTGTTTATCTCTCACATACATATTGTTTTACCGGAAGCTATTACTACTAACTGCTTTTCTTTTTTCGCCCAATCCTCTCGGTATGTAACACAGCACAACAGCCAGGAGGGTCAACAACCAATGCAAGAAACAAGTACCTGCATGGCGATGGAGCCTTGGGACATCTGAGAGCTGTAGCTCATTCCCATCATGCCTTGCATGTTCGACTGCATGACGGACACCATGGGAAATCCTTGTTGCTGCACTGGCATCAGACCTGCTGGAAGACAAAAGGCATCCAGGTTGATTTAAAAACCCTTGTCACTTG
Source organism: Ochotona princeps (assembly GCF_030435755.1). Taxonomy (NCBI): domain Eukaryota; kingdom Metazoa; phylum Chordata; class Mammalia; order Lagomorpha; family Ochotonidae; genus Ochotona; species Ochotona princeps. The sequence continues at coordinate 30,773,556 of NC_080848.1, forward strand.
GGAGGTGGCACAGCACGGGTTTCAGAATGAGGCAAACTTGAATAGGAATTTCAACTTGACTTTTTACTCAGCTTCATGGCAAGTTACAAAACTCTGTAAAATCAAAGTAGGTCCCATCAACACACATTTTAACACATATTTTAAAAACAGTACAACCTAAGTGTGGTACCTGGTCTTCAACATGGCCCCTGTGAGCTTTGCCTTCTAGTATTCCTAAATTTGTGTCATTCTCTTGTACAATGAACACAGCTGACCAGCTTGACCTGTAGCGTGATCCAAGTTAGGGTACTGTGAAAATGTCAGTCCATAACTGTTGATACTGCTTCATTTCGAGAGGCAAAATGAGAGGGAGAGAGACACAGAACATGCTCCCATCCGCTGGTTTCCTCCCCAAATGCCCACACAGCTGAGGTTGAGCCAGAGGGCTGAAGCCAGGAACTCAGTCCAAGTCTCCCTTATGGCGACAAGAATCCAACTCTTTCAGTTATCCCTGCTGATTTCCATTAGCAAGAAGTTAGAAGCTAGAGCTGCAGATTAAACCCAAGCACTCTCATTTGGGACACAGATACTTAACCAAATGCCTGTCTCGGATTCCATGGTTTATAAGACACGGAAATGGGGGCACGCATTATGGTGTAGTGGGTAAAGCTGTCACCTGTGACACTGGCATCTCATATAAGCACTGGTCTGTGTCCCAGCAGCTTCATTTCCAATCCAGTTCCCTACTAAATGCCTGAGAAAAGCAATGGAAGATGGCTCAAGTGCTTGGGCTCTTGAACCCACATGGGAGACCCAGATAAAGCTCCTGGCCTTGTGACCATTCAGGGAATTAACCAGTAGATAGAAGTTTTCTCTTCCACTCTCCCTCCTTGCCTGTATCTCCTGTTTAATTAACTTCTACAAAATTAAATTATAAGGGGGAAAAAAGTCACAGCAGTTTCCTCATTCCTCCCTGAAGCACCTGACTAGGTCAAAGTATGGCGTGCCATGAGAGAGCTCATGCGGTTGCATGGAAAATGCAACGTGGTAAGGAACAAAGCACCTGCCAAAAGCAGTATGGACATTCTTTCCATGTGAGTGAGTTATCTTGGATAGACATCTGTCTGCTCCACCAACCTTCAGACACCCTGGCTGGCACCTTTACTGCACTCTTCTGAAAGGGCTGGAGCCAGACCATGCAAGACTACTCCCAGACTCCTCTTGTTTAACTGTACTCTGTGTCTGGGTTGCTTCTCCATAAAACTGTATGCTTCAAGAAGTAACATTCTCCTTCCCTTTCTTTGTGATAAATGTTATATTAAGCATTTATGTAAACAGCCATCACCAAAACAACAAAATCCAGTAATGCAGTGAAGCAAACTATTGTGCAAAGTATGACCCAGGACAGTATCTCCCAAACTTGCCCAATGAAGTACTTCCAAAAGCAGAAGATAATGAATACACGTCCCTTGGGAGATTCAGTAAGCACTAAAACCCTACTAAGCTAGGCACAGTTCTACATACTTGTAAATAATGGTAAACAAATCTGAAACCAAAGTCTTAATCCAAAACCAAAAGAGAATGGGCAAACGCTACCAGAGAAACTTGCATGGTCTAAGCACACGTTTCATCCTGCCTTTGCACCTTACCACATCTTACCTCCCTACAGGTTCTACCACAGGGAACTGTAACAGCATGTCACATAGCATGTTTACCTTGTGGCTTTGTGTTCTCTCTACATTACTATATAGCTTAGCTTTAGATGCAGACATCCACCTTTGTACCTGATGGTCAGTCATTTGCTCATTTAAGAGCTTTGAGGACCTTCTCCATGCCAGGCCTAGGGACTCAGCAGTGAGCACAATCTTTGCCCTCACAGAACTTGTAATCGAAGGAGAAAGATAATTAAAAAGAATATGTCAGGTGGTGGTAAGAGAGGAGGTCAAAAATACACAGGGAAAGGCAGAGGTGGGGAAAGCAGAGAATCCTGTTATATAGAGAACAGTAAGAGAAGTGTTCACCAACAGGACGGTATGTGAGCGACGACCTCAAGGAAATGAAGGCAAACCATGCCAGGTGTGTGTGAAGAACACCCCAGACGAACAAACACTGAATGTGAAGAGCCTGAGGTGCCTTGGAGAAGGAATGGGCTTAAACACAGTGGTGGTAAAATTTTCTCTTCTTTCTTTGCATCTAATGTTTCACTTTCTTCCATTATTTTTAATTTGAAATGAATAACACAGGTATTTGATACAAGATTTAAAGACATACAGAGGTACACAGTGAAAAATAAGTCTGCTTCTTTCCCTACCTCCCACCATCTTTGGGCTGTCCCTGATGATATGCTTCTGGCAATAAACCAGGCATAATTTTTTTGTTAAAGATTTATTTTATTTTTATTACAAAGTCAGATATACTGAGAGAAGGAGAGACAGAGAGGAAGTGGAGCTGCCGGGATCAGAACCAGCGGCCATATGGGATCAAGGCAAGGACCTTAGCCACTAGGCCATGCTGCCGAGCCCCAAACCAGGCATAATTTAAAAGTTTCAAGTAATCAAAAAGATCCAAAAGACTATTCGAGCATACTCAATTAAAAAAAAAGAAGAAAAGAGAAGAAATCTCCAAAACAATTCCAAATGCTGCAAAAAAAAAAAAAAAAAAAAAAAAACCAACACAAACTTCCGACAGACTTTTGGGATCTCTTGCCCGGTTTCTTGGCTCTACACATGAATTCTTATGTGAAAATGAATACAAATACAATACAATGGGTCCGGCACGGTGGCCTAACGGCTGAAGTCCTTGCCTTGCACGCGCCGTGATCCCATATGGGCACTGGGTCTGTCTCAGTGGCCCCACTTCCCATCCAGCTCCCTGCTTGTGGCCTGGGAAAACAAACAAGGACAGCCCAAAGCCTTGAGATTCTGGCTGCGCGAGACCCAGAAGAAGCTCCTAGCTCTTGGCTTTGGATCAGCTCAGCTCCAACTGTTGCGGCCACTTGGGAATTAATCAGTGGATTGAAGATCTTTGAAGATCTTCCTCTCTCTCTCTCTCTCTCTCCTCCTTTCTGTATATCTGACTTGGTAATAAAAGTAAATAAACCTTTTTTTAAAATGCAATAAAACTATCCATGATAATGAACACAACACTCTGAATTACTTTCTTTTTTTTTTTTTTTTTGCATTTTGTTGAATTACTTTCTAAAGAACAGAAAGATCCCAAACCATTTGATCTAAATCTGGGACACATCTAATTACAGGTAGCTTCAATAATGCATAAATGTGAACACAACAAAAGAATACAACCGATCCTTGGAAAAAGTTACCCTGAAATTCAACTCCACCATGGATTAAAAGTAGACAAAGTGAGGATGAGCACCTGAGCACCTGCTACCGAGTGCCTCTCACCCTTCATCTCTCCCACTGACCTCCGAGTTTCCATTTCCCTAGAAAAGCTGCCATAATTCCCCACTGCTGGCTTGGTGAGAAGCCCCGGTTTTTGGAAGCAATGTGCGTGCATGGGGAACCTCAGAGAGGGAGAAATGAGAAGAAAAAGCCACATTTCTCCTTCACCTTTGTGTCCCAAAAGCACACGTCAAGAAAACACTCCTCCCTCCTGGTTCCTTGAAGACAAGCCAGAATTGACGCTAGCGAATCTTCATCTAAAACCAAGAGAGATGGTGTAACCCTGCATGCCAGACAGACCCTGCAGGAACACACAACTGAGAAACGCTTAAAAATGAAATCAGAGTGTGTGAGTGCAGAAGGCCATACTATATACACAGAAAACAGTGCAAGGCAGAATAACCATCACTCAACCTACAGTCCAGCAGCAACTGCTCAGCAGCAGAAGAGGCCCTTGCCCTCTAGCAGCGACAATCTAGGACCAGACCAGACAGGAGGAGAGAAACAGTCACCATGAGTAGTCCAGCTCATGTCATCTTAACCACTGTTATTTCACAGCATTGTCTTCAAAGTCTCCAATCGAGGACAAATAAGAATCTGTCAACAGAGTTTATGTAAGTTTGGGAGAAATGAGGACTAATCCTGACTAGTCTCCAAATGTCACGTCATGGGAAGTAGTAACTGTCAAATATGTTTAAAACTGTAGGACAGGGCCCGGCAGCGTGGCCTAGCGGCTAAAGTCCTCGCCTTGAATGTGCCGGGATCCCATATGAGCGCCGGTTCTAATCCCGGCAGCTCCACTTCCCATCCAGGTCCCTGCTTGTGGCATGCGAAAGCAGTCGAGGACGGCCCAAAGCATTGGGACCCTGCACCCTTGTGGGAGACCCGAAGAGGTTCCAGGTTCCCTGCTTTGGATCGGCGCGCACCAGCCATTGCGGCTCACTTGGGGAATGATCATCGGACGGAAGATCTTCCTCTCTGTCTCTCCTCCTCTCTGTATATCTGACTTTGTAATAAAATAAATAAATCTTTAAAAAAAAACCAAAAAAACCTGTAGGACAATTTCCTCTATTTGGCAAAAACAGAGCTTAATTTCTGCTCACCCAATTATCCCCACCCCCGAGTTCAGAAACAGTGAAAAACCTAAGTCCAGAACTTACACTTTTTAACATACCTTGTGGGGGTCTTATTCCACTTGCAACAGGAAACATGAAACTGAAAACAGAAGAAAAATGTATGACCACCTTTTTATGTACAAAAACTTCAAACGTCATTTTTTTAACAGAATGAAAGAACCATAGGGACAGGGCCCTGGTTTTGTTCTGCAGTGCAACAATGAACTGCCCAACATCAACACAGAGGGAGCATGCCTGGGGGCAGGCCCGCCAGCACGTCAGTGCAGAGGGGGATTTCTAAAATAAAAGACAAGAGAGCCTGAAATTATTTCTGGCTCTGTCTTATCTCCCTGGATTCCAGTTTCCCCACCCATCACATCAGAGCTGGGTTAAAAGGATTCTAACCGCTTGCAACCTGGGAGACACAGATGTAGGCAAGTAACTACAGAAGAAGTGTGCAAATTGTCATTAGCGAGGTCCAAAATATTAATAGATTAGGCAATGATTATTTCTTGGGCTGTTGTATCTGTGGAAGTTTGGTGGGGGCAAATCAGAGCTGAACCTTGATGAAGGCACCTGAGAGATGCATACACGTCCAGAAAAATTATTCAAGGTTGAATATAAGGGGTAAGAAAAGCAAGCAGAATCTTGAGGGCCTTTAAATGTTTAATTTTATTTTGAATTTTATATAAAGTTGGCACAGCTTTTCAAAATTGTGGTTTGTGGCAGTGGCAGCAAAAATAAAACTGTTACCCTTGTCATGTGTAAGTGTATCATTTACGTGCATTTACAATTCTATGTAAGAATCACCACTATCTATCTTCAGAACTTTTCATCTTCCCAAGTCAAACTCCGCACCCATCACACAACAGCGCCCCGTGATCCCCTCCACCCAGCTCCAGGAAGCCACTGCTTCGTGTCTCTGTGAATTGGCCGATTCTATGAACCTCATTCAATACTCATCTCCCCTCGCTGGCTTACTTTCCTCGGGGGCAGCATTCTCAAGATCCATCTATGTTATAGCCGGTGTCAGAATCTCCTGTTTTCTTTCAGGTCTGAGTATCAGCCACTGTACGTACATAGCACAGGTTGTCTCACAGGTTCTCTTTGCTTCTGTTATTTGATGGCCAGACAGAGGGATCACTCATCCACTGATTTGTTTCCCAAAGGCCAGGGCCAGGAGATGGGGACTCAATCTGTGTCCCATTGGGTAGGTGGCAGGGACCCAGCCACTGATGACAGCTGTTACTGCCATTACATTCCTCCAGGGTGTGCACTGGCAGGAAGCTGGAACTGGACACAGAACTAGGACTCCAACCCAGGCACTCTAATGTAATGCATGGGCATCTCAAGCAGTACCTTAACCACCAAGCAAAACATTCATTTCCCTTTAAAAAAAAAGATGCAACTTTGAGAAGCACAGTGACAAAAAGCCCACCTCCACTGGCTCACTTCCCAGAGGCTTAGGCTTGACAAGGCCGGAGCCAGGAGCCTGGAGTTCTCTCTGCGTCACTCCCTGTGGACGGCAGATGGCAGGGACCCAGGTATCTGTTGACTTCCACAGTGCCTACCAGAAGGAAGCTGGCTTGAAAACAGTAGGGGCTCAAATCCAAGTCCTCCAGTATTGTAAAGTGGCATTGTTGCTGTGGCACTCCCACCAGCAGCCCATGAAGTTTCCAAATTCTTCACTCTTTCCAACACTTGATGTTACTTTTAAAATATTTGTATTGCAAAGTCAGATATACAGAGAGGAGAGACAGAGAGAAAGATCTTCTGTCTGATGATTCACTCCCCAAGTGACTACAACGGCCGGTGCTGTGCCGATCCAAAGCCAGGACCCAGGAGCCTGTTCCAGGTTTCCCATGCAGGTGCAGGGTCCCAAGGCCCTGGGTAGTTCTCGACTGCTTTCCCAGGCCACAAGCAGGGAGCTGGATGGGAAGCAGGGCCGCTGGGATTAGAACTGACATCCATATGGGATCCCAGCACATTCAAGGTAAGGACTTTAGCCATTAGGCTACTGCGCTGGGCCCGATGTTACTTTTTTTTAATGAGAGCCACTCTAATGAGCATGAAGTGGCATCTCATTTTAGTTTAGATTCACATTTCCATAATCAGAGTTTTTTTTAATTTTTTAAAAAAATTTTCATTCTACTAAGGATATTTTCTGATTTTTATGCAATTTCTTCTTAGATATGCTGGTTATTTAAAGATTTATTTATTTTTATTGAAAAGGCGTATATATAGAGAGAAGAGACAGAGAGGAAGATCTTCTGTGCGATGATTCACTCCCCAAGTGACCGCAATGGCTGGAGTTGAGCCAATCTGAAGTCAGAAGCCAGGGGCTCTTCTAGGTCTCCCAAATGGATGCAGGGTCCCAAGGCCTTGGGTCATCTTCGACTGCTTTCCCAGGTCACAAGCAGGGAGCTGGATGGGAAGCAGGGCCGCCAGGATTAGAACCGGTGACCATATGGGATCCCAGCACATGCAAGGCGAGGACGCTAACCACTACGCTATCGTGCCAGGCCCAGAGGTTTTTAAGAAGGGAACTTGCAAGACCTGAATTTGCTTTAGGGTGTTAATTTGGTAGAGGTATATAGTAGAGATGAAGCCATAGGATCTAATTAAGAAACACAATGATGCTACTAACAGATGAAAAGAGTCATAACTAGATACTGGGATGTACAAGAAATGGGGAAGCACAGATTTACATATATGTAATATACACATAAAATATATATTACATATACAGTGATTTTAAAACAATATTTATTGGAAAGACAGGGTTACAGAAAGGGAGGGAGGGACAGAGACCCAAAGAATCTTGCATACACCTGCTGGTTCACTCACTGAGTGGCTGCAGTAACCGGGGCTGGGTCTTGCTGAAGCTAGACGTTTAAAACCCCATCTGGATCTCCCACACTGCTGCAGCCGCCCAAGCACACAGGTCATTCTCCATTGCTTTCCCTGACAATTCAGCAGACAGCTGGATTGGAAGGAGGGTAGTTGGGATTCAAGCTGGTGCTCTTTATGGGGATTCTGGCAAAGCAGGTGGCGGCTTAACCCATAACGTGTTTAACAGATGAGGCTGGGCCAGGCTAAAGCCAGCAAGCCAGGAGCTTTATCGAGGTCTCCCTCGTGGGTGATAGGAGTCTATTCACTTAAGCCATCACCCACGGCCTCTGAGGACATGCATTAGAAGCTGGAAGCAGGAGGAGAGCAGAAACCTGAACTCAGACATTCTGAGTCAGCAGGCATCCCAAGCAATGCCTATATGACTGCACCCAACGCCTGCCGGGCAGATACTTAAAAGGGAGGAATCCATAGGACATGGCAGCGGCCAGGACGGGCAAAGTGAAAGGGCACAAAGAGCGGATGCCATGACCGGAAGCCTGAGCACCTCTAAGGATGGAAACGCTGTTCATGGCAAGCAGGAACCCAGCACCAAGAGGGACAGGAGAGAGACGGCAGGGGCATGTCTTCAGCAGGTGGAAAAGTAACTCCAGCAAGGACCAAGACCTGGATGAATCCAGCCAGGATCATTTACGTAAATGCAAAACAGCAGCAACAGAGGATGCAACATTTGAGGGGGCGTGCAGACCGCTAAGGATCACCTTGGGGAGTCTTCACAGTGAAAAAGCTTAATGCCTGTGCTAACACTTTTCACAATCAACCTCAAGGACTAAGCTTACTAGTATAGTTTAGCAGCTCAAAACAACCCCCCAAAACCTGGAAACTTGAATTATCTTTTCTTTATTCCTACTTTGCCATAAGGTTAGCCATGAAACTCCATGTAATTCCCTTTTGTTTAGCCTCCTGCAAAATGGACAAACAAGTGAAAACGAGTCGAGTTCCAACTAACAATAGATGTGTGGATGTGTAAAACAGACTCTGAAAACCCAAGAAAAAATTAAGAACACTACTGGGGCCCGGTGCAGTGGCCTAGCAGCTAGGGTCCTCCCCTTGAACGCTCCAAGATCCCATATGGATGTCAGTTCTAATCCCAGCAGCCCCGCTTCCCATCCAGTTCCCTGCTTGTGGCCTGGGAAAGCAGTCGAGAACTGCCCAGGGCCTTGGGACCCTGCACCTGCATGGGAAACCTGGAGGAGGTTCCAGGCTCCTGGCTTTGGATCGGCACAGCACCGGCCGTTGTAGTCACTTGGGGAGTGAATCATCAGACAGAAGATCTTTCTCTCTGTCTCTCCTTCTCTCTGTATATCTGACTTTGCCATAAAAATAAATAAAATCTTAAAAAAAAAATACTACTGGCCTGAGTTACCCTATTACACATTCAGCAACTCAAAACTGCTTTGTTGGGGCTGAAAACAGAACCAACCAGCAATTGCAACCACCAGCTGATCTGGGCGATGGACTGTGCCGGGTCCTGTACTTGCTAGTACATACTAGAAACTGGTCTGGGAACACCTCAGACAAAGTTTCTTTGGGGATCTCCCCAATCAAACTGCAGGACTCAGAACCCTAACCAAGAAAAGACGGAGGACAGAACAAGTCAATCAACCACCTCAGCTATATGTTGGCAGCGAAATACCGGGCAAATGGAGACTCTATGATGGACTATGTCAATCAGTGGATTCTTCAACGACCTCATCGTGCTTAGAGTGGCGAGATTGGCAGCAACTCATAACTGGTGAACTATCAAAACCACTTGAGCAAGTATCTCAGCATGCCCCACATCTGGGACTTGGGGTGGGTGGGAAACTGGGTGGGCCTTCTCCCTCAATATCCCCCTTTACCTCAGATACATGAAGGAAACAATATGGAAATAATAGTCTTACCCACTTCCCTATAGCCTTTGAACCTTTTTACCCACATTAACTATGTAAAGATTGTCAAAATAAATTTAAAAATGGATTAAAAAAAACTGCTTTGTGACCCAGATAGCACTCATATGATTCTCTGAAATGTTTATTAGACAACTCACATTAACTATGCTTACGATGGGTTTGAAAAGCAGCAAAAGTTTCACCAAAAAACTGGGCAGCCAGAGGACCAATAGTTTGATTTCAAGTCATTGACATCACATATGACAAATGTCACATTTTGACAGCTGGTATGTGAATTTCACATGTCATAGCCCATCTCACTCACCCTTCCTCTTCACTTTGCTATAATTTTGTTATGAGCCTTGCCTCCCGGGCCTGAGCACTCCCAGAGCCGTCCACCTCCAGCCCTGGTCTCCAATGCATGCAGCCAAGCTGAGCTGCATCTTTCCAGATGATCCCAATTCAGTAACTCCACACAGCTGCAGTTCAACGACTTAAGGATCCCCCCCCATGCACTGAATTACCTTAGTCTAACATAAAGACCCTCTTCAGTTCAGGCCTGACTTAGTGCCACAGGCCACCTGGCACTACAGGAGTGCTGACCCTGCCGGCCTTCCCACTCCCAACACAATCTCTTGGCCCTTTCCTCTTTCTGATAGGCCCAGCGTACATGCCAATTCTTTATTTTTCAACTCAGCTAGAACCCACAACTATCTACTGGAAGTTTCCTTGAATGCAAGAATGTGTTAGGGAAATAGGAGAAAAAAAAAAATCAATGAGTTCACACCCGTTAGTACCCAGAAGGATGCGGCTCCCTTCGCACCACGCAGCTCTGTATATTTTCCTAGGAGGTGGGCCGCATCTGCGTGGCTTTTGAATTCACAGCAGCACCAGAAAATGATGCCTTTCACAAGCACACACTTATGGCCTCCCTTTTTTTCTGCCTTCCAGGATTTGAAAAGAAAATAAACTGCTCATTGCTTAGGAAAATTTTGCCCCTTATAAAGGACTCCTCTTTATTCTAAAGCAGTTCATCCAGGATATTGATCAGATAGAAGCAAGCAAAGTTTGGAAATGACATTACTTTTTGCTGAGACTCAGGCTGAGGATGTCATGTGCTAGGTACAGTGCATCCACTGTCCGCCTCAAAAACTTAGCAGGTGTTTTTCTTTTTCCTAAAACACATACAGGCTACCATCTTGGATTCCTTTAACTGTTTAACCACTGCTACCTAAAATCCCCAATAATCTTCATTGAGCATACAGTTTCTTAGCTTTGAAAATGTCAAATGTATCTAACATATTTACTCTGCATTTTTTTTTCAAATCAAGGATCAGTTGAACCAATTTTCCACATACTCTCCAATGTGTTAGAATGCAGATGCTAGTACACTCAGAGAAGCAACGATCTTAAACCAAGCATTCCAGTTTTTACAGAAAACCTGCCATGAACCAGTGACATTAAAACAAAGCCAAAGGAACAATCCACTCAAGTGAGGCACTCCTAGCCAAGGGAAAAAAACCAACAGTAATTTTTAGTAAATGAAAATATGGGCTTAGATTAACAAATTCGTTTAGGGCTGTATTTTTCCAGGTCTTGCTGCTACTATGAACTACATCAAGTTAATCAAATTGATCAAATTAATGTCTCTCAGGAACACTTCAGAAACTGCCAGCATACCCAGGCAAGAAACAAAGAGTACAGTATTTTTTCCTCCAGGTAGAAGCTGATTCCAAGCACCCACGAAAAACTATACTAAACAGTAAACCAAAGAGTTTTAAATCTCAAGCCAAACACGTACGAGGCAACGAAACTCAGGGTGGCACGCAGGTGGGAATGCTTCTAGCATCCGGGAGCAGCTGCCAGGGTGACCACCTTGAAGACCTGACCCTCTTAGCACCCCTGACTCCAAAACCAAACCGTGGTCAAAAGAAATATCCTCCTTTTCCAAAGATAATTTAGGATACTTCATATTTAGGAAAAAAAAAAAGCTGACTTTGCCTCTAAATGAGCACTCCATCTGTGTCACTACAGAAGCGAGGTGAGAACTTGCTAGAATATTTCCTTCACCTAATGATAAACTTCCTCTCGCTCAAGGCTCTGGGTGTAAGAACCACTGGCAGTTTCTAGTTGAAGTAACACAGGGGGCAAGTTTGAGAAGTCCAACTCCGGAAGCTTTGTTCTCATCGCTTCCTAACTGCCAACAACGGAGACCTTAAGCACCTTTTTAGAAAGGAGACCCGCAAGCCTTCTAAGGAAACAGCCCTAGCGCTAGGCAATTAATTCAAAGGCCTCCAGGTTTTCCTGCTGTCTGTTTAAACAAAGAAAAATAATAATGATAAAGGGGACGGGCCAGGACACTCTTAGGAGGGGGTGGGGCGGGGCAGAAGCAGCACACACACATTTCGCAGACACCCCTCCAGCTTGGGGACGAGATGGGCACAGCCTTCCCTGCTGAGCCCCCGGCCAGGCTGACGAAGCAGGGCCGCGGAGCCCCGGTGGCCTCGAGGGCAGCAGGACCGGCAGCAGGACCCGCGCCGAGGCGTCGGGGTGCCGGAGTGCCGGGGTGCCGGCTCTGGCCAGCCCCGCCAAGGGGACCCTCACCGTCTCCGCTGCCTGCCCGCACCGGCGCGCGCTCGCCGCTCCAGCCCCGGTAGCCGGCGTCCAGGAGCCTGAGCCCCGGCCGTCCCCTCTCCGCCTAAGCCCCCAGGAGGCCGACCCTTCTCCCTCAGCTCAGCTCTTAAGGGAGAAAGAGCCGGAGCTGCCGAAAACGGCCATAACTGCCAAGCACCTCAACGCCGCGGCGGAAGCTGGTTCCGCTTCGTGGCACCGTCAGCTGCACCCCTCTAGCTCCGACCCGGCTCTTCACACCCACCTGCCAGCCCCGGCGGCTCCCGCGCCAGCCCCCGCAGCCCCGCCACCGCCAGCTCCCGTGCCCGGCCGCAGCGCCATCTTGCTCCGGGCCCGCCGCCTCCTCAGCAGCAGCTGTCAGCTACAGACAGCCACTTCCGGGGCAAACGCCAGGCCCCACCTCGACGCCGACCGGCGAGGGGGCGGGGCCTCGCGCCCACGTGACGCCCCCGGGCCTCGGGCACCTGCGGGCGCGAGGCGGGCAGTTCTGCTGCAGAGGGCTGGTTGCAACACGGTGCCGTTTCAGGGGGCTAGCTGCAGCAGGGTACCGCTGTATGGGGTCAATGCAGGGGGCTGGCTGCAGGGTGCTGCACGTCGGCCAGTGCCTGAACGCCAACGCGATGTTGGCTTAACGGTCGCTTTAGCGGAAGGAGTAGATTATTTTTAAAACCAGGTGGTGGTGGATAGTGGATACACAAGTGTTCTTTTGTTCATTACATGTAACGTAAGAGTTCTGCTGAATTTCCTCTGCGAGTCCCTTTCGAACGATGAGGGGTTTTCAGTTACTTTAGGCAGCCTAGGGTATGGAAACCCGCAGAAATCCTCCAGGTGCACTCTTGCCATTGTCCCTTTGTTTTTCCCAATCAGGATACAACGCGGGGATTATGAACCTTCTCCAAGCCCTAAGGAGAGTTTGCAAAATTTTACTAGCAAGAAATGGGCTAATTACCAGCTTTCAACTCTTGCCTGTTTTTTTTAAATAAATTATCATTTACTAGGCACAATAAATGGCCAGGATCTTGGTGTGCTTTTAAAGTGTTGTCTTGTAGAAGTTGGCATTTTAATGATGAAATCAATGTTAAAAAGCTGAATTTGCTCATACAGCTGTAAGCACAGGACTAGCATTCAAACCCAGATCACTAGTGCTAATTAAGTATTCTGCTCTAATTGACTATAACTCCTTCCTTGGGAGAAGGTGAAATTCTACATTCCCCATATTATTGTGGATGGATGAGTGGATGAGAAAATACTAAAAAAGAGGAGATTAAGGTGGGATCACAGAAAATGAGATTTCTTGTATCTAAAACAGCTCTTTTAAAAAAAAGATTTTAATTACTTGGAAGTGAATTAAGAGAAAGCCCAGAGATGTCCCTCTGCTGACTCATCACCCTACATGGCCACAGCTGAGGGCTGAGCCAGGAACGTCATTCAGGTTCCCCTCGCAGAGAGCTGCACGTAGAGCAGCCAAGAACCAGCACTTGTATGGGATGCTAGTGTGGCAGGCTGTGGCGTTACTGTCAACCACGGCGCCCAGCCCCCTTGGTTCTTCCTGAGACTACAGAACTCCGTTGGGGTATCAGCCTTCCCCACCAGGCCCAGTCTGGGTCAGACACTTCCCACTTCACGACCCTTCGGCATCAGGCCCTTACTCTTAATAAATACTCTATCACAGGACTTGTCCCTTCACCTTTAGATTTAAGAACTATTAGCAATCCTTATATTCCTTGTAAAATCTGTGTTTAACGAATATTTATTGTGAATTTACTAGGTAGTGGAGTGCTAGGTACTTCCAATCTTCAGATATACACAATTTCACAGATGGAAAAAGCCAAAGCCTTGAAAAAATTAAGTAACTGACTTTTGAAGGGTTGCACCAGTAAACCTACCTCTAGAATACATAGGAGTTAGGAATCTATGAGAACAAGAAGTCATAGGTATTTTTTTTGCAACCCGAAGCCAATAGTTTCCACTTAAATTCTGAAAGTGAATAATTCGTATTCTATTTTAAATATCCTGCCTGTCCTGATACAAAAGGCTGTGAATAAAGGAAGAAAATTTAATTCAATGCTGCCAAGCCAAGTGCATGAACATCACATTTGTGCAGCAAGTAGTTCTGACCACAATTGTATTACTCTAAGGCTCTGGCTCCGCTTGTACGAAGCCAATTTTTATTCCATTGTAGAAACTAGCAACTGAAAAGAATCCGATAATAGAAGTTCCCATTATCCTATAATATTAATCTTCTAAAGATTTATTTTTATTTGAAAGGTATAGTTACAGAGAGAACTTTGAGCCACAGGCTCACTCCCCAAATGATCACAATGAACAGAGCTGAGCTGATCTGAAGCCAGGAGCTTCTTGGTATTCAACATGGGTGCAGGAACCCAAGGACTTGAGCCATCCTCTGCTGCTTCCCTAGGTACATTAGCTGGGAGCTGCATTGGAAACGGGGCAGGATAGAAACAGGTGCCTTACAGGATGCCAGTGCCAGAGGCAGAGGCTTAAGCTGCTATCCAAGGTGCTGGCCCATGATCTTAACTCTACCTTAGGCAGGAACCTGCTTATCAAGCAGGGGAAGGACCATCCAGCACTGGGAAAGATCACTGTAAGAGAATGAAGCTAGTGGTGGATCAAGTAAAGAGGAACATTCTTCCTTATCAAGATAACAATGTTTATCAGCTTTCAAGTAAAACCATCTTAAACGGAAAGAGCATGGGTCAGCGATGGAAAAGGAAGCATGATCTCAGAGTTGTAACATTATCAGAGCTGAGGATGAACTACCTCACCAATGAGATCCAAGACCGGGCCAAAAAACTGAAAATTGTAGGGAACGGGAACAACCAGCTATACAGGGGCGGGTGGGCAGGCGGGGCCCTCTTTGTTGTGAGTCAGAGCAGCAAGGTCATCAACAAATTAAGAAATATTAAAATAAAGATAGCAGATTTCTTCACGGGAGCTGGCTCGTCCTCCTTCATATCATCCAAAGTGAGTCAGTATGGGAGAAGTGAAAGGGCCAGCAACCTCAAGGCTCCATTCCGAAGCTCTGGTCCAGGGGCCTGCAGCATACATACAGCTCGCCTTCCTTCACAGCAGAAAGCAAACAATCCCCAAGATTCCACCCCATGTGGGTGTCATTTTCAGCATATGCTTTTGTTCTTCTAAAAGAAGTCTATCTCCGGGTTCAGTGAGTGCTCACTGCCCTTGTATCATCATTTAAGTCACAGACGAGCTGCAGGCTGATGTGCCGCCCTGTCAGCTCAGGGTGAGGATTCACCAGCCTCCCAGCCGATTGCAGACACTTGGCACTGGTGATCATTAGAGCTGAAGTACTCCAGGACAGCTACATTTGTGCTGCACCATTAAATTATTTTTCTAGGGAGAGGATTTGAAGAAGTCTTTAACTTTTATCTTCAGGAGCGACTTTCTTCTTGCTTTTCTGACCAGCAAACTTTTTCCTGTGAAAAAGAAAGGAAAAAAAAAAAAAAGTAAAAGAAAGGAAAGCTGTCTCAATAATTCTAGATAGATTTCCTTTCTACAGTTCTGTAATTCTATCACTTCAATAACATTTACTGAAGCCTACTGTATACATTGCCAAGGCACTAGGAACACAGATACATCAGACATGACCTCTTCCCTTTAACAAAACCATAATTACCGTAAGACAGACATCTCAATACATTAAATGCTATGCTGTGTGACAGATTCTGATCCTGACCTAGTAAGAGGTGCACACTGGTTCAGTGCTTATTAAGCACTGGACATGATGAGTACTCTGCATGTACTAATTCAAGTACTCTCAATGACTAATGAGGGAGATACTATTGTTCTCATTTTTACAAAGAAAATGAGGAAAAGTTATTGATACTTGTCAGTCATCACACATTAGTCATCAACTTTAAGAGCTCTGACAGTCTGATTTTAGAGCCTGGTGAATGTTATATGCCCCCATAAAGTGGTAGCAAAGGAAAAGTGAAGTTTTCAAGAAAATATCAATGTCTGCATTCTATATTTTAGTGATAAAGTTCTTTGGTGTATTTAACTCATTTAATACTCCTTACTTCAGGCCCTACAAACAGCCCAGTGTAAAGGAGAAAAACTGCATTTGGAACCAGAAATGCTTCTTCTTTCTTCATTGTTTTCTTAATATACTGTCATTGGAAAGGCAGATCCAAAAAGACAAAGAGAGGCAGAGAAAAATTTTCATCCACTGGTTCACTCCCCAAAGAGCTACAACAGCCAGAGCTGAGACAATCTGAAGCCAGGAGTTTCTTTTGGGTCTCCCATGTTAGTGCAAGGTTTTAGGGCTTTGGGCCACTTCTTCCACTGCTTTCTCAGGCATCAAGTAGGAAGCTGGATGGAAAGTGGAATGACACGGACACAACTGGCACCCATATGGGGTCCTGACACTTGCAGTAGGCCCCAAGAACTGGTTTTAATACCACTCTCCTATGTGACTTTGGGCATGTCACTTCACCTCACTAAGTCCCTTTCTCCCTATGTATGCTCTACTTCTCAGAGCCTATTCACTTAAGCCCAGGATTATCCTGACTCCCAGGGAACGGGGAACATCACTGAGCAACAAGAATCAGTCATCCTGTCAGGCTCAGTGGCAGGTCTTGACGCAGGCCCTGTGGGCAGGCCCTGTGGGCAGGATGGGCACCACGACAGTCAAGAGGAGTGAACTGTGTCAGCGCTGTTGCGCAGTGGATTAAGTCACTGTCTGTGGTTCACGCTTCCCCTTCAGGATCTGGTTCAAATTCTACTTGTTCCACTTGATCCAGTGCCTAGATAAGCAGGGGAAAAGGGCCCAGGTATCTGGGCCCTTGCACTCACATAGGGGACCTAAATGCAGTCTGAGGCTCCTGGCTTTGTTGTGGTCATTTGGAAAGTAAACCAATGGATGGAAGCTCTTGCCCTTACCCACCATAACTCTGCCTTTCAAACAAAATCAATCTTCAAAAAACAAAGAAACCAGAGTGAACTGAATTTATATTTTCAAAGATGAAAATATTAGATTGCTAACATACAAAGATGGACATTTTCTAAGATCAAATCATCCCAGTCTCCAAATCATACATCACACTTTTATCACATCATATAATGCTTCGACCTAGCAATTTACTTTACGGAAAGCTAATGTCTACCATAAATAGATGAAAGAGTCAAACAGCAATTTTTCTTACCGTTTAGCCTTAGCTTGCTCTAAAAAAAATTTTGGAGTTGTACTGATACTTTCTCTTTCCAATGGCTTCTTAATCATCTTTTTCTTTTGTTTGCTGAGAGTGACAAAGACAGGGGAAAAATTAAGTGCAAGTTCTTTCAAAAGGGGTAAAACTAAAATTAATTTTGACTTTTTCAAATCATAAAATTAATTTTTAATTACCTACTAATTTAGGTGGGGTTTTATTCACTTTAATAAATTTTCTTCCCTAAGAGCTCTGAGAGCCAGAGGGATGATCAACCTAATCAGTTTAAGATTTTTATAAAAAAAAATAAATAAATCATTTTTAAGATTTATTTATTTTTATTGAAAAGGCGGATAAACAAAGAGGAGGAGAGATAGAGAGGAAGATCTTCTGTCCGATGATTCATGCCCCAAGTGGCCGCAACAGCTGGCACTGCATCGATCCGAAGCCAGGAGTCATGAACCTCTTTCCGGGTCTCCCATGTGGGTGCAGGGAAACAAAGCTTAGGGCTGTCCTTGACTGCTTTCCCAGGCCACAAGCAGGGAGCTGGATGGGAAGTGGAGCTGCCGGGATTAGAACTGACGCCCATATGGGATCCCGGAGTGTTCAAGGCAAGGACATTAACCACTACACTATCGCACTAGGCCTGACCTAATCAGTTTTTAAAGCAGGAAACTGACTAAAATGTCCTATGTCAGCCTTACAGCCTAACTTAAGGAGATTCAGAATTTGATTTTCATCATCTAATTGTTTTTCTCCAGTTTTACAAACTAAAATAATCCTAAGCATATTTCATTCTAACAAAATTTTTAATATTTGAACTTAAAATTTCAACAAAAAAACTGGCAAATATTTACAAACATTTTCAAGCAAAATGTATGTATTGGGCCTGGCACAGTGGCCTAGTGGCTAAAGTCCTCGCCTTGCATGCACCAAGATGCCATATGGATGCCGGTTCTAATCCCGGCAGCCCCATTTCCCATTCAATTCCCTGCTTGTGGCCTGGGAGCACAGTTGGGGATGGCCCAAAGCCTTAGGACCCTGCACCTGCATGGGAGACCCAGAAGAAGCTCCTGGCTCCTCATCAGCATAGCTCCAGCCGTTGCGCCCGCTTGGAGAGTCAATCAACAGACAGAGGATGTTCCTCTCTGTCTCTCTTCCTCTCTGTGTATCTGACTTTCCAATAAAAAAAAAATAAGCTATGTCCTAAACTGCTATAAAGGTATTATTTTTGGAATTACAATTTATAAGAGAGTTTAAAACAATACATGAAAACGTCTCAAAGATATACTTGTTTACTCATATTACAGCAACAATATTGTCAACTGGTAATATAGGAAAGTACTCAACTGTCCATCAACAGATGAATGGAAAAGTAAATGGATCATTATTCAGCCTTAACAAGAAAGGAAATTCCAACAGAAAACACAGGCACAGTAGGAGAAATACTGTCTGATTCCACTTGGGAGCAACAGTAGTTGAAACCATACAGTACAGTGTTGGTTGCCTTGACCGAGAGGGACTGGTCAGAAGGAAGGGATACAGAGTTACAGATCTGTAATACAGGAAGTTCTCGAGATGGAATTACCAACAGTTGGAAGCCACTGTCTTGCACACTGCGACACAGACAGGAAGGCTCTCCACTGTGGTGTGCTGCAGTGTCTCTGCACACAACAGGATCCCCTACCAGCAAGAAGGCTCTCCCAGCCTTTACAACTCTAAGAAACCAATCTATTTTCTTTACAAATTAAAAAAAAAAAGTTAGCATGGTCAATTTTATGTTATATGTATCTTGCTATAATTAAAAGGATATTTAAATAAAATGTGGAGCACAAATAGCAAGCAAGTGAAGAATAATACTATTTATAAAAGATCAAAAACTAGTAAAAAAACAAAAACCCCACTACTGTTTAGGGAAGGATGGATGGAGACAGATGGATGGATAGATTCTATAAAATAAAGGCAAGAAGGCAAGCAAAAAAACCCTAAAGCAAGAATGTATATGCAAACACACAGAAAGAGAAGTTCCAGGTAAATTCAAGACTATACCTTAATAATTTTTGGAAACCTTTTATATATTCTGGCACAGGACATCCAGCCTGCTGTATAACATTGGCAACACTGAAAAAGGAACCATAAACATAAATTGGTATCTTGTCAACTCAATGTTAAGTATACAAACATCAGCACAACATATCAGGAATCAAAAACATTAAGCAATGCAGCGATGCGTTCTGATAATGCAATCAACGCTATTGGTGCTTGCAATAGATTATTGGGAAAATCCCATTAGACTGAAATTAATACACTGATGATTAACTTTTAGTAGCAATGATGCACTTATCAAGTCCTAAAAAGCTATCTACATCCAGTCCTGGAAGAAACACTGACTGAAGCCAGAGTCAAGCTTTAATTTACTAATTGTTTACTGTGGGGTGACAAACATGCAGTAATGCTAGGCAACAACTTCTTTAACTCTCACAACAGTGCTGATAAATGCTACTGTGATCTCACAGATGGAAAACTAATGTGCAGTTAGGTCACTATTGTGGTCATCACAGTTGCTGAGTCTGTGAGTGACCGAGGCAGTCAGAACATACCCCATTAAACATACACACACCAAGGGTCAGAAGGTACAAATGCAAACCTTAGTCAGAACTGACACACAAACACATGCACAAATGCCCTTTGGCCACAAGTGATTTTCTGTGAGAAATGTGAAACATTATGCTATCAACTGTCATTATCCAAAATGCAGAAACCTTGGCTTCTGTTCTAAATTTATGACAATGGGCTAAATTAAGAATCTAAATGTCATCATGTGTAACCCAGGCCACAAAAAGCAATTACTAAATATATTACGGTTGAATAATATGAAAATATTTTTTGCTATATGGCATGCGACCCTCAACTAAATATAAAACTTCACCTGCTCCTAAGGTAATGAAAGGGCAGACCATGGCAAGACGGAGCACAGCAGACTTGGGAATTAATTTTAAACTATTCACTAATTCAATATCTACTCAGGGTTACTAAAAAGGCCAATGCTATGGCACAGCTGGTTAAGCCTTGGTGAGCACCAGTTTGGGTGCTGGTTGCTCCAATTATGAGGCACCTTTCTGCGAATGTGTCTGGGGAAAGCAGCAGAGGATGGGCCAAGTATCTCAGCCATCCTCATGAGACCTGGAAGGAGGTCCAGGATCCTGGCTTTGGCCTGGCCCAGTCCCAGCCAATGCAGCCATGGGAGTAAATAGGAGATGCAAGCTCTCATTCTGTTTTTACTTTGTAACTCTGTTTTTAAAAAATAAATAAATCTTAAAAGAGACTCATGAGCCTGAAACTTTTGAAAAGTTCCAAGTTTCAACAATCTGAGGGCATAACTAAGTTCCTTTGTTCATTTTTCCGTTCCTCACGGGTAAAATTTAGTGGATTTCCTTCCACCTTTTTTCTTTTTTCTCACGGAAACCAAGCCAGACAGAGGTAAAGGCAGACTTACTCGGTTGAGGCTTTTGGAATGGGAATGGCAGTGGCTGTACCTCTTCTGAATTACTCATTAATGAGAATTCAAAACCTCACAGGCTCTAACTACTTGAACTTGAGCACAACACTGACACACTGTTCACTCTACTTCAATGTTCTTCATGCCTTCCTCACCCAGCTACTTCATGCATCTCAAGTTCAAGGCAGTCTACCCAGCTTCATAAGTTGAGCTAACTATCACTAAACTCAGTGTTCCCAAAGGATCTGTTTTTATTTTTTATATTATAAGAGTCATGTAAACCAAGCTACTGTATCTGCTATCAAGCTATTTTATGTTACTGTACTATCTTAGTTCATTCCAGTGAGAAATTTTTTAGATAATTCGTTACGAAAACCTTTTATTTCTTCAGAAAAAAAAAAAAAAAAAAAAAAAACTGGCTAACAAAACCATTACAGATTTTAAATGCAGCCATCTTGTAATTATGTTAACCAAAAATACTCAGTAAATGATTTTGTCTACCTAATATGAAGGGTTTCTCCCCAAAATTTACCTTCTTAATAATGGTTTATCATCTTCTGTGAAAAATGTAACAGCTTTCCCCTTATGTCCTGCTCTTCCAGTTCGACCTAAGAAAGATCAAGCCATTTTTTTTAAAAAAGGGACTCTTCAGAGCCATTAGTAAGTCATTGGATTTTCATAGCATTAAAAAATGAGCCACCCTGGAAGGAATAGTTGAGGTGCTAAAAGAGATGAGCAGGTGACAGTGGTGAAGAAAAACAAAGGTAACTCACCTATCCTGTGGATATATTCCACAGAGCTGGTTGGGAAGTCATAGTTGATCACCAAGTTCACACCTTTAAAGTCAATCCCTCTGGCCAGCAAGGCTGTACAGATGAGAACCCAGATCTTCCCAGCTCTGAAGCTGTGCACTGTGTTATCTCTCTAGATAATAGAACGCATGTTCAATGCATTAGTACTGTCCTGGGACTGGAAAAGGGTACTTCACAAATTTAATGTCAACATATACGCTTGACTTTACCTGTTGCTGAGTTCTCTCTGCATGGATGACATCCACGTTAATTCCTTCATATATGAGTTCATGAAAAAGTTCTTTAGCTCTTTCAATGGACTGAACAAAAACAAGAACAGGTGGACTGAAACCCTAAAAGAATACAGCAAAAATTAACAGAGACCCAGTAATCAGGAATATAAATGCTCAACATCTCATGATAGGATTACAGTTCACAGGCTAACTTAATTCAATTGAGGATACTTTCCATTTCCAGTTTCTAATACCTCCTCTCTAAATCTGCCTCCATCTTCCCCACCATTCTTTACAAGATGTTCTTTCCACTCAATCCCTCCTTTACTTTCCTATAATAATATACTACTTTTTTTTAAACCTATAGTAACATTTTTTCCTTCAAAAAAGGTTATATTTATCTAAATTTGAAAAGCACAGGGACACAGAGAACTGTACAGATTCTGGCTCACTCCCTAAAGCCTGCAACAGTTGTGCTGGGCAAGAACTGGGCAAGGTGGAAGCCAGGAGCCCAGAACTCAATCTGGGTCTGCCATGAGAGTGGCAGGGATCCACCTAGCTGAGCCATCATTTGTTGTCACTCAGGATACACTTCCTGTCAGCAGGATGCTGGGTCAGAAGTGAACCTGATACCAGATACTCAACATGGGATATGAGCATCCTTAACTGGCTGCATCACAATGCCTGTTTCCAGAACTGCCTCTTTTATTGCATTGCTTATCCAATTACGGTACTCCTTGGCATTCAGTTAACTCAACATAGTCTAAATCTACCTAAGTTAAATCAAGCCTCACAATCAACTCTAGGTTTGAGCAAATTATATTCACATTTGTACCATCCAATCCTGCTTTTCTCATACCAGCTTTCTGTATTTTCAACTGTTCATTTTAGGCCTATTACTTTAATTTGCACACTACTTTTGTAATCCAATGAAAGCTATAGTGCTTTCTAACAGGTAACTACTCATTCACACAAAGTCAATAGTTGGAGATGGTTCATAGCCCTCAAACTTGGCTAAAACAAATCTTGGTATATAGTTTCTAAATGAACATCAGTGAAGACCTCAACTTTCCTAGTGTTAAATAATACCTATAAGCATACTAACAAAATGAACAATTATCATATTTACTACCTGCTAAGAGTACTTTTTATTAACTCAATAATTAAAACAGCTTTACGAGGTAGATATTATCCTGCTTTTCAGATGAGAAAACTGCAGCCATTTCCACTAAGCTGCCCAAAGTTAGAACGGTAGACAGAGTTTAGTTTTTTTTTTTTTTTTTAGAAGATTTTTAGTTGAAAGGCAGAGTTAGAGAGGAAAAGACAAAAAGAGCTCTACTGCACTCTGGTTCACAAATATAGCAAGTACTGGGGCTGTGTCAAATAGCAGCCAGGAGCCAAGAACTCCAACTGGGTCCCTATGTAGATGGCAGGAGTCCAAACAATTGGGCCATCCTCCGCTGCCTTCCCAGGCACATGGGCAGGGTGCTTGATCAGAAGTGGAACAGCCAGCACTCACACCAGTGCCACGACATGGCACACTGGCAATGACAGCCCTTAACTAGAATTTGAACCTAGACTGCGCAGACTTAATCACTAAAGCACTCAACTCCCAAGGTCACCAGGTACTTGCCAACATTTCTGACTGTGCTTATAACCTACTATTTCTACTCACTATTTAACAGAGTGATAAACAGAAAACTTCACTCTGTGTCTCACTTGTTCCACAGTGCCCCAGTTCTTCCATGAGAAACCAGCAGAAGTATGGGGGGAAAGGGAGACACACAGGGAAGGAAGAATAAGATTTTCAGGGTGTCAGGAAGATCTTCTAGACTACTTGGACCAGCTGGGGCTAGATGATGCACCATATTTAAAAAGTGAGCCTCTTCCCCTTGGACATAATATAGAAGAATGACAACATAGTGCTGAGCCTCTTGTGGGTAATAATACGAGGCTTGAACTTCACTAAAATGTAAGAATATAGTGCAAATATACCTTCTTTTTTTTTTAAGATTTTTTTTTATTTTTATTACAAAGTCAGATATACTCAGAGGAGGAGAGACAGAGAGGAAGTGGAGCTGCTGGGATTAGAACCAGCGGCCATATTGGATCAAGGCGAGGACCTTAGCTACTAGGCCACGCTGCCAAGCCCCAAATATACCTTCTTAACGAGTTCTCTCATGGCCAGAAGTTTTCCAGTCTCAGACCCCACAAATAGAAGTTCTTGTTCTACAGTCTCCACTGCAGAGTTCCTGAGAAGAAAATAACCTCAGTTTGCAAAGCCCAACTTCTGCTTCCCTTTCCACACTCTAAATAAATGAAAATGCTCACAAAAATCAATTTTTTCATTATCTATATACTTGGTTATTTTTACTTTAAAACAGAATATCTTACTTTGATCTAATTATAAAAATGCTACCAAGGAAGTCGAAAAAAATACAGAAAATTCTAGAAAAATCACCTACCATTCTACTACTTTAAAATTCCTCACATTTTGTTGTATTTCAGTCACACATATTCATGTGTCTAGATAGTTCTTTATATTTTCTAAACATGAAATTATTGGGTAAAATAAGGAGAATTTTTAAGGTTGTTGTATATATGTGACTAAACTTAAAAAAAAATTATACATATATTTTTTACTTATTTCAAAGGCAGAGGCAGAGACAGCAAATTTCTCATCTACCATCTCACTCCTCAAATGACTCTAACAGCCAGTGCTGACCCAGGAGCTCAGAATTCAAACTGGTGTCCCAAACAGGTAGCAGGGACCCAAATACTCGAGCAACCACCTGCTGTCTCCCAGGATATGCATTAACAGGAAGCTCAACCTGGAGGGCTGGGACCCAAACCCACATACTCCAATACTGCACGCAAGCATCTCAAGAAGTATCGTAAGCTCTGTACCACAGTCTTGTCACTCAACTGTTACTTAATGGCTTGTTTGGGGTTATTAATAAATCAATAGTATCTGAAGTAGAGCTTCTAGCAGAGATTTAGCCCACAATACCACAGATGGCCCAGCACTTTAAATAGGGAAGACCCAGAAATTTTGTTCAGTGGTTAAGACGATCACATCCCATATCAGAGTGCCTGAGTCCAATTATGACTCCATTTTTGATTCTAGCTTCCTGTTAACTTCAAACACATGGGAAGCAATGGTGATGGGTCAAGTACTGAGTCCCTACTACCACAGGAGACCTGCACTGAGTTCTGGGCTCTTGACTTTGGTCTGGCTTAGCTCTAACTGTTGCAAGCAACTGGAAAGTGAATCAGTGGTGGAAAATCTTGGTCTTTCAAATAAATAAATATTAAAAAAGAGAGCTTGTGTTGGATGTCTGAATGTAAAATATATGCTAAGATGCCTATATTCCATTATCAGCATGCTTGGTTCAAGTCCCAGCTGTTCCACTTCCAATTGAGCTTTCTGCTGAAGTACTGGGAGGGTCAGCTGATGGCTCAAGTACTTGAACCTCTACTATGCATGTGAGGAGACCTAGACTGAGCTCTTGACTAGCTTTGATGTGGTCCAGTCCTGGCTGCTGTGGGCATTTGAGATGCGAACTAGCAGGTGGATCATCTCTATTATTTTTTTGCCTTTCAAATGAAAAAAAAAAAAAAAAAAACCCACTTTTATTTTATTTTATTTATTTATTTATTTACTCACTTAAGAAAAAAAAAAAATGGTCTCAGGACAGCCACTGTGGTAAAGCACATTTACGCTGCAGTGTGGAATGCCCACATCCCAAACTGGATTGTCAGCTGAAATAACAGCTTCTCCACTTCAGACTCAGCTTTCAGCTAACGTATCACAGGAGGCAGCAGATGGCTCCCGTGCCTGGGCCTCTGCTACCTTTCTGGCTTCAGCTGGCACTTGCTATTGCTGGCTCTTGGCGAGTGGACCAGCAGACAGAAACCTCTCCCTTTCTCTCTTGCTCTTTCTTCTTTTTTTTTTTTTTTTAAAGATTTATTTATTTTATTATAAAGTTAGATGTCTCCCACACGGGTGCAGGGTCCCAATGCATTGGGCCGTCCTCGACTGCTTTCCCAGGCCACAAGCAGGGAGCTGGATGGGAAGTGGAGCTGCCGGGATTAGAACCGGCGCTCATATGGGATCCCGGGGCGTTCAAGGTGAGGACTTTAGCCGCTAGGCCACGCCGCCGGGCCTTTGCTCCGCCTTCTGAGTAGATGAAAATAAATATTTTTAAAGTTGCCAAAAAAAAAAGTTTTGCACTAAAACAGGAAGCTTGAACCTTCCAAGAAACAGGGTATTCATCACCATTCCATTTATCATATATGGTACTGTAAGTGCTTCCTAATTTACAAGTAGCCAGCCCTCATGCTCAATGTCTCATTGACTGCATACTATAAAACGCCAGCAAGAATTTCCTTCTACCACTACATAATTTGGCAAAAAAATTGCTGCGTAAGTTATCTTTCAAAAAGTACTGTAATCAAATGGCTCAGCAATACTGGCTTTTTCCGTCTGTGCTTTTTTACATCATCAATCAAAGAAATTAAATCCTCCTGGTGGCCCCAGAGCTAGAATCACACTCTGTGTACAGAAAAAGAAAAAAAAACAAAAACAAAAAACTGAGAGCATGCTAACAGGAACACAAACATGAAAATATGACAAACTCCTGGTAGGTTATTCTAAAATAGAAACTATTTAATCAGTTTTGACTTCACGAATATGTAACTATTAGTAAAATCCTCTTCTTTCTTAACTTCAGGTTGAACACCCTGTCTCCTTTAATCTTAAAAAAGAATCACTTGCTCTAAAAAACAACCAGTGGGACAATGTAGGATGACAACTACTTACCTTGCTCCAATGGACACAGTGATGACGTTGTCCAAGTTGAGTTTGCACCACTGTTCAACATCATATGCAAAAGTTGCACTGAACATAGCTCTTTTGACCTTGTGGGATGTGCAGGCCAGGAAAATCGAAGCCAGTTGGTCTCTAAATCCGGTTTTGCCATCTTCAAACAGTTTGTCTGACTCATCTACTACCAGCCACTCAACACTAAGAATTAACAAAACACACAGACAGTGAACTTAAAGATCTAAGACTTTGTACTCAACAATGGGGACTCAAGATACAGTTAAACCATGATGGCGCTTCTCAGATCTACTCTATCAAGCCACAAAAAGGTCCAAAAATAAGCAGGAAAAAGGTGGAAGAAAAAAAAGATAGGAAGGGAGAGAGCTCAATATATACCTAATTCTACTAGACTCAAAGATGGGGGTGCTGCTGCAGCAACAGAGCTTTGCCTACGCCTTTGGAATTCATAAAAGATGGAAAAAGCTCTAGGGGAATCCTGTACTCATTGCTTCTCAGAATGTGCAACTTTCTTTCAGATCAGTTATTTTTTTCTGAGCGTTTAATGAGGAAACAACATTCTTAGCATCAACACTCACAAAAGACGGAAATGGCAAGCTTCAAAAGTTGTTAAAATAAGCAATCTAGGACAATCCTAATCGGTCAAATGAAAAGCGCACACACAAGACATTCTCATTATCTGTACCTCGTTAAGTCTATTCCTGGTGGATCTTGCTTTAATAAATAGATTAATCGATTTGGAGTTGTCACAAGAATATCTATAGGAAGAACAAATGGTAGAGATTAGAAACACAATTCATCTCTCCTGAGCTTGAATTCTGGCTAATCAATTCAAGCAGAAAGGAGAAGGAGGAATTATATTCATAAGCAAACAAAACAACAGTTGCTAGCTTCCTTTTACTCAGCTAATACACAGGTTTTCTTAACCCGTCACAGCACTAACCATATCACTACCATCCTTTTATTATACTGCAGCAGCCTCTCTCAACTTCAGCACTAGAACACTACATAACCTCACAATTCTATTTTCACACTTATTTTCCACAACAAAAACTATTTAAATCAGGGATGCAGAATCTTTTTTTTCACCCAAGGGCCATTTTACCTATAATGTTAATGTCCCATACAGAGCTATCAACTTAAACATTAGCTTACTATAGTTTTAATGTACTTTGAGTCTTGCCTATGATCGCTTTGTCAGAATCAGAGCAAAGGTCTTCACAGACCTCACACTGCTGATAGGCTAGACCACTCCCCCGTATATCCAGCCTTTTTTTTTGGATTTATTTATTTTTATTACAAAATCGGATATACAGAGAGGCGGAGAGACAGAGAGGAAGATCTTCCGTCCGATGATTCACTCCCCAAGTGGCCCAACAGCTGGCGCTGCGCCAATCCAAAGCCGGGAACCAGGAACCTCTTTCGGGTCTCCCATATGGGTGCAGGGTCCCAAGGCGTTGGGCCGTCCTCGACAGCTTTCGGAGGCCACAAGCAGGGTTGCTGGGATTAGAACCAGTGCCCATATGGGATCCTGGCGCATTCAAGGCGAGGACTTATAATCACTAGGCCACGCTGCCAGGCCCTTCCGTATCCAGCTTTAAAGTAGGTTTGCTGGCTGATATGAAAGCAAGGAAGTCAGCTATTCTTATCTTCAAGGACATTTGCACAGTGGACTTGAAGTCAATGGCAGAGGGCATGTTTTCCCAGCCTTGGTACTGTCAATCACTCGGGCCAGTAACTCTTGTTCAAAGGGGATTGTCTTGGGTACCGTCAGATGCTTAACAACCTGGCCGACTTCTGTTCAGCTGTGAACACTTAAAAACTGTCCCCAGATATTACCTAATCTCCCTAAGGCAGAGAGGCAGGAAAAATTGTCTCCAGTTGAAAACCTCTGGTATATATTTCTAAAGCTACTG
This sequence comes from Ochotona princeps, assembly GCF_030435755.1. NCBI lineage: Eukaryota > Metazoa > Chordata > Mammalia > Lagomorpha > Ochotonidae > Ochotona > Ochotona princeps. The sequence goes on from NC_080848.1 coordinate 30,801,931, forward strand.
GGCAAAGTGGGGGAGGGAATTTCCCTTAGCTTCTCTAAAAACCAAAACATTGCATAAATATTTCTTATATATGGTTCTTACATGGTTAAAATATTTATCACTGCTAACTCCCTGATTTGGGATACATCCCAAGCATAAATGCCTTACCAAACTTCTTAGATGACTTAGGTCCAAATTTCTTGGCTGCCACTGCTGCTTTGTGAATCATGTGTATCCTGAACCCTGTTCCGTCAGAGATTTTAATTAATTCTCGGTGAATCTGAAACACAAAATGATAAAGACATGAGAACCTAAGATATTTGGGTAAATCTACAGTCTTTTTTTTACATGAATAAAATAATTATCAATCCACGAGTATCAGAAATTAAGCCTATAGTAAACTGTAGACTAACTTGTTATTTCAGTATCTGAGACCTTAGCGTAGCAAAACCTAGTAGCACCTTCATGTCTAGTAAATTAGTTCCAAGAAATAAAACTAATATCCTTTAGAACAAAATACTATGATCAGACTATTTTGCATGTGGCAGGTTTTTCTTGTTAAGCACCACGGGAGAGTGGAAATCTCTGTACATTTTGACTTTCTTAAAAATAAACATAACACTTCATTTTTCCAAGAAAGAGAAACAAATTTTAGAGGAACTACTTCTTCCCAGAAGCCTTTCAACTCCAGTGATCTTAGAGCAGTTATAATATATGAATATGAAAACCATATTTTACAAAGGCATAAAAAACCTCAGGTTGGCATGTATGCAACAACCTACAGAGAAGTGTGCTCTGTGCTGCACACCTGACACTGATGGAAGACAGTCGTATCTTTTTGAAACTTCACTGCCCTCCAATGAGAAAGATCACTGAGGTAGACAATCGATCCATTTGTTCAAAAGCTGGAAGCCATACCTGGCTGGCAAGTTCTCGTGTTGGGGATATAATCAGTGCTCGGAAGCCTTTATTTGTGGGTTGTTTCAGCTGCATTAAAATAGGAATGCTGAAAGCCAACGTTTTCCCAGATCCGGTAGGAGCAGATGCCAGAAGTTCTCGACCCTACAAACACACACTGTAAGTACTTTTTCCATATTTGCTTTCGTAACACCATCAATCTTGGCCACAAGTCCAACAGGGTTTCTGAGTACTGCCCCTGAAGTTCACCTTACCAGGTAGAGAACGCAGACAACTAAAATCCAGAGATAACTCACAACCCTCAACTACAGCCAGTGTATCCATTTCTCTTTGCCACAAAACTGCTCGGTCAAAACAAATTATAAAGCCAGCTTTCTGTCCTTGTATTTACAATGCTTCATCTTCAGGGATGCTTTTGTTAAGTAACAGAATGGCTGAGGTTAAGAAAAGAAAAGACCTGAGAGTTATTTATGAGTGACAATCTTTCAAATGACATTCTGATTTTTAAAGTTTTAAACTGAAATCCAGCACAGAAACAATCTTACATGGAAACTAACAGCAAATTTGCTGTGACTGGACTCAATCATGCTATCAAATGCATGAATGTGCTCTCATCTTAGTTATCAAAGAAAATGAAAAAGACTAACATGAGGGAAAAGATAACTCACACACTTGGGCTACCTGAACCAAAGACACCTTGGCAATGTGGCTGGAGGGAAGCCCATGGCTATAGAGATATCTCACAAGGATACAAGTTTGTGTCCTGGCTGTTTTATTTCCAATCCAGCTTCCTGCTAATTGCCTGGGCAAAACATCGGCAAAACATCAGAAGATGGCCAAGCATTTGGGCTCCTGCTATGCTAGGAACCTCCTGGCTCGCAGCTTTGGCCTGGCCTGGTCCTGGCCACTACAGCCATCTGGGCAGAGAACCAGTAAACACAAGATGCTGTGTCTTTCCTTCTTGCGGTAACTCTTTCAACTATATAAGCAAATTGTTTTAAAAACTTAATTTTCAAAAATCTAAATTAATCTGTACCCATATCACCAGGTGAACAAACTGCAATATACTTAATTTAATAAAAATACTACTTCATAACAAACTATTGATGCATACAATATGGATGAAACCCAACAACACTATGTCGAATGGAAGAAGCCAGAAGTATTAATATGCATGATTCAAAGAGAGGAAATTCTAGTAGAGCCAAGATAAATAAATGGAAACAGAAATTCTAACAGTGACTGCAATGGGAAGGTACATGGTGGAGACTGAACATTAAAGGCATGAGAGAGTTTTCTAGGACAAGAAAAACACTCTACATCTTCAGGAGTATTGGTGACACAGGGAATACAATGTAGAAACTCACTGAATTGTAAAGTTCAAAACATTGTAAAAATCCATGCATTTGGGCCAGGCACCATAGCTCAGTAGTTGAATCCTTGCTTGGCATGTGCCAGCATCCTATATAGGTGCCAGTTCATGTCCCGGCAGCTCCACTTTCCATCAGCTCCCTGCTTGTGGCCTGGGAAAGCAGTCAAGGATGGTCCAAAGCTTTGGGATCCTGCACCCATGTGAGAGACTTAGAAGAAGCTCCTGGCTTTGGATTAGCTCAGCACTGGTCATTGCAGACACTTGGAGAGTGAATCAGATGATCAAAGATTTTTCTTTCTGTAGCTCCTTCTCTCCCACAAATCTGCCTTTCCAAGAAAAAGAGAAAAATCTCAAAAAAACAAAACAAAATCGATGTATTATATGGAAAGTATACTTCAAGAACAAAAAGTTGGGGAGAGAGGTGCAAAATAAGTCCACTTATGCACAACAACTCTAGAAGGCATCTGCATTTCTGAAACAGAAGCCTAATCTACAATGTAAAAATAAAAGTCTTTCATCCTCAGAGGGCTCACATTTTAGTAAAAAGGAAGCAATAGTTGGTACAGACACATACAGCTATGCAAAACTAAGATAAATGTTGCCCCAAACAAACAAAAATTCAAGGAAAAAGGTGTTGATAAACATAAAAAATCACATATAAGGGTACTTATCAAGACAGGCTTTATGGGGGCACAGGCGTTTGAAATGGACCCTAAAAGCAAGTAAAAGATTTTAGCAGGGGAGGTAAGTTTGAAAAGAGGATTTCAAGAAAAAATGCAACAGAAGGCAAACACACTCACACACAGCAAAGAGTAAAGCATTTTAGCCCTTTGTACTCACATGCAGCATAACTGGAATGGCTTGCATTTGGATTGGTGTAGGCACTTGGAAGCCTGCATCTAGAATGTTCTGAAGCAGTCGAGAATTGATCTTATATTCCTGATCCAGTTGCTGAAATGTAGTAATTGGGTCAGGAAGATCAGTTCCTTGCACATGAATTTTGTGTTTATTTCGGAAGAAGTTTACCTGAAAAGTGAGATAAAAGGGCCACCATGGATAAGGTAAAATAAAAGCACTTTTGGATGTTGAAGAGTTGTAGCAATTTCCAGGCTAAGCTTTAGTGACATTTGAAACGTTGTGCTTAAATCTAACATAGCTACATAGCTGTCAGGTACATTTCATGCTAATTCATACCTTCCTTCCCAGCACTCCCTACCCCCAAATGATTTATTTTATGTATCTGAATGGCAGTTACAGAGAAAGGGGGAAGAGAGAGAAATCTTCTGTTGATTTACTCCCCAGCTGACCACAATAGTGGAGCTTGGACCAGGCCAAATTCACCAGGCATGAATTTCATGCAGGACTCCCACACTGGTACAAGAGCCCAAGAACTTGGGCCACTTTCTCTGCTGCTTCCACAGGCATATTAGCAGAGAACTTGACCAGAAGTGGAGCAGAAAGCTTGAACCAGCATCCATATAGAATGCCAAAGTTGTAGGCAGCATCTTAACCCACACTGCTACAGCCCCAGCTGAATTGATTGCTTTCTAACAACAAATTTTATCTTGGCTTTCTTCATTTAAATGTATCACTTGCATGGTGCTAAGTAACAATAGTACAGAGACTTCAAGAAGGCAACACTTGCACTTTTTCCTGTGCATGGTTCTTAAACAAGCACCAATACTTTTTCATAATTTACCCTAAAACTCTGCATAATGAAACTAAGTGCTGGGCCCGGCATGGTAGCCTAGGGGCTAAATCCTTGCCTTGCCTCCACCGTGATCTTATGTGGGTGTCAGTTCATATCCCAGCTGCTCTAATTCCCTTCCAACTCCCTGCTTGTGGCCTGGGAAAGCAGTTGTGGATGGCCCAAAGCCTTGGGACCCTGCACCTGCATGGGAGGCCTAGAAGAAGCTTCTGGCTCTTGGCTTTGGATCATCTCAGCTCCAACCACTGTGGCCACCTGGGGAGCAAACCAGTGGACGGAAGATTTTTCTCTCTTTATTTCCTTCCCTCTGTATATCTGCCTTTCCAATAAAATAAAACTTTAAAAAACAAAAGCAAAACAAAAAACAAAGTGCCAGACATGAAGTATAGAGTTTATCTATACTTGGTTTGTTGCCCCATTCTTTGGTCTAGATACAGCCAAATACTGGCCAGCAATATGGCACATACAGATATGACAAAGATACATTTTGCTGTTTCTTCTACAACTGATATACTTTTCTTTCTCAAGTTATAAAAACAAGCTTCACCGTGGGGCTAGCACCATGGCAGTCTCTGTCAGCAATGTTGGCATCCCATATAGTCGCTGATTCCCAGCTGCTCCACTTCTGATCCAGCTCCCTGCTAACACCTGGGAAAGCAACAAAAGATGGCCAAAGTTCTTGGACTGTGCACCCATGGGGGAGACCTGGAAAATGCTCTAGGCTCTTGGCTTCTGACCAGCCCAGCTGCAGTCACTGCAGCCACTGAGAGAATGAACTAGCAAATGCAAAAGCTCTGTGTTTCTCCTTTTTCTGTACATCTGCCTTCCTAAATAAAATAATAACAATAATTAAAAATTTCAAGTTTTCTTCGGTAAACATAATTTGGCTTCCTTTCTCTTGTATGTTGAACTCATGAGCTAAGGAGAATTTCCTCTAAGAAATTCAGGTCTCCCACATGGATGCAGACCCCTTACCCCCCGCACTTGAGCCACCCTCTGCTGCCTTCACAGGCCATAAGCAGAGCACCAGGTAGAAAGTGGAGTAGCTGGGGCACAAACTTGCATTGCTATGGGACGCTGGCACCTCAGGCAGAGGCTTAGCCTGCTATGCCATGGCACTAGCACCTGAAAGCTTAAATTCTAAATACATTAATTTTGAAACTTGAGTAGGTCAAAAATCTTATACCTGTGTGTGTAACTTCAAATTTATAGGCCATACAACAATACAGAACTGCTGAACTATCAAAATCACTTGAACAGGACCCTCGGAGCAAACCCCACATTGGGGACCCTGAGATGGTTGGGGGGCCAGGTGTGGCTTCTCTCTCCTTATCTCTCCCCTTCTCCCACATACAGGAAGAAAAGAAGAGAAGGTGGAAACAATGGTCTCACCCACTTTCCTCTAGTCCTTGACCCTTCCACCCTAATCAAATATGTAAAAATTACCAAAAATAAAATTTATACAAGGGGAAAAATTTACAGGCCATAGCACATAACTTTCATTAAAGTTAAATCTAAACAAATAATTAATCTTCTACCTGAAAAATAAAAAGTTTGCTTTACCAAAAGCAAAGCCTGAGTCCAATGAAAATGTCACCCAGTCAAAGCAATGTACTTTTAGAGTTAAAGATTTTACTCACCTTCTCCTTCCTGAGATTCTCCAGTTTTCCTGACGTTAGTTTAGGTTCTGCTTTAGCTCTTTCATCTTCGATCTTGGCTTCCACAGATGATGTCCACTGAATGGTGGTATCTTCTTGCAAAGTAATTTCTAAAAATAGTTAGGAAACGATCTGAAATGCAACAGTGTTAGGTGTAGCAAACAGTCCCAGAAGCTCATCCTCTGGCTTCCTGCTGTCTGGCCCCAGAGTGCAAGCATGACTACAGATGAAAACAGGCAGTTACCCGAAAAACTACTTAAATGGAAAGGAAATTTCAACAAGGTAGCCAGCTTCTCCAGATCCTAACAATAAGCAACTAGAAAATAATTACAATAAAAGGATGATGTCACATAGCAACAGCAATGAGTGCATGACAGTACTTGGGGCTACTCAGTATTACAGACAGCAATTCACCCTAACTCTGTAACCACGAATTCAGTGTTATTTTGGTGACTGGAAGAGCTGATCTTTCAGGTCTGTGTGAGAGAGTAAACATGCACAACTAACTTCTGAACGATAAAAGACTAGTTTTTCAACTTCAGTGAGGCAAAAGTGGCATACCACAAACCACATACATTTTAAAGTACATAGTTTGACAAGTTATAACACACCTCTATATCCACATTCAAGATTATTTCTGTTATTTCCTCAAATTTCTTTGTGGCCTCTTAGAGTAGTCAAAAACCATAGACATAAAATAGAATGGCAGTTGGCAGGGACTGATTTGTTGAGGAATGCAGAAGTATTGTTAAGGCCTGCAAAATCGCGTGGTCTAAGGCCCTGGCAAGGCAACACAGATGGGGCTCAAATTGCAGCAATGTACAGCAGGCTGTTGGCCTGTAGGTCTGCACGGCCCGTTAACAGGGGTCTGCAGCAGAACAAGGGTCCCTCACGGCTGGGTTCACAACCACAGCTTTACAACAGCTCTGGAGACGGAGGGGTCAACAGCTAACCAACAGATGACCGTACGTACCTAAGCCCACTGAATTACTGCCCATCTAAATGGTAAGTTCGTAACACGTGTATCTTAATATACACAGAACAACAAAAATTATTAAATGTCAACATGAAGACCAAATGAGAGAAAGACATCTAGCCAGCAGCTATTTACAAAATGTCAATCTGTGCAAAATGAAACAATGTACTGTTTAGGGACACATCCTTCTAAAATAAATAAAACAAGAAAACAAAAGCCCAAGGTAACTACCAATCAAATTTTCTACTATAGATTAGCTTGCTTTTTCTAGAATTTCATATCAATGGAATTAGGGAGTACAGACTCATTTCAGTCTAGCTTCTTTCAGCCACAATAGTTATTTTGAGGTTTATCCATATTGCTGCATGTATTTGTAACTTTCTATTTATTAAAAACAATTTATTAACTCAAAAGGCAGAGGAACGGAAGGAGGAAAAGAGAGAGATCTTTCATTCACTGGTTTGCTCCCTAAACTGCTACCACAGCCAGCTCTGGCCACGCCAAAGTCAGGCGCCCAAAATCCCATTCTGTTCTTCCAAGCCAGTGGCAGAGGCCCAAGGTACTGGGGTCATCTTTCACTGCCTTCCATATGCAGCAGCAAGAAGCTGGATGGGAAACAGAGCCGCTGGGACTCATACCAACACTGACATGGGATGTCAACATTGCAGGCAGTGACTTCAACAGCAGGGCCACAGGCCCAGCCCTGAAAAGTTTACATTTCATTACTACATAATATCACCTACTTAAGGACACTTAGCTCAAATAAACTTGCTATGAGTTTCTGACAAATTTTCCTGAAGATAAATGTTTTCTTTTTTCTTTGGTGGAAATGGGTGGATAATAAGGCATAGTTAACTTAAAAAAGGGGCGGGAGGTCTGGCACAGTAGTCTGGTGCCTAAAATCCTCATCTTGCACACCTAGGATCCAATAGGGGTGCCAGTTCATGTCCCAGCGGCTCTGCTTCTCATCCAGCTAGCTCCCTGCTTGTGGCCTGGGACAGTAACTGAAGATGGACCAAAGCCTTGGGACCCTGCACCTGCGTGGGAGACCTAGAAGAAGCTCCTAGCTTTGGAATGGCTCAGCTCTGCCCATTGTGGCCACTTAGGAAGTGAATCATTGGATGGAAGATCGTCCTGTTTGTCTCTCTTCCTCTCTGTATGTCTGACTTTGCAATGAAAATACATAAATCTTAAAAAATACATATTACAGGGTCCAGTGTGGTAGCCTAGTGGTTAAAGTCCTTGCCTTGAAAGCACCAGGATCCCATATGGGCGCCAGTTCTAATCCCAGCAGCCCTGCTTCCCATCCAGCTTCCTGCTTGTGACCTAGGAAAGCAGTCAAGGACAGTCCAAAGCCTTGGGATCCTGCACCTGCATGGGAGAACCTGAACAGGCTCTAGGCTCCTGGCTTCAGCTCGGCTCATCTCTGACCATTGCAGCCGCTTGGGGAGTGAATCATCGGACAGATGATCCTCTCTGTCTCTCTTCCTCTCTGTATATCTGACTTTATAATACAAATAAAATAAATCTTTAAAAAGAATTTCTAAATTGTTTCCAAAGTGGTTGTACCACTTGATTATTAACAACGTCAGAACTTTTTCCTACATGTTCTTGGCCGAGACATTTGTAGCCATTTTAATGATTATGTAGTAGCATTAAATTGTGATTTAAAGTTGATAACAAATCTCTTACATGCTTATTCCCATTTCTGTATCTTCTCAGGTGAGTGTAAATTTATCCTTGTATATTTGAGGCATTTGTTATGATTTTCTTCCCTACCTGTGTAATTCCTTTTCATTAATAATATTTAAGAACAAAAAGTTGGGCCCGGCACCATAACGTAATGGTTAAGGTCCTCTCCTTGCACGTGCCAGGATCCCATATGGGCGCCAGTTCTAATCCTGGTAGCCCCGTTTCCCATCCAGCTCCCTGCTTGTGGCCTGGGAAAGCAGTCAAGGACAGCCCAAAGCCTTGGAACTGGCACCCGTGTAAAAGGCCCAGAAGAGCTCCTGGCTTCTGGTTTTGGACTGGCTCAGCTCTAGCCGTTGCAGCTGCTTAGGGAGTAAAGCATCGGACAGAAGATCTTCCTCTGTCTCTCCTCTCTGTACATGTGCCTTTCCAATAAAAATAAATAAATCTTAAAAAAAAAGAAGTAAATACATCTTTGAAAAAAAAAAGTTTTAATTTGATGTAGTCCAATACACCAAATTTATCTTTGATGGTCTGTGCTTCTAGCTTTGTAAAGAAACATTTATATATTGCAAAAGTCAGAGGCTTTTTAAAAACTATGTTTTCTTCTAAAAGTTTAGTAATTTTAGATTTTATATTTCAGTCTGAATCATGTAAGATGATTTCTGCTTACACTGTGGTATGAAGGAAGAAAAATGACGCTCACTTTTTTCCCATCTGGAACTAGCACAACTTTATTTTTTAAAGATAGTGCTTGTATTTTCCTGTTTAAAGTTTACTTAAATGGCAGAGACATTCCACCCATGGGTGCACCGCTAAAGGGCGACCACAGGTAGGACTTGATCAAACAGAGCCCAGCTGAAACTGCAGCTGACTTTGATGGATTCTGAAATCATGCAGGAAAAAAAAAAAAAAGCTGTCCAGTCAATAAACATGTTATGCTTTCTCCATGCTACTGGATTATTTTTTACATATTATAAAGCACCGTAATTAAAACACACTGATATTAGTATATGAATACAATCTTGAAATGGGAAAGAGCTGAGAGACAAGCCTGAATACACATGGGGATAAAGGTACAAAGGAAGTTGTCTTTCCAAGGAATCTTAACAAAGCAAAAAAACCATCTCACACAGAACAAAGGTAAGCAACATGATAAACTAGAAATACTTGTAAAACGTAGTATTTGGAAACAGAGCCAATTTCCCTCATATTGTGGGATGTTTACTAAGTGAAAAACCAGATGAACAATCTGATAAAGAAAGCATGTAAAATACACAAGCAAACAAATTTATACAAAGAAAAAAATTTTCATATCAGGAGTCTTCAAAAAGGTCATGGAGGGGCCAGTTTTTTGGTACAGTGCATGAAGCTTCCACCTGCAATGCAGGCTTTCCTTACGGGCACTGGCTTGAGTCCTAGCTGTTCCACTTGAGATCTAGCTTCCTACTAATGGCCTGGAAAAGCAGCAGCAGATGGCCCAACTACTTGGGCTGCTGCACCGATATGGCAGCCCTCCCAGCTCAGGTACTTGTGGCCATTTGCAAAGTCAATAGCAGATGGCCTCACCACCACCCTGGCTCCATTAATTCTGGACTTCAAATGGAAAAAAAAAATTTTTATTTCACTGATTGTAGTCTTATCCTTCAATTCCATTTTTTTCCACAAACTTTCTGAGGTAGTCTAATACATTGTGGTGCCAATGGGCATCACAGTGACTTTTGAAAAAATAGTGCAATGCCTTAGTGGCTAAATCCTCACCTTGTAAACACTGGTATTCCATATGGGTGCCAGTTTGTGTCCTGGGGGGCCCACTTCCTATCCCACTCTCTGCTTATGGCCTGGGAAAGTGGTTGAGGATGACCCAAAGCCTTGGGACTCTGCACCCATGTTGCAAACCCTGAGGAAGCTCCTGGATCCTGGTTTCAGATCAGCTCAGCTCCATCCATTGCGGCCACTTGGCGAGTGAACCAGTAGATGGAAGATTTTTCTGTCTGTCCTCTCTGTAAATCTGATCTGCCTTTCCAATAAAAAATAAATCTTAAAAACTACGCTCCCTTTATGAGTTTCTGCTAACAAATTCAAATCATTAGAAATTCACAAGGTCATGAATTTTCCCATTGAAAAGACATTCACCTATACATGAGATGGTTTTCAAAAGTAGATGGAAAGATGGGATTCAGAATAACGTGTCCTTGAGCTTTCTGACTCTCCCTTGTGTGTCACAGTTCTGGTCTACACACACCGGCTGCCATACAGTTACAGCATATATTTGTGCATTCCTGGTTGGCCAACAGTTGAATGTTCTTCCAAAGTTTGTGGCATGTCTTTCTTACCCATCTTTGTAGGAGGGTTTACCAAACTTTCTTGCAGCCAGGGAAGGAGAATTAAAGTGTTATTGTTGCAGAACAGTAAAAGCATGGAAGCAAAGTTGATGTCCACCATACCCGAAGCTGTTTAATTAATTACGGGCCTTCCTACCATGTGTGATGGGATAGTTTGCAGTGTCACAATGTACTTCCTACTGGCTTCAATCTCTAGGACATCCTGTCTGGCACTGTGGGACACTGAGTCAATCCACTGCTTGCAAATGCCATTGCTCATATCAAACTGCCAGTCTGAGTTTCCAGCTTGGGAATACAGCAGAAGACGGCCCAAGTTCTGAAACTCCTGCCAGCCACACGGAAGATGAGAACAGTTTCTGGATCCTCGCTCTGGCCTGGCCCTAGCCCTGTCTACTGGGAACATCTGCGGGGTGAACCAGAGAGGGAAGATCTCTGTCTTTCCCTCCCTCCGTCTTTCTTTTTCCTTTTTCTCGAACTCTGCCTTCTAAATAACTGATCATTTTAAAAAACGCAATTATCCATATATGACAGTAGGGAAAAAGATGCTTATATACACAAGTCACGACAAAAGTCAGCCAGGAGGAAGAACAGACAACACACAGAAGGGGAAACATAAATATTCATAGAGTGTTTGAAAAGCTGTTCAACCCCAGCAACCATCAATCAATAAACTTTTATTCACTGGATTGGCAAAAAGTTTACCACCAATCATATCCAGCAGTAACAAAGTGTGGCGGTCATTTTGTTGTTAACCACTTAAACAGGGAAGTGCACATGCCCTTTCGCCAAGGGAGTGTCCTTTGGGGACGCTTTCCTGAGGAAGGGCTACCTGCACAGGGACCTTCCCTGCAGTGATATTGTAGAGCCCAAATTTAGCTCCAACAAAAAAAGGGTCAATAGGATGCCTGCAGGCAGAAGACCTTGTGAGATAAGGAGCGGCAGAAGACCTTGCAAGATAGAGAGCTAGGAGCCGTTGGGTGCTTTCCAAAAGCTAGGAATAGTAAGCTTCAGTTTCCCAAGTTTCCATTTTTACAAAACAAAGATAAGTTTCCATTTCTCAGACATTGAGTCATTCTTGAAGACTACTTTAAGCAAGGGCAGCTCCTGTACCAATCATAGCCTTATGTAACTTAAAGGTGCCAATGAGATCCCTGTAACTATGCATCTGCTTCTGTAACCCCGCTTCCTGCTTCCCATATCCTATAAAAAGTCCCAGCTTGTGCGGCTCGGGGCGACTCCTTACTAGATCAAGCGGGAGCGCCCACGAGCCCGTGTGAAATAAACCTTGCCTCATGCATGATTGCATCTCTTGGTCTCCTGTCTCGTGTCTGCCGGAGGGCTCCGTTCGTCGTGGGGCGAGGGGCCCCTGGCCCCTGCCCACTCGGGTTTAACAATATGTATAACCAAGTGTTTGGCAGCGATCTCAACGACATCAAAATGCAACTCACACTAGACGGCCTGACCTGCAAAGAGTGAAGAGAAGGAAACATAACTACAAGTCAGATGCTAACCTGAAGCCATCTTCCTCCTCTTCTTCCTCTGCCTTTCAGCTTGGGTTTCTTCCGTTGCCTCTTCCTTTCCGGGCTGCCCCGGAGTCTGTGACGCTGCCCGCTCATCTGGTGCTGACTTTTTGTTTCCAAAGAAGTCCAGCCCCTGCAGCACCTCTGAAGGATCCAAGCCATTCTTTCTTTTGCCTATCTGGAAACCCGAAAAGTTGAAAATGAACCCTACTGATGCAACAGCACTGTTTCCCCCTGGCGGTATATTATCCGTAAGGAAGGTGGGGCTGGGGACGTCACTCCCCCTGCTTTAAGCCCTCTCACCAAACCCGTTTCAAGCTGACAAGCGTGTCTGGGCAAACGTAATTCAAAGACAAACAGTGCTCTTCAAGGTAGATGCCTGCTGTCACTCACACTGATGCGCAAACACGTTCATGCACTTCATACTGTCAACAGGGCTACGGCTGAACTGGAACATCGAGGCAGCCGGCAGTTCGGTAACTTGACCAGAGTCTCAAAACTGGTCACCAAGAGCCACATAATCTGGCTCGAAAAGGAGAAAAACACACTACAGCTCCAGTAAGAAGAGCCTTCCTTCTAAACGGCTCCTCCCACGCTCGGGGCGGGCAGCCACGTGCTCGCAACGCTGAGCCCAGCCGAACGCAGGCCAAGGGAAAGGTTGGCTTTTCTCCACTCTGAGGTGTTCCTGTTTTTAAGTCCTTTCCATTGGGTGTCAAGAGTTCCTTTAGAAAAAGACTCAAGCGTGGCTGTGGCTAAGCTAGGAAGCGAGAACAGGGCGTTTCCCAGCTGCTCGGAAAGCAGTTCCTGCCGCGGCCCCGAGCCGAGGGAGGTGCGGAGGGAGCCAGCGCGGGTGTCCGCCCTCCCCATTCGACCCCGCCGCTCCCCGGGCCCGGGTCCCTGGTCCGACCCCGCCGCTCCCCGAGCCCCGCCGCTCCCCGAGCCCCGCTCCGCCGCTCCCCGGCCCCAGCCGCTCCCCGGGACCCGCTTCGCCCCTCCCGGGTATCCGCCGTTCCCCGGCCCGGCCCCGCCGCTCCCCGGGTGTCCCCCGCTCCCCGGGAACCGCCGCGCACAGTACCTGGAACCGCGCTGCGTCGGCCGAGAAGCGCCTCACGTCGAATTTGGCGCCCGCACCGAGGCGGCGAAAGAGGTCATGGGCATCCATGTTTACCCACAACGCGCCGCGCTGCCTTCGCACTTGCGCAGGCGACTTGCTGTCCCCGCCCCCCGGGCGGCTTCCGGCGAGGCTGATAGCGGAAGTGGATCCGGAAGGCGTTTGTGGTGGTTTCCAGTGGCGTAGTCTCTGGTTATTTGTAACCTTTAAAATTTCTGTATTAATACTTTGTTGTGCCGGGCACTGTTTTGCACCTTAAAGCGTAGTGGCGCAGTGAACAACACCCCCTTGGTGAAAACAGAGAACAGTAAGCAGATAAGCCCCCAAAGTAGCGTTGGTGAGTGTATGGGTAAAGTGAGGACAAGCAGCCCAAGTCTCTCAGATCTTCTAACTAGAAACTGGACTTTTAATCTGAACACGCTAAGAATTAGTAAAGCGGGCCCAGCGCCGTGGCCTAGCCGCTAAAGTCCTAAAGTCCTTGCCTTGAACGCCCCGGGATCCCATATGGGTGCCCTTTCTAATCCCAGCAGCTCCACTTCCCATCCAGCTCCCCGCTTGTGGCCTGGGAAAGCAGTGGAGGACGGCCCAAAGCCTTGGGACCCTGCACCCGCGTGGGAGACCCGGAAGAGGTTCCAGGTTCCCTGCTTCGGATCGGTGCAGCACCAGCTGTTGTGCTCACTTGGGGAGTGAATCATCAGATGGAAGATCTTCCTCTCTGTCTCTCTTCCTCTCTGGATATCTGACTTTCCAATAAAAATAAGTAAATCTTAAAAAAAGAAATTGCTAAAGCATTATTATGGAACCAAAACCTCACTTTCATCACAGTTTTAATTTCTTAGTACATTTGTCCTCCGAAGAAAGTACTTGTGTAATTGCCTCTTTGCTGTGACCGAATCGTGAATACAAGGAGTTACTTTATTTCGCTTGTTGTATTCACAGATCCTGTGCACAGATCCTGAGTGAGTGAGTGTGGCATCAAGGATGACTGGTTATTCGGAGTCTAGATGATAGAGAGATAAGAATTGAAACAGGGAAATGGTTGACATATGATGCTGATAGGGATAAATATATCGGTTTGGGGATATGTGTGCATGAGATATGTATAAAGTAAATTATATGTTGAATAATATATATATTTAGAGATAAAGCATCTTAAAGAGCTACCATCACTGCTCACTCGCCAGATACCTGCAGAGATGGCCTCTAGCCAAAGCTGAGAATTTGAAATTCATCCAGGCTTCCCAAGGGAGTGGCAGGGACCCAAATCCTTGAGTCATGGCTTGCTGGCTCCCAGATGCACACTAGCAGAAAGCTAGCACTGAGAGCAGAACCGACAGAGGGTGCAGGCACCCTAACCGGTGTCTGGGTTGCAAGGCGAAATGCCTGTCTCGATTCAGCATGCATTTTGGAGGGGGAGCTAACTGCCTACTGAGTTTCATGCAGAGGTGAGGGAAAGGGAGGCCCAAAGGAGCACTCAGTGGTGGTCAACAGGTCAAGAAAATAGCCACCCAGGGAAGGGGAGAAAGGCACTGGTTTAGAGGATATGCTGGAGACAAAGTGACTGGAGCGGGAGGACAGGGCGGAGAGAGAAACCTGAGACAAGAAGATACTTCCCGGGTCTCAAAGTGAGCTGACTGGGGGCTGTGATCTTCTCAGAGATGGGGACTCAGAGAGGGCTAGCTCTATGTAAGGACGGAATAATAAGTTTAATTCCAGGTAGACTGGGTTTGGAATTTTCTTGGGCCAGCAGACTAGAATTTCTAAAGTGGTTATTTTGGGAAAAGGAGTGATTTATTTGCAAAGGGAACTAGTCCACACCATAATTTCAGGATCTGAACTAAAACATAAATTGAGGCACTCCACAACCCCAACAGTCATTCACACAGCGGGACAACAGTCTCTTTCCCAGAGGCTGTTTTTATTGGCAATATCTGAACATTTACCCATTTTCTAACACTTTAGAAGTCCAAATCAAGTACCTAAGAAATTGAAGTTCTCAATACTTCTTAAACCTTTCTTTTTTTTTTTAAATCCATCAAGTCAGCTGACTGGCATGGGCTTTGTGGTACAGTTGGTTTAAGTGGTTACCTGGGTCATCTACCTCCTGTATCAGCATGTTGAACCACATCCCAGCCCCTCTGCCTTGAGTCCAGCTTCCTGGGATGTTCTGGGAGGCTGCAGACATAGTTTAAGTCAGTGGGTCCCTGCCATTTGCTCTGAGCTCTTAGAGCTTGTTGGACAGACCCTCAGCAGTGATTGCCCGTTTCCTGTCTGCTTCAGCACTCTCAGGAAACACACACCTATGAATAGCCCCAGCATGAGTTCAACCTCAATCCTATCTCCTACTGCTGGTTAGCTCCAGGCAAGTTGCTTCTCTGTAAGCCTCCATGTTTTCACCACATTTTAGCTTTGCTCCTTCGAACTCATAGCCGTCACACAATTTTCATTTTCTTCTTCTGGGAAATCCCTTTCCTCCTCGGAGATCTCAGCTGCTTGTCCTCTCCTCGGTGAAGTGTACCCCAAGTGTCCCCTCCTTGGCCACATCCATCTCTGAGTTCTCATATCTCTTTTGAGGCCCTCCTATTTTGGCTCCTTTTCTCAAACATTTACCTTTTCTTCCTATTAAGCTTCCAAATTTGATCACAAACTTTGAGTTTTTTGAGGGCTGGGCCTGTGTGTTGTTTATTTTCATAATATGTTTAGCTTGGAGCCTAAATATTAAGTGCTCAGTAAATCTTGTTGAATTAATAAAGGAAATGAAACAGATATCCCTGAGATGCTCTACCTTATGAATTTAGGAACGGATCTGTGTCTTTTCCTTGGTGCTTTAAATTAAACAAAAAATTTAACTTACATGAACCTGAAGCTGTAGCCTAGTGGCTAAGTCCCCGCCTTACATGCCCTGGGACCCCATATGGGCGCTGGTTCATATCCCGGTTGCTCCACTTCCCTTCCAGATCCCTGGTTGTGCCCTTGGAAAGCAGTGGAAGATGGCTCAAAGCCTTGGGTCCCTGCACCCACGTTGGAGACCCGGAGGAAATTCCTGGCTCCTGGCTTCAGGTCAGCTAAGCTCTGGCTGTTGCAGCCACTTGGGGAGTGAGCCAGCAGACTGAAGATCTTTCTCTCTGTTTCTCCTTCTCTCTCTGTAAATCTGCCTTTCCAATAAAAATAAATACAGAAATCTTTGTTAAAAATTTTAACAGACGTGCTTAACTTTCACACATGTGTGGAGTGCCATGTGGCATTTATATGTATATATGTATATACACTGTGTAATGTCCCCTTAGAGTAAACACATCTGTATCCTACAACATAGGACATTTCTTTGTGGTGAAAGCACCCACCATTCTTCTAAAGTTTTAAAGAGAAAAACGCAGCACATTATCATTACCTGCACTCAGTCTGTCTTTGTAATGGAAAACCAGAATGCCTCACTCCTCTGTGAAACTGAATGTCCCTGAGCCAACCTTTACCCCACCTGCTGTCCCTTGCACTCACCCGCCTCTGGTCACTAGGTGGTTCGTGATGCACTTGGAATTGGGTGAATGAATGAAGTCCAATGGGAGCTGTTGTACTTAAACCATTTTCTGCCTTGGCAATGTCCAGGTGACTCATGAAGAGGCTATTTCCTCTGGGGAAAAGAAGCAAAACAAAGCTATTTAAAAAGTATTGTCAATAAAGGTGGTGAGGAAATTGAAGCATGGTTTTGTCTAACTGAAATTTCTCCAAAAACTCAGATGGTCAGCCTGGTAGACTCACATGGCTTCCCAAGTGTAGCAAGGCAGAACACACAGCCTGTGTAACACTGCAGTGGGAGCTAATTAGCATGATTTGTCATGAACAGAGTGATCACTCCGTGTCCTTAAAAAAATATGTTTTGGAAAACTTTCCTTACTCCCTGCTGACCATTCAATCATCTTTATTGTTACTGTTGCCGGTGTTACAAGCATGTCCAGCATGGGCCAGGGTCTAGAGACTCAGGGCTGAATTACAGGGTGCTTGATCTCAACCAGCTTAGTGTGCTGAGGTTAGAGAGCTCTCTTCAAAGAGAGCGAGAAGATTCTCTAGATCTGGAATAAAAATTAGAGGAAGTGAAGCAGTAGCTGAACTGTGGTGGGAGAGTGGGGTGCGCTTTGCAGAAAAGACGAAGATCGTATAGCCTTAAAAAAAGAGAAGCTATTAACTGAAAAGAGAATTTAAAAATCTAAGTAGAACAAATAGCAGCGATGATGGTGAGGAGCCTGAGAATGTCCTGCTGTCTTTGGAAATCAAAACTGGAAGTGATGACTCAACAAAAGCTGGACCAGCAGGAAAGAACTTGGTTGGGAAGGGCCTTCTGTGCACACTGACGGGTTTGGACTTGATGTTATAGGCACTGAGAGCCATAAGAGGATGTTGAGGCCGTGATATGTGCCATTTTTCATCTTACAAGATCGCCCTAGCAGCCATGTGGAAGGGAGCAGGTTTGGAGCCCCGAGGCCCAAAGGAGCACTCAGTGGTGGTCAACAGGTCAAGAAAATAGCCACCCAGGGAAGGGGAGAAAGGCACTGGTTTAGAGGATATGCTGGAGACAAAGTGACTGGAGCGGGAGGACAGGGCGGAGAGAGAAACCTGAGACAAGAAGATACTTCCCGGGTCTCAAAGTGAGCTGACTGGGGGCTGTGATCTTCTCAGAGATGGGGACTCAGAGAGGGCTAGCTCTATGTAAGGACGGAATAATAAGTTTAATTCCAGGTAGACTGGGTTTGGAATTTTCTTGGGCCAGCAGACTAGAATTTCTAAAGTGGTTATTTTGGGAAAAGGAGTGATTTATTTGCAAAGGGAACTAGTCCACACCATAATTTCAGGATCTGAACTAAAACATAAATTGAGGCACTCCACAACCCCAACAGTCATTCACACAGCGGGACAACAATCTCTTTCCCAGAGGCTGTTTTTATTGGCAATATCTGAACATTTACCCATTTTCTAACACTTTAGAAGTCCAAATCAAGTACCTAAGAAATTGAAGTTCTCAATACTTCTTAAACCTTTCTTTTTTTTTTTTTTAAATCCATCAAGTCAGCTGACTGGCATGGGCTTTGTGGTACAGTTGGTTTAAGTGGTTACCTGGGTCATCTACCTCCTGTATCAGCATGTTGAACCACATCCCAGCCCCTCTGCCTTGAGTCCAGCTTCCTGGGATGTTCTGGGAGGCTGCAGACATAGTTTAAGTCAGTGGGTCCCTGCCACACAAACGGGGGTCCAGGTGGAGTTCCAGGCTCCTGGCTAGCCCTGACCAGTGGGCCTTCGGGAATGAACCAGCAGATGGGAGAAGGACCAGTCAACCTATGGATTTAACTATGTCTTCCTCTTCACCTTTCATTCAGATGAAGATAAATATTTTAAAAATTAGGCTTTTTTAGGCTTTCCTTTCAGTATAACACTCAAATATTGTAATCAGAAATCTAGAAAATATCACTAGTACCGAAGTCAACCTCATGGTGGCGCTCCTGTCTTGCCGTGCAGAGTGAAAAGTTCTGAAATCTTTCTTTTTTTAAATTTTGTTTTATTTTTTAAATACTTATTTATTTTTCTTGGAAAGGCAGATATACAGAGAAGATGAGGGACAGAGAGGAAGATCTTCCATCTTTTGATTCACTACCCAAATGACCACAAAAGCCAGAGTTGTGCAATCCAAGGCCAGGAGCTGGAAGCCTTTTCCAGGTCTCCCACGAGGATGCAGAGTCCCAAGGCTTTGGGCCGACCTCCAGTGCTTTCCCAGGCCACAAGCAGGAAGCTTGGATCATAACCGGTGCTCATATGGGATCCTGTACTTTAGCCACTAGGCCACCACACCTGGTCCTTCCCTCACTTTCTAAATGAAGTCCACAGTGGACCAAACAGTTGGCCTAACTAACCATCCACAGGCCCCATGGTTTAGTTTTCTAGTGAGAATTCAAATGAAAGGATATGCTTTTCTGTTTTACAATGAATTTACAAATAATTTTGAAAATCATACAGAGCTGTCTTCATAAGATGCATTCTGCACAAATCTTTTAAAGACTTCTCACATGCATGGATTTCAACTTTTCACGTGTCAAAAAAGTTTATTCCATTTTCCTACAAACTTTTGGAAGTTTGCTAGATTAAAGAAATAACCAAATAACTGTGTTTTTTTTTTTTTTTTTTTTTAAGATGGGGACTGACATAAGGTGGCTTAAATGATAGGGTGTTGAGTCCTAGTGAGGATCTTTCTAAACTTGAGCCCTCTTCATAAAACTTAGTCACATCCAAGAAATGGGTATTTACAAAGTATCTCTTGCTGGGTATTTGCTGGTTACAAAGAGAAAAATAGTAAATTTACAGTGGCAAAACCTATCAGCATGTGAGCAACATGAGCAAGGTATAAATGATGAAGAAGCCGCAGTAAAATGTCAGTATCTGCTCCATGAAGGAATTCTTTTCCTTCACAGCAGGAAAGACAAAGGGACCGGGTGGGGGGGGGGGGTTGCCGATACCATCCTTAAGCAGTGGAGCCAGGGGCTGATTGCTATCTTTGAGCTCCAGATTTGAAAACTGTATCTCATGGGAGATTCCCAATGAAACATTTACCTTTCTAAGGTACCAGGAATGATGGGTGAGCCTCAGACTCAATACAAGGGAAGCCTCCTCAGAGAAAGACACGGACAATTCCAACTCCAGAATAATGTTATCAGAGTGAGTACAGATTCTGGGGGTGGGAGTTGGTTTGTCCTTAATCAAAAGCGATCGGAGGCGGATGTTTGGCCCAGCAGTTGAGACGCCCAGAGCCCCCATCGGAACGCCTGGATCCAACCCCTGGCTCCAGCTCCTGATGACAGCTTCCTGCTAGCACACCGAGCCTTGCAGTGATGGCTCATGTCACTGGGACCCTGCCACCCACCCAGAAGATCTGTGGTGGGGTCGCAGCTCCAAGCTTTGGATAGAACTCTGACCCTCAAGTAAGTTTTACAGACTCTAAAGTAAAATAAGTGTCAGATGATAGTCCGAGGGCATTTTCTAAATGCTTTACTGGCTTCAAAGCTGTGATGCCCCTCTGCATCTGCCAGGGCTAAGGTCAGCATTTCGTACATTCTGAGCCTGAGATAATCAACAATCTGTCTACTTTTTTTTTTTTTAAGAGTTGTTCTTTTGGTGAGAGGAAGACATATTTGGAGTAGCTTTTTGTTCTCCGTGTCGGAGTTTGCGTGGTTTACAGTGTTGTTAACCAGGCTTGCAGCAGCAGCACTCCCGTGCCCTTCACTATGCATCAGCGACTTCAGATCAGGAGCTCTGCTGGGAGGAGATACCTTCTCCCTAGAGATGTACAACTGCCATCTTGCTCACCTTTCCCACTGGCCAAGGGGACCTGGCCTCAGGTGCCTGCAGGTTTTCGGATATGAGGGATATCTTCTCCCTCAATATTTCTGGACAGTATTGCTAAATATGTAAGTGAACAAATGCATCCAAAAATCTAATACTACTTAGGAAGAATATTGTCATTCAATGGCTCATTTTCACTAGAGCACATTTATAAAGCCATATTTGTGCTATGCACAAGGTGGGTAATGAAAAATCTGAAATCAAATAAAAACTATGTGGATTACTATGCACATTATCACAAAACTACTTTAAATCTCTATATTAAAAAAAAACTTATTAGGTGTCTAAAAAAAAAATCTCAAATGTGTCTGCTGAGGCCCAGTAATTCTTTTAAAGGGTCATCCTGGAAATGTACCTTCAGCAACATGAAAGTACATGTGCACAAGGTTATTCATTGAGCATCACTTATTTGCAAACATAATGGGGATTGTCAATATGATGACTTGAGTGGCTACATAAACTAATGTATAAGCTCATAATAGAAAACTATGTAACCACGAAAAAGGGTGAAGATGATACCAGTGAATCAATACAGAATGATTTCTGGGACTTGTTTTTTTTTTTTTAATTGTTTAGCAGGAAAAAGAAGTTCAAAACAACTATAGCATGTTTCCTTTTGTGTAAAAAAAAAAGAATGAGAGAAAATATACAGGTGTCTTGTTGCTATCTCTTGGAACCACATTTTTCACACTCCCTATACCGATCTCCACACGGGGGAAGGTCTAGAAATACTGAAATGGGCTATAAACAAACCTACTCAGCAGTTTCAAATGAATGATACAATCATATTGAAAAGCAGTTGCCTGTTGGGGGCTAACTCAATCCTTGTGTAACTTTAGACAATGTCTTTTCCCTTATACTCTCGACCTAAAGAAAAACAATGAACTGTAAATAAATCTTGAATGTTGTGTTGTTTTGTTTTGCAGTGGCAGGGTGTTCTGCTGTTGTTATTTTATATTGTTTCCTGTTGAAATTCTTAAACTGCTTTCTATGTGCTCTGAGATCCAGCAAATTAGTAAAAACCCTATGGACAGTGAGGTTGAATTTCCTCACTGAGAGAGAGGAGGGTTCCAGATCTGGAAAGGGAAGAAAAATAGAGTGAATGTGGTAGTGTCACGTTAGAATGGGACATAATAGTCCCAATATAAGCTTGTGCTTTTTAATATCAATAAATGTGAGTGTGGACGTGTGTGTCTTTGTGTGTTTTCCTAATTTTGTTTACTGAGAATCCCAGGAGCAATGATGTGCCGGGGTAAGAAGCACAGTTACCACCCACATGTTGGTTTCTAAATTTTGTCACTAACCTGAAGTTGAGCTCAATGGACAATCCCACATCCATAACTGGACAAGCACAAGATGTGCCCTGAACATCTGATTAAACTACCAAGGAAGTGCTCAAAATAACAACAGCAACAAGATCAAAAAGTAAAAACATGGGACATGTCAAAATGGCTGAGTCAGCTGAAAAGACCCGCATGTGGTCAAATCTGGGGCAATTAAACATCAAATAAATAAGGATAGCTATAGTGAAAGTCAATAAGATATGTGGCATCAAATAAATAAATGTACAAGAAGGGAAAACAAATACTTATGAAGGAAAATCTATGAGTAAAAGTAGAAGGAATCATGATTTGGCAGCCGTCTTAGAAACATGGAAAACCAATGGCTGAAATTTGGATGGGAAACAGGATATTTATGCATCTGTCCCCACCAGAAATCTATTCATTATGAAGAGAAAAACGGTAAGTTTAAAGTGCAGAGATCTGTTAGAACCACAGTGACAAAACAACCAAATGAGCACATGTAGAAAATATCAATATTTGCAAAAATTGGGTGAGGGGTATAAGGAATGCTTGTACTAGGTGTGCAACTTTTCTAGAAGCACGGCGTTAACAGACCACTAAGACCCTTCAGAGGAGCTTGCTAAGCTATAGCAAGACAAAGCCTATGATGGACATATAACAAGTTAATTCCACTCACCTCCATAGCAGAACAGCTTAGGAGAAGACATGAATGAGGACTGGGGAGTAGGAGAATGGCAAAAACCTTGTGAGATGTTTCCTTGAACACAAGTTATTATGTGTATGCATATTTATATTATTTTTGAAAAGATGTGAATCTGGAACAAAAGCGTTTTCAACAGTTGTTTCTAAGGAAAAAAACCCACCATTATGTACTGGAGACAAACTTCATAATTAAAATTGTTTTTAAAAATTGAATGGGAATTTCAATCCAAGAAGTCCTAAAATCAGAGATAAAATATAAAGAGAATTTTAGTTATCTTCCAAGATGGCAAATTTAAATACAAACTTCTGATTCTGATGCCAGTGATAAAGCTTTAATATCACTGATACAACATTTTTGCTTCCTGTCACCCAGAAATTAGTATAAGACAGTTGAAGAGGGCCTGGTGGTTCAATTGGCTAATCTTTCCCCTTCAAGTACCAGGATCACAGCTGCTTCACTTCCCATTCAGCTGTCTGCTTGTGGCCTGGGGAAGCAGCAGGAGGTGGCCTTGGGACCCTGCACCCAAGTGAGAGACCTAGAAGAAGCTCCTGGATTCTGGCTCTGGATCAATTCAGCTCCAGTCCTTGTGGCAAATAATTGGGGAGTGAACCAGCAGACGGAAGATCTTTCTGTCTCCTTTTCTGTAAATCTGCCTTTCCAATAAAATAAATAATCTTAAACAAAACAAAACAAAGAGTTGAAGAGAATTTCCCCTGTTGGTACTCCTTCTAGGTTAAGGTGCCTGGCGCTATTGGAAATGCTTTTTGAATGTGGACTCACTAATTCTCACTGCTTGGTTGCAGATATTGGTGGTCTCGGTTCACAATTGAGAACACTAAGATTCTCAAAGTTTTCTTTTTGTTAGTTAAATAATAAATTGTTACTATTTGAAGACCTTAATTTTTTTTCTCCTGGTTTTAATTATTCCATCAATTTTAGTTGAAAGAGACGTCTTCCATCCCCACTGGTTCATTCCCAAAATGTCAGAGTAGCTGGGAGCCCAGAGTTCACCCCAGGTTTCCCACAGGAGTGGAAGGGACCCAAACACCAGAGCCATGACTTGCCGTCTCCCAGACTGAACATTAGCAGGAAGCTAGCCTGGAAGGAGAGTGGCTGGGACACAGTCCACATCAGATATGCGATGCAAGTATCCTAAGCATCAGCTTAATCCTGTTTTACAATGCCCAGCCCCACCCTAACATTCTTAACTGCACTGTCAGCGTCTCAGTAATTCTTTTCCGCAGCAACTTAGTCTAAATTAAATATGTAATAATCCCATTTATAAATTGTTAGTTTCAAATATCCTAATATGTACTTATTTCACATCATAGTAACTATTTGAAAAAACAATATATATTAAATTGAAGCAAAAATAATTTCATTCCATTTTGAAATAACTCAGTTTCTTACTAATGAGTTAGCTTGTCAGATGCTGTGTGGCCTCTCAAATCCTGGTCTCAATGGGACACCACCAGCATTCATTTCCTGCTTCTCATCAATATTCATACAGTGCTTGTTTTTCATCACAGACATCATAGAAAACCCAGCTCTGCAAATGATGACTATCAGAAAAGGACAGCAGTCCAGTGTGGAAACCATGATCTAACTCATTCAAGTAATTCATATGTTGTATATCACTGTGCTGCCCTGGACTATTTATAATACTCTATGTTGCCCTACAAACTTGCTGCTGCTGGGTCATCCTGGGGGTACCTTGGGGGACAGTTCGAAACCAAGTATCGATCACAGAATTGTTATTCGGTCTGGGGGACAGAATTCTTGGAGTAAAATCAGATGATCACATTACTATGTTTATTTTAAATTTTATTTGAAAGGCAGAGAGACCCAGAGGCAGAGAGATCTTCTACTTGCTAGTTCGTTCCCAAAATCCCACAGCAAACAGGCTGGGCAAGGTGTAGGGATCTGGAACCCATTCCTTGTCTCCCCTGTGGGTAGCAGGGACCCAACTACCTAAGTCATCATTTGCAGCCTTCTTAGCATCCCTTGGCAGGAAGCAGGAACTGGAAGGGAAGTAGGGACTCTAACCCAGGGACTCAGACATGGAATGCTAGTGTCTCAAGGGACAGCTTCACTGGTGTGCCACATGCTTGTCCCAGGTCATATGATGACATGTGACATTATTCTATAACAAATGTGAATATTGGCAAATTATAGAGAATTTGTATTATTTTCAGACAACAGAATAGAAGAGGGTAATTTGGAATGAACTATAAAATGCTAACATCATATAGGTCAAAGGTAAACACTGCCATTGAAGGAGTGGGAAGCAGGAATAGTACATGATAAATGCCTCAGCTGATAATATATGTCATAAAATAGTGTATGCCATCAAGTTCCTAGGGTGAACTAGAAGACCTTTGCAAGTTTAATTGAAACTTTTGTTTAAGCAAATCTACTTTGCGTGGTATTCTCGGTACATTTATTTTTATTTGCTAAAATTTTTTTAAAAAAATATTTCTATGAAAGGCAGAATTACATAGAGGGGAGAGAGAGAGAGAGAGAGAGAGAGAGAAATCTTCCATCTGCTGATTCTTTTCCTAAATGACTACAACAGCCAGGACTGGACCAGGTCAAAGCCAGGAGCCTGGAACTCCATCAGGTATCCCAGGTGGGTACAGGGGCCCAACTGCTTGGGCCACCTCTTATTGCATTCTTAGACTCAGCAGCAGAGTAGGATTGGAAGTGGAGCAGCAGGACTAGAACCAGGACCCACACGGGATGCCAGTATTGCAGGTTGTGGCTTACCTGATAGGTCATAACACCAGCCCCCTCTGTGGTACATTTAAAGTATAATGTGGCTCAGTGAGGTTGAGATGTATGCTCAACTTTTTGAATACATTACTTTATAAATTACTTTACTTGTTCCTTGTTGCCTTTTCCATTTTCTGTGTTTCGGGAGGATAAGAAGCAAAAGATTCATTAATCTTCATGGTATGCAAAGGGAAAAGGAGGCTCAGTGAGATGCAGTGAGTTTATTTAGCATCACAGGAAAGCAGGAGGCATCATCTACTCATCTGAGTTTTTTTTTTTTTTTAAAGAAGTACATGAGTAGCATTTAGTGGCTGTTGTTTCTTTTGCAATAAAATTAAAAAAAAAAAAACAAATACAAGTGTCCCGTCTTACGCTGTCTTGTATTAGAGCTAGCATAGGCAATCTTTGCAGCAAAACTCAGGTCTCAGTTCTACTGGCTTCATGGACACAGCCAGGATGTTGTTGAAAGAGACTTTGTAACAGACAAAAGGCAATGCTTCCCTGCAATAGCCAAGATAAAAGGTTTGCTTTGATTATTATTATAAAGGTAGTTTGTCTTAATGCCCTCAACCACCAAGCAAGTCTCACTTTCATTTCGCCATCATTGTTTGGACAGGTCACAGATCCAACTGCACTAGGGTTCCCAGACGTGGAGAAAAATATCTCTGAGGGCTATTTGTAAAGTTCTTCTGCAGCCCATACTGGAATGCTGAGCTCATGTCTTCCTTCAGTCTTCATTCATTGCAACTATGGACTCCACCTCCTTCCTTTTCATGGTTCAGGCTGACTATCTGGCATTCTGTAAAGCAGAATTAAACCTCTATCTGTTGGGGTCTTTGGGTAAAGCTAGGCGATCTAAAATAATCCTGCTAGCTCTGGAGGTGCCCTGTGAGCCCTGGTGCACCAGCCAAACACAACTTTAAATATCATGATGAATTGGCTACAGAAAGAAGGATGGGAGGAATGTGAAAGGATTTGTATAACAAAGAACCATAAATCATCTCTGGTACAGTGGGCCCCTCTCACTCAGCCCATGGGCTTGTCAGGGGAACTGCAGGCAGAAACATGAGAGAGAAAAGGGTCTTTGAGATTTGGGACTTTGGTATTTCCAGATCAGCAAGACCCTCACACTCAGTCCTTTGTGAGGTATCACTCACTCACTGATTCATTTTGGAAATAGTTGTATCTGCCAAGGGCCTGCTATGTGCAAGGCACTATCCTAGATGTTACTGCAGAAGGCGAGGGGAAGTGAAGGGCAAGAGAACTAAGATGAGCAAGACATTGTACCTGCTTTAGGAGCAGCCCTGTTTGTGGCAGAAACTAAAGGTGTATGCTTCTGAGCCTTTCTGCCATGAAAATCAGTTTCCATCAAGAGACTCTCCACACTCTCCAGGAAGTTGTCCCTGTCACCCTCAGCCAGAATTCATTTCTGCAGCTGCCCTGTGTGTCTGAGCTGACTCTTCCCCACAAGGGCATTTTGGAGCAATTGCCACAGGGTGTAGAGCAGAAAGAGCAGGAGCTGGGAGCCAAACAGGCTCAGCGTAGAAGCTCAGTACCACCACTTCACCTCACCTAAGTCTCTGTTTCCTTCTCTGTAAGATGAGAATCACAGTTTCTACTTCTGGGAGCTTTGAGAGATGAAATAAAGTATGCCAGTTCCAGCATCTGCCATGTGGGCATCAGTTTCTATGCAGCTGCTCCATTTCTGATTCAGTTCCTTGCTAGCAGCCCCATGGGAAAAGCAACAAAAGACAGCTTAAGTGTTTGGGCCCCTGTCACCCACATGGGAGAGTATGAAGTATCTGGCCTTTGGCTTTGGCCTGTCTCAGGCGCAGCCATGGCAGCCATCTGGGGAGTGAACCAGTGGATGGAAGATTTCTATCTCTTTCCTCCTCTCTCTGTAACTCTACAACTCTGGCTTTTAGATGATAGATGGATGGATAGATAGATAGATAGATAGATAGATAGATAGATAGATAGATAGATAGAAAGAAGGAAGGAAAGAAAGGAAGAAAGAAAGAAAGAAAGAAAGAAATATAAATTTTCCCTTTAAGACATATCCACATCTAGAAAACAGCCTAGAACATACTGTAGTGTTCACCTGCTGGCCACTGGTATTAGGTGCTTTATAGCTGACCATTTTACAGGGGGAGAAAACCAAAGCTCATAAAGGTTCAATGACTTACGTCCGTTATAACTGAAGGCAGGATGACACTGGACTTAAGAACTCTGAAGCACATTTCCTCTTTCATATTCATTTTCTACCATTTACCACTTTATACTTTCTTTGGACCTTCATTCCTTTATCTTTAAAATGGGGATAAAATTGACCATAGTATCTGCCACACTGCTTCCTATGAGGGTGAAAACAGATGGTGTGGGAAAAGTACTTGCTATATGCACTGAGCAAATGGGAGCTACTACTCTTACCCAAAGTACCTAGTCACCGAGGGAGCAAACCCAGGGGTCAGCCCTTATCCTGGGAAACTCCTCCTCAGCTCCTCTTCTCTCTGAGCTGGAATTCCAGAGTCAGCAGATGCTGTCAGCCCCTGGAAGGCTTGTATTCAGATGTAATAAAATGCATGAGTTGATATTCTTTTGATGATTGCTGTATATTTTTCATAACCACAGGCTTACTCACTCATAATTTTGAATTAGCTTTTCTCAATTAATAGAATTTAATATCTATGAGAGGGCCTCACAAAGTGTCTAGGAAATGGGATTAAAATATGAGTTTATTTTACTTTTTTTTTGAAATCCACACGTAGTTTTTCATACTACATATTTTCTAGGAGAGGTTTGAAGCCCCCTTGTATAATATGTACAGTTTTCAGCCTCATCAAGGAATAACCAATGTATCGAAGGAACATAATGCTGCCTTCATCTATGTGGACTTAGAACTCATCATTGCAGCCAAAGCATTATGAAGAATTTCTTGCCATAAAGAGTGGGCTCAAAACCTGCTTGGGAAATGAAATTCAAGTGAAAAAGGAAAGTTTGCTTCCTCCTCCAAACAAGCTCTGTCCCTCCCCAGCCATGGGAGGGGTGAGCCCAGTGGGGTCAAGGAGTGGTGACCAGGTTAGCAATAAGGACAACAGAGCGTGGAAGCTGCTGGCCGAATGCCTGAGCATGTTTCTTTGCCAAAAGAGAATGGCAGGACAACGGCTCAAACAGAGAGAGCAGGGTGGAGGGGGAAGAGGACAGCTAATGGATGGGGTGGCCCAGCAGGGGTCAGAGGTCAGGAGGGCACGTAGTGAACTAATTGGCCACTCTGCATATTCACTTTCTGCTTCTCCCTTACAGCTGGGCCTTGAGAGAAAGGCCTGGGGGTGAAGCGGGCTTTATGTGTGCCCAGAGATTGGAGGCAGACTGATGGAAAGCCCCTGCAATGAAAAGAGAGACAAGAATCCTCTTTCCTCTGCTCACAACATCTGGCCAGGTGCAGCCTTCTACAAGGATGACATTAAGGCCTCTACCTGCTGCATTCATTCCCTCTTGGTTCCATTCATCATCAGCACCGCCACGTGTTGACTGCCCCCAGAAGCCTTCCAGATGGGGAAGGTGTCTATGACAGACACCTCTAGTTTGGAAATAGATGTTCAGAGTTTGGGGCTTTTGAGGCCGCACGGTTCACGTCTCTTGCTTCATACTTAAGGAAACAAGAAAAGTCATTTGTTCAAGTTCACAGAGGATACAGCAGAAGCAGCAGCAGAGCACGGGGCTTCTCACTCCTAAGCACATTCCTGGAGCATGCACACACACACACACATACACACACACACACGAGTGGTATGCATACACCTGGCACAATCAGGCACATCCATGGCAGTGTCCCTAATGGGAAGCACCCTGCAGGCGAGGGGAGCCCTCTGGGAGCAGCCAGTATGGGTCAGGTGTGCTGATGTGGCCAGACAAGCTGCTGGGCAGGAGCCAAGCCTGCCCTTCCCCATCCCCTCCTGAGTCCTGCCTGGGCCAGTTTTTTTTTTTTTTTTTTTTCCCCAAAGGTGTGACGACACAGTTCTGACCAGGCCTGCCCCCTGTGACTCCCAGGTCTTGGGCCACCAGGGTGGGCTGGCAGGAATGCCCACCTCTGCGCTCCTGAGTGAAGTTTCACATGTGGGGTCTCCTGCTACCTTTCGTCTAGCAGCGATGCCAGGGATGCTTAGGTCAAAAGGGAAAGCATTGTTGCTGCCCCGTGGCCGGGCAAACAAGCTGCTGGCTTTGAAGTCATGAAGGGGATTTGCTCAGGCTGGCGCTGGGATCTGAAGGCGAGGTCCTGAGCCTGCCTGTCGCGAGCCTGGCTGTGTTTGTTAACTCCGCCCATTTGCCTGGGCTGCTGTTTGATGTCTCAGTGAAGCAGGAGGAGCGAGGCTCGCTTTCTGGGTCCTCCAAAGGACATCTTTCAGCTCCTGCTGAGCCTGTAGACCAGGCCCAAGTCCAGAGGGCAGGTGACAGACCTACACCCTGGTCACCTCCTGCCAACAAGGCTTGCAGGGACGTGGCTGAGATGAATGACAGAGTGGGCTTATTCCAGTGGGCCTCAGGCGACAATGACAGCGGAAGACATGAAGGAAGAGAGAGGTATCCAGGGGGCAGCCTGGGGATATCAAGGTCCAGAGGTCCCCACTCACAGCCTCCTTCCCTCCCCTCTCCCATGGTTACCTCCCTGACTTCGGTGCCGTATCTCACCCCTCCTCCCTTCTATCACTAGAGGAGCACAGCTGGGCAGGTGCCCCAGGATAGCACCACTGTGATCCTGACTCAAGCTTTTGGTAAGAACCAGAGACACTGACCACCTGCCCCCTGTTCACAGTCTGGGATAAGCTGGAGTCCAGAGAGAAACTTCTAGAGAACAGGAGTCTGGGAAAGCCAGTCTCCCACCAGGCTAGCTCTTTGGGCTGGGCTCAGGATTTGACTGTGTTCCTAAGTGTGCTTGCTTGCCTTGCAGGCCTGGTCTATGGCAATGGGACAAGAAGAAAAGCATTCTTATAACCAGTTGAATGGGGGTGAATGTCCTATGAAAATCAATCTCTCTCTCTCTCTCTCTCTCTCTCTCTCTCTCTCTCTCTCACATACACACACACACACCCTAACATGCACACTGCTACAAGATTCTAACTCCCACCCTAACACTGCTGTATGGTCTGGCCCTGTCTACTCCCATAACCCAACATTCCACAACTGAGAAAGAGTTTGCTTGCGATAAAGCCCTGAAATCTGGAGTTATAAATCTTGCCCAGGACGGCCACCCTATCTCTGAGCTAATGCTTGTGGTGCCGAGAGGAGGCTCACCTGGTTGTGACCCATCCCCTCTCACTCCCCGGGCTCCCTGCTCCTCCTCTGCAAACATAGGACAATGGGCAGCTGGGAGTTCACCTGCTGCAGCAGGCGTTAGCCAGGCCTCACTTTCCTACAGGGTGATGGGGAGGTCAGCCTCTGGCATTCCTAGGATTGTGAAGCCCACATTTGGATGTGATTGTCCTTCATTGAATCTCCTGTCTGCCCTCTGGACTTAGTCCATGTCAATAACTTTCAAAGTCCTCACTTAAGCTGCTGCATCCAGCAACTAGCAAGCAGGAGAAAGCCCCTGGCACTGTTTCTTGATTTGGGACAGACCTCTATTCTGGTACTCACACTACCTGGCAGTTGGTATTTTATTTCTTTAAGAATTTATTGATTTATTTGAAAGGCAGAGTTATAGAGAGAGACACACAGAGAAATCTTCCATTTGCTGAATCACTCCCCAAATGGCTGCAACAGCCAGGGCTGTGCCAGGCTGATGCCAGGAGCTAGGAACTTCACCTGGGTCTCCCTCACGGATACAGGATTCCCAAGGACTTCAGCCATCCTCTGTTGCTTTTCCAGGCACATTAGTAGGCAGATGGAGAGGAAGTGGAGCAACCAGGACTTGAACTGGTGCCTATGTAGGATGCTGGTGTCACAGGCAGCAGCTTAATCCCCTGGGTCACAGTACATTTTCTGTATAACCTTCTCAACACTTCTCTTTCCTATGGGGAAGCAACTACTTTTTACTAACCACTGAATCCCTGGGCCCTGCTGACTACACAGTACATACATATTTGTTAAACAACAAGGCAGATGCTGACATCTCTTTGTCAGCAAACATTTCCTGAGGACATCTCAAGTGTACCCACCCTGCTATGCAAGGATAAATGAGGCACCAGCTCAGGGAAATGCAGCGAAGCTTCCCTCATCTGAAAAACGAGGCACCAGAGCTGTGAACTCCATGTCCAGACAACCAAGGCCCGGGGTCTTGAGACAGTTCGCCCCCAGGGAACTTCATGATCGCCGGTGTCCCCAGCTCAGCTTACTACATGTCTAGCTTTCCTCCACAGGGTTTTTGTGTCCTTTCCAAAGAAGAAATGAAAATAAATCCCTTTATAAGGAAAAAGAAAAGTCCCTTTAGTTTCGGGAGCAAGAGCAGTGAGACTGGTCTCAGTGGGAGCCAGCTGGAGTTGCATGTGTTAGCTGTGGCCCATGCTGCTGTGGGTCGGTCTCCGTGGGGATCTGAGGCCAGCACTGTCCTGGGAAGGGCAGTACTTCTGAAGCTTTTCTATTTCAGCACCATTGGCAGCTGCAGAGAACTCACGCTTACTGAGGGGCTGGATCTAAGTAACTGCACAAAGGAACTTTTCCTTCAAAAAATAAAAAGATTGATTTCTCACTGCACAACAGATAGGGGAGTAATATCCAGGATTTATGAAGAGCTTCAGACACCCAGAGACAGTAAAAAACAAAAACACAACCTTGTGATGAAATGGGCAAAGGAACGAACAGACATTTTTCAAAAGAACAAATGCAAATGGGTAACAGACATATAAAAGATGTTCAGGCTCCCTAGCCATCAGGGAGATACAAATGAAAACCATATTGAGGTTCCACGTAACTCCAGTGAGGATGGCCTACATCCAGAACTCTACTGTAAACAATACCTGTTGGCATGGATGTGGGGAGAGGGGTACCCTCCTTCACTGCTGGTGGGAGTGTAGAGTGGTACAAGCTCTATGGAAGCCAATATGGAGAGTGCTTAGAGAACTGCAAGTAAACCTGTCACACGACCCAGCTATCCTGCTCCAAAGTAAGTGAAAACTGCATATGAGAAGGGGATCTGTAATCCTATATTTACAGCAGCACAATCTACATAGCAAAGACATAGAAACAATCTAGATGCCCATCTAAAGAGGAGCAGTTAAAGAAAATGTGGCACATCTACTCGGTGGAATATTACTCAGCTATTAAAAATAACAAAATCATACTATTTGCAACAAGATGGTTCCAGTTAGAGACCATTATGCTCAGTGAAATAAGTCAATCCCAAACGGACAAATACTATATGTTGTCTGTGATATAAGGCAGCCTTCGTGCAAATGATAAGATCAAGAACTCTTTACATACTGTTTTTGCTGCAACCCATGTGTTTGATTTTTTTTAATTTTATTTTCATTTCTTCCAAATAATTTCTTTTCTCTTATCAAATTCTTCATTGACTTGTAGATTATACAGTAGCATCATTTTATCCAAGAAGCTTTTGTGTTTTCTTTTTCATTTCTTCATCAATGTGTTGGTTATTCAGTAGCATGTTTTTTTTTATTAATTATTATGCATTATGTGACAGTTTAGTAGCATGTTGTTTAACTCCATGGTGCTGTAAATTTTTTTCTTCCAACTTCATTCCTATTGCTGAATTTGTTTCATGGCTTCTCGTTTGAGGGAATGAATACTGATGGTGTAATGGAGACTATAATATCCAGATATGAAGATACAATCCAGTATGCAACTCTACTTCCAAATCAATGATGGACTCCAAATGAAACTGTTGGATGTGTCTTGACAATAGGATGCTGGACTCTCTGGCAATGTCTGTACCAGCAATGTCAGGACATGCTTAAATAACAGACTGATGGACATATGACTGCTTGTGAAGGACTATACTATTGTAATAATAAGGGGAAAATCATTTGGGGTTGGGAATTTGGAGACAGAGGTAGGGAAATCCTAGACCTTATACAATTGTACCAAAAAACATAAAAAGTAAAAAAAATTAAAAACTGAAAAAAATATTTATTTATTTGAAAGACAGACTTTAGAGAGAAGGAGAGACAGAGAGAAAGATCTTCCATCTGCTGGTCACTCCCCAAGTGGCTGCAACGGCTAGAGCTGAGCCAATCCAAGCCAGGAGCCAGGAGCCTCTTCAGGGTCTCCCTTTGGGTGCAGGGGGCCAAGGACTTGGGCTGTGGTCTACTTCCTTCCCAGACCATAATCAGGGAGTTGAATCAGAAACGGAGCAGCTGGGTGCCAATTTGGGATGCCAGAACTGCAATGTGGAGGAGTCGCCTGTTGAGTCATGGCACCGGCTCTAATATTTAATCTGAAGAAATGCATGTAAATTATGAATATTCTACCATAATCTATCAAGTTTCTGTAATATAAAAATGCAGGCACTAGTGTGGGTTGGCAGTGGGTTAAGTCACCACCTGTGATACTGGCATCTGTGAGCACCAGTTTGAGTTCTGGCTGCTTGGCTTCTGATCTCGCTTCCTGCTAATGCACCTGGGAAAGCACTGAAGATGGTCCAAAAATCTGGGCCCCTGCAACCCCTGTGGGAGACGCAGGTGGAGTTCTGGGCTCTTGGCTTCAGACGGAGTTCTGGGCTTTGGGGTAGTACTGGCCATCTCAGTCATTTGTTGGAGTGAATCAGCAGATAGAGTATTTCTCTCCCCCTCCCCCGACACTCTGCTGTTTAAATAAACAAAAAGTAAATAAAATCTTAAAGATAGTTAAAATGGCTTATCTTTGTGAAATTCATACAGGAAGATGAGCTATTTTTCCCATAGTTTCTTGCAGCCCTAGCTCACTGCTCTATACCTTGTAGGACATCAGGCCCAGACACAGGTACCAAGTTCAGGCACTATGCCCTTGACCCCGACACATTCTCCTGAATTTGTCTTATGCTGCTCGGGCCACATGTCTTTCTAATATAACTCCACAGGGTCATTCTCCCCATGGGCTTTGCCCTGGTCCTTCTAGCAGGGTTTGGAGATCGGGCGGCTGAAACTTGACTCTTCAAATGTCCCTGGGCAGTGGCTCTAACCCTTCTTCAAAAAGAGCAAGCAGGCCAGGAGCAGCAGGAAGCACGGCTCCTGACACAGGACAACTCAAGCAGACACTGAGAGAGTCAATCATCTCAAGTCTCCTGGGCTGGGTATTCCTTGGAAGAGGCCCTGCCAAGCTTTTGCACCAGTCATGCCAATCTTGTATTCCCTGAGGTGCCTGCTTCAACAGATGGCCTGCTTATCTGTTGGCGTAGAAGTCAGGTGATTCAGTGCCATGGTAGCTTATGATGGGTTCACTGCAGTTTTGCAGTTTCCAAAGAAATGCAACTCATTCATTTATTCATTCATGCACTCATTCATGTATCTGCTTTATTCACTTGACAAGTCTTTCTAGGAAACCCATTCTGCAACAGGCACTGTTAGAGGTACCAAAAATATAGTGGTAAGCAAGAATGGTCTGGTCTGGGCCCCGTTAGAACTTGCAAGAGGGAGACAGAATTAAACAAATGATCTCTGGGAAAGTCAATAAGACCCTCAGATAGGGGGCAAACCCATGGCCTGGGTTATTGGCTATTCCTGTTTCAAATGATCTGCCCAGTAGCCTAGGGACGTAAATAAGAAGTCCCAGAGTAGTTCAGGGATATCAGTGGATTGCCAAGGAGTCCTCAGAGGAAAGTAGAAAGGATAAGATAAAACTCCCTTAAGTCTTCCCACCTGCCCAGCTGTCCAAGAGTTAATGCACCACACCCTATGTGCACAGACTTGAGAACAAAAAAGTCACATTTTGTTCCATCCTAACACTGCAGCAGTGAAGTTCAATGCCCTGGTTCTCTCCATTTCACAGATGGGGGGAACCAGAGGCCATAGGTAAAGTGACCTGCTGGAGTGTACCTCCCCAAGCTGGGACTGAGGTGGGGCTTACAAAGGGGAATATGGTGTAGCAGGGCCCAGGACATGGCTCTTGATTCTCCTGAACAGTGCTGGACTGGAGAATGCACATCTTGTCTTCCCCATGGTGTGTGCATGATGGATGGCTAAAATCTTGACTCTGAAACTTACTGAGGCATTGTCGAGCTAATGAGACCATGGGAACACAGCAGCAGAACATGTCCAAAGATCCCACAAATCTGTTCCCTCACCTCCAGAGAATGACGAACGGCCCCTAACCCAGTAACTGGGTTGCTCCTAAGAAGCCAGACTTGACTTAGGTGCATGCCAGAGAATCGTCCCTTTTCCATCCTGTCCCGGGGATTCTCCTCAGCCAAGCTTTTCTTGCCATAAGAGAGAATCATTCAGATGGGGAGCAAGTCAGTTTGTAATGCAAATCTCACACAGACTCACCTTCTTCTGACATGAGGCCTCCAGGAGAGTCACTCAAAAGTTTCTGAGGTCTGCTAACTCTATTGTGAGTGTGGAATGTGTTTACTCTCCCAAGGGCTAAAGATACTCTACTCAAAGTGACGCTGCCACATTGTGTAATCTGGAACACAGGCTGCTGCTGATGTAAACAGACAGCCAGGGGCAGAACCTACCAGGAGCCTGGCTTGCCCTTTGTCAGAGGTGTTTCTTATGAATGGCTGTGCCCAGTGAAGCAATTTCCTGCCTTGAAAACTTCTGCCCACCAAACCACATCTCCTATCGATCACTGCCTACCTCTGGGTCAGAAAACAATTCCTCCTAAACCAATCAGAGCCTGACCAGCAGGACTTGGGTAACAGGAAAATTACCCTCCACCTGCAGGCATAATGACACTTTGCAAGCTAGTGGCTTTGCAATTTCTGGACGTAAACATCACATGCCTTACCCCAGGCCCAGATCCTTGGCTCATCTGAGATGTGGAACCCACAGATGTGCTTCCTGAACCCTGGATCACCCCACAGAAGCACCGGCTTGCTCGTGACCAGTTACCTTGACCTTGGGCCCTGCAGCCTGGAGAACATATTTCACTGGAACAGGTTATGATTGACAGAGTCAGGAGAATAGAAGTTCATGCTTGGGATCCACACAAGCAGAGCTGGAAAGAGGCATCAAGCAGGACAGAAGACTTGGGCTGAGACAACACCAGGAGCTCACTAATTTGGACAATTGGTTTGCCTTTTGGGGTTCTTTAGGAAGGAATGTCTCTTTCATCCACCCCTTATCCTTGTCCACCTAGTGAACTGTAACTCCTCCATGATACAGTTCATGTATTTACCAAGGAATCTTTGATTTCCACACAGGCAGAATTTCCTCCTTGGCCTTGTCATACCTTCTATAACCTATATACCAAGCTGAAGCCACCTGTTTCCCCTTCAGGGCATCTTGGTATCACAGCTCCCATCACAGTGCTTGGCACAAAGTCAGTGTGTGAAAGAGGATTGTAGACTGACTGAATGAGCATCTGCTACCTCCCACAACACTCTTAGCTTCTGTGCATGTTGACAACATGCAAAGACTAAGCCATGGTCAATGGAATGAAGACCTAGGTTAGACCGGGAAGGTGAGATATTGACCTTTAGGAGCCTGCTGTTTGATCATCTTTCTGTGAACAGCAGAATCATCTGTAGGTGGGACATAGAGACGGGACATCCTGGGGAGGGGAAGTGTCTCTTCTTTTTCCTTCTTGGAGTGCCAGCTCAGAAGCTAAGAGATTTGGTAGGTGACCCGTTTTTCTTTCTGTTATCTCAATTCTATCACTTGTAGGAAAGTATTAAACCAGCCACAGTTCTAATTCAGTATGGCACTACAATAGCCATAAAGCACCACTCGGAAATGACATTTTTCTTTCCTTTCTCCAAAAGTAACACCAATGACATCAATGACTTACTCCTTTTTCGAAACCTTGGGAAGCCCCAGAATGATGATAATGATGGTAGTGGCAGGTTAAATGTGGGGACTTGAGTAAGTTTGCAAAACAAAAAAAAGGGGGGAGGAGCATTTAAAGATGCATTTGGTACAAAATTTATTTTGAAAACTGCAAAGGTTTCTTTGTAGTATACATTTTCTATAAGCTTTTTGCAGACCTTTAGTATCTGGGTCTACTTTTAGAGTAAGCTTCATGACATACATCACATACCTTCATTCATTCAGAAAGTTTTACTGAGCACCTAATGTATGCCAGGCACCAAATGCTGGGACAAATCAGCATCCTACATTCTTGTCCTTGTAGAACATAGACAAGATATTCACTAATGTGAGTTTGGGGCCCAACGTCACATAGATTTCTAGCAGGGTTGAATGCTATAACCAGCATTCATTAAGCACTTTTGTCTGTACTAAGCAACAATCTGCATGAAACGTGTACCTCATTTAATCACCAGACAGCCCCATTTTCAGAGCGGGTAAGTAGCCTCTGCAAGACAGGTGTTAGACAGGTGTCACAGCAAGGGTATGAGCCAAGATCTGAGTAGCTCCCTAAGAGGAACTCTGGCTCAGAAACTTTACATGGTAGAAGTAAATATTTATTGGATGAATAAATGGGTAGATGAATGGTTAACCTTAACAACAGTGGCAGCCTGTTGTTTTGTCTCCATATATAAACATGAGCAACATGCTTAAGTTTTCCATTTACTTGGTGATTCAAGCTGCCTCAAGCGTTGCTTTTGAAAGTAGATTTTACCAGGATTAAGAAGCAAGCACCTTCCTGGTTAGCATCATATTTTCTGGGCAAGACCAACTGTTTTATTAAAATCATGGTGCTGACAGTGGAAGTGAGTTATACAATAGAAATGAACACTTTCAGTTTGCTTTTCTGGGTTTGCAGGGAATCAGGTTAAATTAAAGACTCCCAGGGATACCTGACGGTAAACCTTGAATCCTGTTACCATTACCCTAAAAGGAAAATAGGATCAAGGAAGATGAATATGGTGGGTTCAAGATGCTACCCCATGTGTCCACGGAAGAGAGGAGAGAGAGACGCAGAAGAGAAGGCAGCCACATAGGCAGAGGCTGAAGGGATGTGGCCACACCCAAGGAACACCGGCAGCCACTGGAAGGTGGAAGCAGCCAGCAACGAGTCTCCTTCGGACCCTCTGGAGGAACCCTGCCACCACCCTGACTTCGAACTTGGGCCTTCAGAACTGGGGGAGAATACATTTGAGCTGGGTCCAGCCACTACATTTTTGATCATTTGTTGCAGCAGTAGAAGAGAGGAACAGAATCCCCTAGAAGAGGAAGTGGCAGGGGGAATACGTCTTCAGTCACCAGTCAAGGTGATTCAGAAACACACAACCAGATGTCTGCAGTTGGAACGCCCAGACGATGTTCTATCTGAGCAAGCAAGGGCAAAGACACCCCCATGCAGAAGTGCGTCTACCTCCTTCTGCCTGCCCTCTTCTTTGCTCTTCTTTGGTTTTCTTTCCAGTCCTTTTGGGCTTATTAAGTACAGGCTTGGTGGTTGTTAAATTTCCTCCCAGTTGACTTTTAGCTCCAAGGGGAAATGACTTAATTTTTTTTAATGTGCTTATATGAAAGGCAGTGGGAGAGGCAGAGAAGCACATGCGCATACTCAGAGAGAGAGAGAGAGAGAGAGAGAGAGAGAGAAAATGTTCCATCTACTGGTTCACTCCTCAAATGGCTGCAATGGCTGAAGCTGGGCCAGATGGAAGCTAAGAGTTTCATCTGGGTCTCTCACATGGTGGCAGGGGCCCAAGGACTTGGCCCATCCTCTGCTGCTTTCCCAGGCCTTTAATAGGGAATTGGATCAGAAGTACAGCAGCTGGGAGTGGGAGGAGGTGGTACAAAGGCCCAGTTGCCTAATCCTCAACTTGTAATGCCAGCATCCCATATGGGTAACCAGTTCATGTCCCGGCTGCTCTACTTTCCATCCAGCTCCCTGCTTATGGCCTGGGAAAGCAGTGGAAGATGGCCCAAGTCCTTGGAACCCTGCACCCTCATGTGAGACCCAGAAGAAACTCCTGGTTCCCAGCTTTAGATCAGCTCAGCTCTAGCTGTTGCAGCCATTTGGGTAGTGTACCAGCAGATAGAAGACCTTTCTGTCTCTCCTTCTCTCCGTAAATTCTGCCTCTCAAACAAAAATAAATAAATCTTTTTTAAAAAAAACTTTAAAGAAGAAGTGCAGCAGCAGCCAGAACAGGGTGACATGTGTTGGCTTTGCCCACTGCTGGAAGCGACCCTTTTTAAAAGCACACTCTTCTCCCCATGTCTAGATGAGGTAGCTCCTAGGAGCTTTGGTGAATGAAAGAACGGCAGGTGATGGAGAACTGGACTTCCCAGGAGGGATACGGTCATGGTGCACATCATGGTGTGCTGGATGACACAAAGCCAGATGGAAGTCACATCCTCTGGACCACTTTAAAGAATCAAGACAGGGTCTGTGCTCAGTAACCCTGTCATTCTTCCTAGGACACTAATGTCTGCTCCACATTTCATGTGAGTTTGGAACTCTGAAATTATATGTGATGGCCTGCTCCCTGATACGTCCTGTCCCAGGAAACCTCAGCACTCCCTGTGACTCACTGCAAAATCTACACTGTTGGCCTCTCTTGGTGGCCCTCCATGCCCTTCTGCATGATGGCAACAGCTTCCTCTTGCTCTCTCAGCTGTCGCTCCTGGAGAAGCCCTTCTGCACCTCTCCTCAGCAACCTGAAGGAGCCTTTGAAAGCACGTTGGATCTGCTCCCTGTCCTGCTCAGAGTTCTCAGGAAGTGTGCAGCTCACGTGGAATCAAAGCCAACATTCTTCGGACAGCTTCCACAAGTCCCTCGACTATGACTGGATATTGTGTGTCACTGTGCTGTTTCCATAGGACCTTCTGACAATCCTCCCTCCCCTTACTGCAATCAGCGGCTCTGCATTGGCCCCTCCCTCTACCACAAATATTCTCCTCCCAGGTGTTCTCACGGTCACTCAGCAACTTCAGGGCTCTTGGGTGTACTTTTCCCACTGGCCGTTCTCCTCTTAATGTCCTCAAACGGCTGCTTCTACCTCTGGTGTGCCCTTGGCCTGCTGTACTTTTCACTAAATGCATGTGCGCGTGCACACACACACGCCTTTACTTAAATGTTTCCCTGATCACAATATCAGCTCCACAATGGGAAGGCTTTTTATCTGGTTCCCTGTTGTACCCCAGTGTTAAGCACAATGGATTTGGGTCTGGCGTTGTGGAGCATCTGCAATGCTGGCATCTCAATTCAGCCTTTGAGTCCTACCTGTTCCACTTCCAATCCCCCTCACCCCTAATGTCCCTGGGAAGGCAGGGGAAGAGGACAAATGTACTTGGGTCCCTGACACCCTTATAGGAGTCCTAGGTAGAGGTCCAGGCTCCTGACTTTGACCTGGACCTGTGGGGACTATTGAAGCCATTTGGGGAGTGAACCTGTGGATGGAAGATCTTTCTCTGTGTCATTCCAATTTTCAAATAAAGAAAGTTTAAAAGAAGGAAAAGAACAATGATCCTGGCATGCAGCTAGTTGTCAGCAACTAGTTCATGAAGAAATGAAGAAGGGAGATTATTCTTGATTAGATAAATGGCTCAGGGAACCGAGCATGCTGGTTCTTTTTTTTTTTGGTAGCTTTATCTACTTCTTTACATTCAGTTTGGAGTAATTCATATATTAATAATGTGCTAATATTATTGATAATAAAATGAAGGAATAAGAATATTAATTATTGGAATATTTAGCATGTTAATATACTAAGGCTGTCAGGACAACAGGGTATGGGAAAAGAAATCTTTCTTTTGGGAATAGTAAAGTCTCTGGGGAGAAAGTGGAATACGTGGCAAAGGGACATTTTGTGTTTGTGCTGTGTGATCTGTTGGCATGAACACATACATGCAGCCTGCATGGAAGCTGCTTTGATGGTGTGCCCCCCCTGCTTGCTTTGCTCATTTTCCCTTAGAAAGTGTTTCCTCCACATGCATACAGCCAAGGCAGAGACGTGTGCATCCAGGCATATGTAGAGTCTCACACACCCCCAAGATTCATCTATGAAATAATCACGTTATAAATCTCCGCAGACAATCCAGTGTTTGTCTAGCCAGAGTGACCTTTGCACCCATGAGGAGGGCAGGGACTGGCTGAGAAAAAGAGGGAGGGGAAAGAGAGCGGAGGGAGGGGGGAGCACCCCAGAGGTTTTGAGTTCAACTAATTGCAACTCTTTACAAATATGCAGCTTGTATGATGTGGTTGAGCCACACTTGGAACTTGGAAACATGCTTAGCTCATACTCCAAAACACTACCAACAATTGCATATTTCCCAGAGCAGTGTCCTCCAACAGCATTTGTTTAAGTCAGCATGTCCTGATTAATACATACATCCTGACTCAAAGGGCCCTCTGGGATCTGGTTCGCCTGGGTAGAAATGAGCCCCCAATTTACATCCGTCCTGGCTCCCTTACCCTTGCTCTAGGATCCCCTCCCCTGATTTCAGACCAAGAAGCCACATGTACCCCAGTCTCCCTCCTGGAGCCCTCACATCCATGGAGAGCATCCCATTTGATCTTTCCCTAAGGAAGACAAAGGTTCTACCCAGTCTCAGCCTCAGTGTACCCAAACAATGAACAGTACACTTTACCACTGCTAGGCAGATTTCATTTCCAAGCATGCAGTCAGTGGTG
Organism: Ochotona princeps; assembly: GCF_030435755.1. Classification (NCBI taxonomy): domain Eukaryota; kingdom Metazoa; phylum Chordata; class Mammalia; order Lagomorpha; family Ochotonidae; genus Ochotona; species Ochotona princeps. Next base: position 30,844,001 of record NC_080848.1, read on the forward strand.
AGTTTGTCTGGAAATGTCAGTCAAGGCCAGAAGACTCTACGAGAGAACATGCTCTGGCATGATCCACTAGCGTGCAGGTCTGTGTGCCAGACAGGCACAGTTTTAGATGCTTCAGGGGGCACCAGCTGGTCTATTCCCCAGAGCTCACCTGGTGAAACAGGAACAATGGCTATCAGCCCAGCTCACAGACCTGGGATCAGCAGCCTCCATGCTGGGAGCTGTTGATCCTAATCAAGGCATTCAGCTCCAACAAAAGTATTAAAGACCTGCCCCCAGCTGTGGGTGAGGAGCTCTGCTTCCCTGCCTGGCCATATTGTACTCTTATCCACTTGAATTCCGCAGCTAACACTGCAGTATCTTCACCTCTGGAGGGAAAACCTCCCAACTGCTGTGCAGGGATGGGATGAGGGGAGGGAGATGGACATTCAGTGAGGGTTAAAGACCCATAGCACTGCTCTCCTTTCCTAACCATGGATGTTACAAGGAGTTCCGCCTTCCCCTCTACGCCCCCTGAACATGCCAGCAAAGACAGAATTGCCCTCTGTGAGCGTGGGCTCTGATGCAAAGAGAGAAAATAGGGGGTCCTGAGCTGTAGAGAGGAAGATGGGGGGCTTTCCAGCTGTAGCGGGCCATTGATTGCTACCTGGACACATCTGCAAAGAAAGGATCATTTGGCCCCTCTTGGAGCTGAGGATGGAAGTCCCTGATTTAGAGAGAAGGGGTTGAACTTTCCCAACGTCACCTTTCTATATGTTTTAGTTCAGATAGGATTTGGCTAGAAAAAGTCCCTAGAGACCGTCCCTTAGCCACACATCCCCCCTTCCAGCCCTCCTCCTGTGGCTCACAGGGCCTCTTGGCTACACCAGACCTTCTGAATTCTCAGAGTTCCCGAGACAGCTTGAGTCTTGATCCATGGCTCCGGGGAAGGCCAGGCCTTGAGGTTTGCCTTCCCTTCTGGGGCCCTTCAGGAGCCATCCCACACGCAGCTCAGCTGGGAAAGAAGAGCCTGGCCTCTCCCCACGCACAGTGCTGGCCCCTGTCCTGTCTCAGATGTTCCTGCTCTGTGACGTTAACTCTCCCTTCCTTTGAACAGCAGCAAAACTGGCACCAATACACCAAAGACACAGCAGTGAGCGAAGGCCACTGCCTTCTTCACGCCCAAAATGACATTCTGTGACCCCAGGGGCATAAGAGGAGAATCCCATGAGGACCAGGGCTGTCGGGTTCCTGGTGCCATTGTGGCCAAGTGTCAGACATAGAAATAGAAGACATACGGTAGTGATAAAATAAATTGCTTTAATGGGGCTGCTTTCTGAGATGGTAAATTTTTCTTCTGCTCTCAGCCAACCTGTTTGCCCACGCTGGGGTTCCTTGGGTGTGTGTTGGGGGTTGTACTGGCTAAGCCTCCAGCCCTACAGGAAGCAAGGAGAGTACTATCACACCATGCTCAGCCCCTCCCTAACACGAGGAGACTGGAATCAGCTGGCAGTCTGCCCCATGTGGGTCCAGGGCTGAGGCAGGGTGAGAGGGGGCTTCACTTTCTGCTTGGGGTCTTTCTCTGGGGGTTTGGGGGAGGAAGTGGAAGAGAGGGAGATGGGAGGGGTGTCAATCACTTTAGAAATTTCAACTCTGACCTTTACAAAGAAAACTAGTAGACACTTTAGTATTATATACAGAGCAGAGGGGAGCGACGAGGAGGGAAATTGCACTTCATTCCAGCGGTTTACAGTTTACACCCATTGGACAAATTTACTTCTTTAAAAGAAATCTCAGGATCACTTGGGATGGGGGCAGGAGAGGGTGTCTTTGGCTATTTACAGTGTGTCTGGCTCAGTTCAACAGTGGGCATCCTCCTCCCCTCGTTTCAGTAACAGATTCAAGTTTTCGCATTAGTTTGTTCGCTGAAGGATCACAAGGTTGGCATGACCACTTTGTCATCCTCTTCCGTGGCTCCTGGCTCCTGCATCGGGGCAGACTGGAGCATTCGGCACCCGGGAGAGGCATCAGGACAATACTGCATAGTAGGGAAGCTGGGCTTCGGGCGGCGCCTCCTGAGGGCAGTTGTCCAAGGCGCTGGCTGGACATCTGGTAAGCGGGGACCTCTCGCGTGTGCTCGTCAGGTCACGGGGCTTGTCCATGACAGCTGCCCAGGGGGTGACTGTGGAAACCAGGGTCCTTGTTGCTGGGCACAAAGTAAGTGGTGTGTGGGCATCACCAGGCTTGCAGGGGACACTGCAGAGAGAGAGGGGAGAGAGCTCAGCTGTGCATGGGTGGCAGGGTTGCGAGGTATCCACCTGGCTTCTCCCAGGCTGCTGGATGGGGAGGGGTCTGGTGCTGGCCCCGGTTTTGCAATGTTGGCCCTGGAGCATCTATTTCCTTTAGCGACACCACGGAACTGGCTTCCCTGGCCACTTTGGAAGAGAGGAGATAGCTGAAGCCAGGAGAGGGTTGTGACCGGCTGAGCTTAATCCTGGAGCTGGATCCCACAGCCTTTGACACTGATAAGGATGGGGTGCTCAGTGTAGCTGCCAAGGCTGCTGCCTAGGAAATCCTGCTTCCTGTGGAAGTGGGGGTACCTCAGTTCCCCAGAATGTTGCTTCCCAGACTGAAAAGCATCCCCGAGTCCTAGAGAGCCTGTCAGAACATGACCTTCTGCTTAAGATTCAGTTGTCGGTCCAGTGGCAGGAACCATGAAGGTGCCTGGAGGGCTGTGAACCTCTGAGGCTGTGCTGTCCTGAGGGCCAGGGGCAATTCTTAGACCTCCCTGGGGCTGCCTCCTCTTCCAGAGCCTCCCCTCCGCTCCTCTGAACAGCACCACTTTCCTCCTCATCCTCACTTTCTTAGGATTTTTTTTTTCCTGCTCTGTTTCTTCCATTGAGACTTTAAGCTCAGCAGCTTCTCTCAGGCTATCCCTTTTATACACACACTCTTGTACTACTATGAAAGACCCATGACTCCACTGTTGTTCCATTAATTAGTGCTGCCAGCTTTGAAAGTATGAATGTGTCCATTTTACAGATGAGGTAAATCAGGATCAGAGAAACCTGGGGAATTGTTGCTCCCCCCAGCCTCAGTTTCCCCACCTATAAAGTGGAGGCTGCTATAGACCAGAGGAGGTGGTGGGCACGTGACACGCCTGGGAGGACGGTGGGCACAGTCCTGGCCAGGGGCTGCATAGGGGCCTCAGACCACGCTGCTCTACAGGGCAGGCCTGAGCTGCATGTCCTCAGGAGTGGCCAGCTTCCTGACCTTTCTGCATTCTTAAGGCCCTGGTCAGGGTCCTCTGATAGCCTTTGCCTCCTCTTCCTCCCTCCACCCACCCCCACCCCCGTTCTCCAGTTCTTCTGCTTCCCACTATCAGCCCTTTCCCAATTTTCAGATTTCAGGTGGAGGAGAGAGAAAATGGCTTGTGACCTTGTGGGTTTCAATAGAAGAGCAAACAAGGAGGGCAGATAAGGAGACGCCAGCTAGATTCTATGACCTGTCATTAGGGATGGGCTTCCCGGCTATCACATGTTTGCTCACATAATAAAATGGTGGCAGAGCCCTCAATGTTGTCAAAGGGACTAGAGCTATTTGCCCCCTTCAGAGTCTAAACACAAACATCTGATAAGGGGCATAGCGAGGTCCCCCACAGCTAGAGGTCCACACTAGCACCCCCAGCCCAGGGGGGCCAGCCTGGCCCTGAGGATCCCTAAGGGACTGTGCAGTCATCCTTTTGGAGGAGTTTTAGTAACCCTGACCACAATGTGTGACATGCAGTCCTACTGTGTGCCAGGGGCCACACTGAGGGTTGCCCACATGTCATTCATTGTTCTTTAATTCTTTCACTGACTAGGGGAAAGTCATAGTATTACTGTGGGCCCGGAGTGCAGATATCAGAAAGACCCTGCCTAACCACCTGGAAGAAGCTGCTTTCTAGCGAGGGTTTTGAACAATGCCCAAATAAGGAAGAGTGCAGGTGTACACAAAGAACGCGTTTCACAGGAAAACCGGCAGTCAGTGAACTTGACCAAGTAGCGTGTAACATAGGGAGTGTGATCCAGGCAGGCCTCCTGGAGGTGGTGGTGCTGAAGCAAGCAGGCGGAGATGTGCAGGAGAGAGCATGCTGGGTAGAGGCTGCAGTGGCACAGGCTGGCAGGCAGGAGGTGGCAAGCGGGGACACCGCAGCATTCCAATCACACAAGCTCTGGCCAGGCTCTACTTCAGGTTAGATGACATGGAGAGCTATTGGGAGACACTCATCCTTGCTTTCTCTTCTCAAGAAATGGTTCTGGCTGCTGGGATGACAAGGGGCAAAGGCAGAAGCAGGAGGCCAAGTGCAGGGCCATTAAAGAACACATAAGTCAAGGAGGGCTCTGCGCCTGGCCCAGGACAGTCTGCCAGGAGTGGGCAGATGTAGGCCTGCAGTTCCAAGCTGCCCTTCTCCCACCGCCGGCCCACCGTCAGCAGGATCTACCAGCTCCGGAGTGTGTAAAACATCCAGAATGTTCTCGGGAGGCTTGTGAACAGTGGGCACAAGTGCTTACTGAAGAGGAACTGGAGCAAAAGGAAGAGCTCCCGTCTTAGCTGTGTCTGCTTTGAAAGGCTCATGAGATCTTCCAGGGACTTCCACACTGTGGAAAATGGGATTGAGAGAAAACACTCACTCCCCATAAACATGTTGAAGTTGTCCTGTCCTGGGCATATAAGTGTCCCTGTCACAGATGCACTGGACTTGTGCGTGGGCACTAGGTGGAGAGGACCATCCTGGGGTCAGAATTACTGAAGTCATCAGTGTGTGTTCTTAATCCAGAGCCAGAGGATTGGAGGTGGTTCCTTTCCACGTGTTCTTCAAGTGGTGAGCGCAGGTAGGAGGAGACCCAAGCAGGAGACCCAGAGCCATGCAACTGCTTGGGGCTGGGAAGCTGAGGCGCGAGCTCAGGGGATGTGCAGAGGCCCATGGCACCACGGGAGAACCAGCAATGGCAGTGTCCTACAACCCAAGGGTCCAGAGCGGGGACTGAGCGGCTGTGTTGAGGACAGACAGGCGACGGCTGCAGGTGATGGTGATGTGGAGGGGTCAGGGAATGGGCCCAGGGCAGTATAAGGACTATGACCCATCAGCAGGAGTCTCAAGAGAGAAGGGGAGGGTGTGGACAGCCAGTATAGAGAACTGACTTACAGGACTGTGAGCTTAGGGAAGACAGTAGTAGCTCTTGTCCTGAAAAGTACCAAGGACACCTCCAATTTTAGAGGTAAGGAAGTGTAGTTGACTTAGGAAAGCCCATGCTGCTATGCCCTAGGAGACCACCTCCATCTGTCTTCTGGGTGGGGCAACACCAGGAAACACATATCCTTTATTTTTCCTTTAAAAACCTCCAGGGCCCACGGCCATAGCTCAATGGCTAAATCCTCGCCTTGTAAGGACCGGGAACACGTATGGATGCCAGTTCATGTCTTAGCTGCTCCACTTCCCATCCAGCTCCCTGCTTATAGCCTAGGAAAGCAGTAGAGGATGGCCCAAAGCACTGGGACCCTGAACCTGCGTGGGAGACCCAAAAGAAGCTCCTGGCTCCTGGCTTTGGATCAGCTCAGCTCCAGCCATTGTGGTCATTTGGGGAGTAAATTAGCATATGCAAGATCTTTTTCTTTGTCTCTCCTTCTCTCTGTAAATCTAATCTGCCTTTCCAATACAAATAAATAAAATCTCAGAACAAACCTTCTTCCAGGGCCACCAGCAGGGGACACTAAGAGGGTGCCAGCTTCCCAGTCTGGGTGTTCCCTCTGGCCCAGGACCTGAGCAAAGTCCTGCTGCAGCTAGTCCCTCCAATGAGAAGAGAAGAGGTATCCTTGTTCTGTTTTGTTTTTTTTTGCAGGTGAAGAGACTGACCTCGGATCTCTTCCTGAGGCTACACAGGTAGACATTGGTAGAGTCAAGGTCTGCAAGGAGGCATAGCAGGTAAAGCTGCCTATGGTGGACAGCATCCTATGTGAGTGCTGGTTCAAGTCCTGGCTGCTCCACTTCTGATTCAGCTCCCTGCTAATGCACCTGGGGAAGTGTTAGACAATGACTCAAGCATACGAATCCCTGCTCCCATGTGGAGACCTGGATAAAACTCCTGACTTTCAACTGGTCCAGCCCTGGCCCTTGAAGCCAGTTGGGAAGTGAACCAGCTGATGGAAAAATCTCTCTCCCTTTCTCTGCAACTGTTTCAAATAAATAAATCTTATTCAAAATAAGATTGACTTTCAACAGGAATTTAAATAAATAAATACATAAATTGATAGTCTCTTGAACACATACCTGCCTGATGCCTCGGACACTCAAACCCTTCTGTCTAAAGGCCCAGTGAAAGTTGGGGCAGCAGGTGTGGGGGAGAGGCTGCAGGGGATTTGTTAGGAGGCTGTCCACTCTGACCTGGTGGAACACCCTGGGATGTGGGGTCGATGTATGTTGGGGTGTCCTCTCTTGACCTCTGCATGAACTAGGAAGTGAAGAGAAAGTTGTGGAAACAGGCGTCGGCTTGCAGCCTGCCCACACTTGTTCTAACCAAAGTTGGTGCTCTTGTGGTCTCGTCCCCAGACAGGAGGGTGTTGCTAGCAAGAACTCAGGCACAACCTGACTCTGACAATAACCGGCTCACACCCCAGAGCTGCGGAGCAGGGGCCGGTTCCACCCCTGAGAGGGACAGGTCACAGAGGCAACAGGAGGATTCCTGACAGCGACCATGTCCAGCCTGATTCCCAATGCCCTCAAGGCACGTATGTGTGGGTAACAGGAAATGCTGGTGTCACACAAGTTCCAGTCCTGGCTTCGGCCTTGTGCCTGTAAAACCTTGGCTCATTGTGTTTAAAAATAGACACTGGAAGGTGAGTGCTGCTTAATGGATTTGGACTCAAAAGATTAAAATCTGCACGTACAACCCTAAAAGTTTTCATCTCTGTGAACCTGGCCAGATCCACACCTCCCCGCCATCCCCAACAGTCTCTGAGTCTCTTTTTACTGCTCTCTCTCTCTCTGTCAGGCATAAGCATGTCCACCTTGCAGGATGAAGTGGGAGAGTTAGCCAGGAAAGGTAACACAGAAAAGCTCATGCAGCGCTGTCTGGAAAAGGGGAGTTAGTCTAAAAACACAGTCTGAATTCATCCCTTAGGCCATCCATCCGTTTATTTGCTAGATGCTGAACATCTACTGTAGCGCAGGCATTGGGCTAAAAGACAAAAAGAGGTTCACATGCTTCGGGAGGCCCCTGAACTGTTTGTTTTAATCCTGGGCAGCAGGCAAGAGGGCACCTGTTTGTCAGCAGAATGGGAGCAGGAACCTGTCACGCTGGCCCAGGAGGCGGCGTGTGCTGTGCGCTTGTGAGGGGTCCCGGTCCTGACCACCTGTAGACCCAGGCATGAGTTAACTATCGAAGGAGCAGGTGGGAGGCGAGGGGGCTATTTTCTAAGGGATCTCCGGCAGAAGGAAGACGGAGGCAGCAGATACTCCATTGGGCACTTGAAATATTTTATAAGATGGGATTTTCCCCGTTTAGAGATGAAGAAATGGAGTCTCACCGAACTGCCCAAGGTCACCCAGCGGGGAGAGACTGAATCAGGCTGGGCTCAGGTCTGTCAGCTTTTTCTGTCAGTGCAACAAGGCCTCTGGGACAGTTCTGTCCTGGTGCTTTGACTCCAGCATGGCGCACGCTGATGGCCCGCCTCAATGCACCATCTGCACGTTCATATTCTGAGCAGCCTTGCGCAGCACTGTTCCGCTTTGTTTAAAGCAGCAGTTCCCCCAACCCACTTGAGCAAAGAATCCTCCTCTCCCCCACCATGCCCGCTGATGCCTAGCACTGGTCTTGTGATGCTTTGAGGGGAAAACTGCACTCGACAACACAGAGAAAGCACAACTGCCAGCACCCACCACTGTAGCCTCCCTTCTGTAACCGCAGGAGTGCAGGCTCTGCTGCCAGGAGCCCTGGTACACCGCCCCCTCCCCAGCCTTTTCACTCCTGGTCATCTTGGGTGGCCCTTCTCCTTCAGAAGCAGCCTGCTCAGAGCACAGGGCGTGGGCCTAATGTTCACTCTTGTCCCTCACTTTGGAAGGCAATCAGAGAGCAGCAGGGGTCACCAGGGGAATTTCAGAGTTGCGTCCTAGACAGCAGGTGTTGTTTAAGCGGGAAGATCTGGAGTCAAAGGCCAAAGTCAGGAGGTCTAGGTCTCCAGTTTATCACCTGTGTGATCTTGGACAGGTCAAACTATCACTGAGCTTTCAGTTTATTTTTTTGTACTTTGAAGGTGGCAATAAAAATGATGTGATAATGCTCACAAGAAGCATGAGCAGCGAAGTGTTATATGAGTTGTTTCTTTAATCCCTCCTAAGCAATCATAATCTTCCACATCATAGAAAAGTATCTATTGCCAGATCCCTGCAACATCGGAGCCCTGCTAGTGGTTCTAGGGGCCAGTTCCTCAGCACCCAGATGGGTTGTGTACTGGAGAGGAGGAGCCAGCTGGGGGTGGTGTGGCGGTTTGGGGAGCATCTTCAAGTATGCTGATTAAGAAATCATTTCCTGAATCCACAGGATTTGTTTCAACAAGCAAGCATCAAAGTCCACTTGGGAAAGACAGGAATAATTTATCACGGAGCTGTCTGGGGCTGACTGAGCGGCAGATGGATTGATAAACCTTTCAGAGAGGGCAGTATTCCCAAGCAAGGGCTGCTGCGCCTGGCTGCCCCCTGGATGGAGATTGGTGAGCACAGATAAATGTTTTCCCTGCTCACTACAAACAGTGGGAACTCTCATGGGAGGCGGAGGCCAGGGCCATTGCCGGGGTCGCCCTTTCATCTTCCACTGGGTGAGAGAAGAAGAGCCAAGCAGGTCCCACACCTCTCACTCTGCCCCTGACTCCAGAGCCCAGTGTGCCAGGCCATGCGTATGTTCCCGTGCCGGGCCTTTCATCCATGTGGCCTGGATAACCCTCACAAGACTTACATGGCACAACACTCATTTTGCAGATGAAGAAATGAAGTGTCCTGGAGGCCAAGGCCACTGAGAAAACATCAGGATCAAGCCTTAGACCCGGGAGGAAGTGCAGAACAAGCCCGTGAAAGATCCTACTCAAAATACAGGGTGGTGGATGGGAAGGGGCTGGCAGGGTCCACATGGAAAACAGACCATCCACAAGACCAAATCCTGCTGAGAGCCTCCGATAGCAAGTTCAAGGCTGCTGCCTACTTATCTAAGAATCGATAAAGGCCAAACAGTTCCCACGTTGTGTAGACCCCAGCTGTTAAAAGATCTGATTGTGTTACTTGGGACTCGTGCTCAGACACCTTGTCTTGTTTTGTAACTCACGGTGTCCCACTGCAGCCAGTGAGGAGCCTCATGACTGGTCGTCTACGTTTATGGCTTTATCACCTCTATGAGGAGGTGGGTATTACTCATCAACTGCAATGATGACTAAGCCTCTAGATTCCCCGCTTTCGGTGCACCAGGAAGTTGGTTCTGAATCTCTTGATAAAAGACCCAGTGAATGCAGAGCCTGGAAGGCCAGGTTGCTCCCTGGGAGTCCCCAGGGCGCAGAAGGACTGGAGCTGACAAAGCCCTGGGTCCAGCACAGGTCCTAGGCACCAAGGACCAGCTCTGGGACGGACTCGCTACTTACTTTCTCTGTTCACCACCTGGTGGATCCTAAGGGACCCTTCTTACAATGAAACTCAGTCCCCTGAGCCCTTCTTGCAAAACCCTTTTCTGGGATCCACAGTCATTCACTGGCAAGTGCTCAGTCCCAGGGTCTAACAGCTCCTGGTCATACAGGCTCCAGCAACCTGTCACACATCAGTGCTCACTCAATATACCTACTGGGAAAGCTGGGGGAGCAATAATGTGATCCATCCTCTTGGTTCTATGACCTCAAAGAGCCTTTCAGCAAGTAACTAAAAGCACTTTGCAGGGCACTACCCAAAGGAATATGCTTGCTACATCTCTGCCACATCAATAGCTTGGAGTCATCACGCCCCAGCCCCAGCCTGCCGGCATTACCTGTTTGCTGGAAGACATATTGGTGAGCGTACTGATGCTGCTGGTATCTGTGACCACCATTGCAGACGGAAACCTGGAGGTGTGGGAATACTGGGGGGGTTCCTGCTTGTGTGCGTACACTACAGAGACAGAGAGAGGACAAAATCAATATATATACATAGGTGTACATGCAGCCAAAGACCCCCCCCCCCATCTGGTCCCCACCTCTCAACAAAGCTCCTCTTTCCCCTGGTAGATGAAAGAAGGGTGAAAGTCGTCTTTGGAAGGACTACACAACATGGTTAAATCTCTGTTCCTTAATCAAGTTACTTAGCCTCTGTTTTCTCATCCATAAAATGGGATGATATTTGATGCAGGATTTGAGTTACTCCTCCGCAGCAAGCAAATAAAAGCCTTGCCTAGCACAAGTACACAGTAGCCTCAGGAAGCACCTAAGCTCCTCCAACTCTCAATAAAATGCCAGGGCTCAGTGTCAGCAAATGACCGGTAGACATGCATGGCTTATTTGAGATTTGAGGTCTAAAGAAGTTCCAGGCAGACATGAGCCTGACAGAAACATCAGGTCTTGTGCCAGGAGTTGTGGATGGAGAGATGAGCTCGGTCAGCTTTGGGTGCAATTAGTTGCATAATTCTGAGCAGATGCAGTTTGCAGTAAGATGACGTTGGAGGAGGTGAGCTTCAGATAGAAAGTCGACTTGGTTTTCAGCTGTTGTCAGTGCCTCTCCACAAGTCTAAAACTTCTTGACTCATGAAAATTCCATTCTTGTGACCAGATGACAAGTGTACGTGGGCACTTGGCCATCAGGCAGGGCCTAGGTGATCATAGAATGCAGAGACCACCAGCAAGGAACAAATGGAGTGAAGGTCTCGGGCCTGCCTCCCCTCACCCTTCCCGTATGAGGTAGGATGAGTACCCCCTGGTCCAGGCCCCCCGGGGCTCTGCCTTCACGGCCTTCATACCCCACAGGCCACAGGTGACTGGCAGCTCTTCTGACCATTCCACACCGGCCTGGGCATGGCTGAGGGGCGAGGGACAATTGGGAAGCAGACTGCCAGGCTGTAGCAGGAGGAAGCAGGCAGTGGCAGATTGCAGAAGTTGTAACAACTGTAACCGGAATGTAGGATGGAGCTCGGAGACCAGCTCCGTGGCTTGCACAGGGACTGAACTCCAGGGATGCAGATGGAGAGTAAAGACAGCCACGAGGCCTCAGAGCTGCAGTGCCAGCCAAGGCAGGTGGGGCAGGATGGCTGTCCTTGCCCAGGGGTACCTAACAATCATCACTCCTGCTGTTCGTGGAGTACAGTGCATGCCCATTCTTATTTCACCTTCAAAGGGACCCTATATGCATCTGAAGAATCTTAGTCTCAGAGTGGGTTACTGGCCAGTGGCTACACACTACTAACCCTGAGGTCAGGATTCAGGTCTGGCTGGCCCAGTGCTAATTCCACCCTACACACTTCCTTGGGGTACCTAAGACTGAGGAGCCCTCCCCAAGTTCATAGGTTGGGGGAGAGGGCTATGGCTGGAATATCAAAGGCCTGGGGCTCCGGATGGAAGCAAGAAATAGGCAGACCTAGGGTAGGTCTATGACTAGGGAGCAGCCTATGTTAAGGGCAGTCGCCCTGTTAGCCCTGGCCCCAGTGACACAGAGGTGGCAGTTTCCATCCATGCCCAGCGCTCTTGGCTAGAGATGTGCTGGGTGTATAAATTGAAGGGCAGAGTTTCTTTCCAAAGTCTTTTGATTTAGATAGGCAAACAGGACACAAATGAAAGGTCCACCTTGATTATTTGGTACTAGCTTATTTTGAGGTTGAATTTTAGACTCAAAAGAATTCAAGAGGCCAGTTGGGAAAGGGTGCCATGGGTGATGGAGTTGTCTTTTCCCTGGGTGCAGGAATGGGAAACTGGCAGGTGCTCCACCTGTGTGGACGGCCTCCCGCCACTTTTCAGGTGGGCAGATGCTTCCTGGCCACATAAAACCTTTCCTTGGGCATCAGGAAGTAGGGAAGAGGACTAGGAAAGGCACAGCAACACGGAAGCGTCATGCCTGAGAAACCAGCTGGTTTGGTTCTGGGCAGGCACTGAGCCGGCCCTTTTCTGAGGAAATTTGGAACTAAAGAGAGAAGCAGCTGGGGCTGCCCTGTCCCCTGGCCCTCCCACTACCTTGCCCTACCCTACCCCCACCCTGCCTTGCCTGGGTCCTTACTGTGTGAGTTTTGTAGCTGAGTCACAGCGGCCATGAAGGGCTGCTGGGCCATGTGGCTGCTAGGGCTCTGCTGCACGAGGGGCTGCTGGTGAGGGCTGTGCAGCTGCTGGGAGAACTGCACGGGCTGCAGGGCTGCCAGGCTGCCGGCCACGCTGTTGATGACAGGCACGCTCTGGGCTTGCGAGGAATTGAGGCCTGTGGGAGAAAGAGGGAGAGGTCAGCAAAGCTGCGTGCAGGGAGCGTGTGGGACACCGGCCCACTGAGTCCTCTGTTCGGCAGGCCACACGTTGGGCTGGGCTCCTGAGGACATGACCCCAAGGGAAGTGACTTTATAGACACACACCGAGGAGAGTCTAATTCGCTTACCGGGTGTCACGGGGAACTTGAAAATCTGGCCAAGGCTGTGAGTCCCCCAAAGTCATCCTATAACTGCTCAAACCCAGCCCTGGGAAACTAACATCCCACTGCACCCATGCCCCACACTGGGCCAAGCTGAAGCACTCCAGGCCAGCCCACACCCATCTGTCCAGTAGAGGGCAGGAGTGTGCAGGGACCTGCAAAGTGATTGACAGCAAAACCACCCCACAGCCTTGGCAGGCTGGACAAACACCCTGGGAGAGGCTGGGGGCAGAGAGGGGACAAACATAGGATTCAGTGGTGGGTGAAATGAGTACATCTTTTTTAAAAAGTGAAACTTTCGTTTTCTCTTCTCTTTGTTTATTGGAGAGAAAGATCAAGAGAGGCAGGCATACATGCAGAATGAAAATGCAGATCCCTGAACACCTACAGCAGTCAGGGTGGAGTAGGCTGAAGCTAGGAGCTGGGAGCTCAATCCAGGGTCTCCAGCATGGGAGGCTGGGACCTAACTACTTGAGCCATCCATCACCTGCCACCTCTCCAGGGTACTAGCAGGAAGCAGAATCAGGAGCACAGCTGGGACTGGAATCCAGGCACTCTCACATGCGATACGGGAATCCTGAGTGGCATCCTAGCACTGGACCAAGCATCAGCCCTTGACCTGGGTGCATATTCTCTGGTAGCACCCAGGGGACCAGATCTCAGACGGCGGAAGTAGTATACTAATGGTTGGCCCTTGGAGGTTGCAGTCTTGCTATCTGACCTGAGAGCAGGAGGCTAACCACAAGTAGTGTTGTGTTTCCACCTCGAGGCCTTTTTAGATGCCAGCCCAGTTCTGTAAGTCCTTGAAGAAGATGGCTGAGCTTGGCTCGAAGTGAGGACAAGAACAATGTATGTTCTTTTTGCTCGTGGTTCAGGGTGAGGGGTGGAGAAGAGGAGGGGGAAAAACCGCCCGAGGGAAGGTCTCTGACCTATGCAGATGCAGAGGGACACCTGGAAAGGCTTTTCTGAAATGGAGCCGAGGAGGTCATCCCCAGGTTCCAAGCAAGTTCTTGGCAGAGAAGGCAGAGAACTCAACAACCTACTCAGAGCTTTAGACACCTGCAAGGTGTGAGTAGACACCTACAAGACAGGAGCACTGGGCAGACAAATGGAGGAATTCTGCTACCAGCCCTGCTGGCTGGGGGTGACTGCCCGCAGGACAGTTCCCTCTGCAACAACCAAAGTGGCCCACAGTCATCTGGGAGAAGCTGTAGCTTCTCCACCAGCTGGCATCTTCTAACCCCTTGACATCCTGTTTCTCTTCCTTGCTTCCTACTGATCATTCCACTGTCCTAGGAGGTCACATGAATTTGCTTTTACTGGGAACCGGGCACAGCTGCTGCTCTGTTTGGGAAATTTCTGTCTGGGAGAACAAATCATTCTGTATAGAACGAATGACATTTTTTAAAAATTATTTTTAATAATCTTATTTAGTTGATTAGGGAACAAAGGGTCAAGGGCTACAGGGTGAAAGTGGGTAATACCATTGTTTCCACAGCAATATCATTTTACCCTGTATCTGGGCTCAGGGAAAAAAACAAAGGGAAAAGCCCCACCCAACCTCCCACCCATCCCAGATCCCCAATGGGAGGCGCGCTCTGAGGGTCCTGCTCATACAGTTTGATAGTTCATCAGTTCTGGATTGCTGCCAATCTCTCAGTTCCAATCGCAATGAGCCCTATTCAGAATCCACTGGCTGACAGTCTCTTCATGGTTGGGGTTCTAAGGTCAGCAATTCAGTTGGAGGGATCTCCAAAGAAACTTCATCTGAGATGATCCCAGACCTGATTCTTGCGCGAGTTTGCTAGTACAGAGTCCCACACCATCCATCACACCAATCAGCTTATGCTCATGCTGATCGTTGGGATTGCTGGGTTCATTCTGTTTCCAGCCCTGTCTTCCACGTGAACCCAGGGGTGTTGTAGTCCAGATCGATCCTGCCCACTTCATACTCGGTCCTCACGCAAACCAGTTGGAGCTGCAGCCTAGTTGGGGTGACTCCCCATAACCCCCACCAGTTCTGCCCCCTACTCTGGTTCCCATGCTTGTCAGTACGCACCGCAGGTTTGTCAAGTCTGTCCCACATCCTGTTCAGCTCTCGCATGTGTCGATGGGCATTGAAGCCCAGGTCAACCCAACCAACCTACTATCCAGCCCACACACCTACTGGCAGGTGCCCTTCTGTACAGCCACCCCTGCCCCTGTCCTGGTGTTCGTGCTGTCCAATGAGAGTGGTAGCCCCGAAGGAGGTGCCCACTATTTCCCTTCTAGGCCACACTCACTCCCAGATTATGTACTCTTCAGGTAGTTCTGGCATTTGACTTGACAGAATTAGCTCCAAGTGCCAGCCTCTGCCAGCTAGTACTGCGGCTAGCCCAACCAACCCTCACTAGTTTTTGCTTGCACCCACCGTGGCCCTTCCCTTATCTAGCCCACATGAGGCCCACAGGTGTAACAGCCCTGCCTATTCTGATCTGCCCCCATCCCGACTCACGCTTTCCAATGGAAGTAGTTGTCCAGCAGGGGAGCCCACATTTCCCTGTCAGCTTTGCCTCCTCCCCTTGATTATCACATGTGCTGTTTGGATGCTGCAACCACATCTGGTACGGCTCAGCTCACCTTGGCATTCCTTATTGTGTACTAGTATGTGTCGCAACCCAACCTGGCTCGACCCACACTCTGTTCTGGCGCTCGGACTCATCAGCAGGTGATGTGAACAGGTTCAGCCTGGTCTGCCCCCAATTCATGCCATGTGTATACCAGTGGGATAATTTCCATAGCCTGTTCTGGGCTGTTTCCTATTGTGCTTCTTGCGCTTACCTGCAGGGACTGTGTCCTGCCAGAGGAGTTGCCCAGGCTCCTCCATCAGAAACTCTCCCAGTGCCAGGTTTCGCGCATACCAGTGGGTCCATGAGCCAGCCCTGTTCAGTTCACCTCCTGTCCTAGCAGGAACAGTGGTGTTTCCTGACTGTTCTTCAACCCAATCTGGTTCTTATTGTTGGATGTTTCAACCCAGCCATGGCTCTTCCATACCCCCATACAGCTTACACATAGTTCAGCAAGGGCTGAGACCTAGCCTAGTCTGTCATACATTTTCCCTGGTCCTGCAGAGCACCAGATGGTGTTGGAGTCTGGCCTGGCCTGGTGCTTCCATTCCCAGTCCACACTTGTGCCAAGTGGGATTACACTCATATTCTGATCGGAACGCAGCCCCATTTACAGCCCATGCGCTCATTGGTGGGAAACTCAACCCAGCTAGAGTATCCCCTTAGCTACCCAGCCGAGCCTATTCCCAGCCTTAGATCTCGTGAAGGCCAATGGTTGCTCTGATTCAACTTGGTAGAGCCCCTCTCTTGTCCTGTCCCCTTAGATGCTGTGGCTTAGCATCCCTGTCTTACGCAGATCAGTAGGTGCAAGGACCTTCTTGGCATGACCTGTGCTCCAACCTGATTTCTGTTGTTTCTTGTGAGTTAAGGTTTGTTCAGCCCTGCCCATTCTGTCCCCTTCCAGTGGCAGCACGGCCCACCCCACATCCTGTTAAAGGATGCACTTTCAGGTGCTGCTGCCTTGACCTGCGCTGACTGTTTTGGGTTCCTGCACCCGTGTGTGATGGCAGGTGGCATGGTCACATCTAGCTTAGTCCATCCCAATCCCAGCTTGCGAGCTAACCAGGGAGACTTGTATTTCCACAGGGTTGGGGCCACACAACCCCATAGAGTCTACCCCCAGAGCAGGTTCTCTCGTATGCTGGATAGAGTCTTGACCCTGCCAAATGTGACCACTCACCACTCCACCAAACAGTTGGGTAATGGTACCCATCACTGCCAAAGAGGCCCCCATCCTTAGCATTGGTGTGGGCTGGTGTGTGACGATCAGTGATGTTCTAGGCAAACAGGCCTTTCTGTATTCCGAATTGGGTTGGTGTATCTGACTAACCGTAATTGTCTCCTGGGTACTTCCCTCCAAACCACCAGGTCTCAGTCCCCACGCATGCCTAAAACTTCCATGACCCTGTCACTGGGAATCACCCAAGATTCACTACTCACCTACACTAAAATTGGACTTAGTCATGGGTGTCCCCAGGCAGCAAACTTATCTTAAAAAAACTCCAGAGTTTGCCGCCGGGCGGCCAGCAGGCAAAGGCTGGCACCACATAGTGCACTGGCCGCCCTGGGGAAGGCTGAGGACTCGTTCACTGCCTTGCGGCAGTGTCTTTGGCGTGAGCCCCCAGCACTGGGTCTGACCCAGCAGGGGCACCCCCCACAGCCGCCGCACTGTGAGGAGTGGCACCTGCCCCCAAACCCAAGGCCTGAACCATGGATGACATTTGAAGACATAGTTATTTTGTTTATTTTGTTGTTTGCTTTTTAAGGTTTATTTTATTTCTTGAAAAGCAGAGTAAAAGAGGAGACAGAATTTTCAGTCTGTTGGTTCAATTCCCAAAAGGCCACTACAGGATGGGATAGGGTCCGGTCAAAGCCAAGAGCCAGGAACAGCATCTGAGTTTCCCACATGGGTGACAGGAGCCCAAGTGCTTAGGCCATCCTCTGCTGTTTTCCCAGGTGCATTAGCAGGGAGCTGGGTTGGATGCAGAGCAGCCCAAACTCAAACTGGGGCCATGGAATGGGATTCCACAATCACAGGCTGCAGCATACACCTGCTACCCCACAGCACTGGCCTGGAGTTTGTGCCTTGGAATCATCCGGAGGATTCAGCAACAAGCAGACATTCCTGGGCCCCGCCCAAGAACTAATGAGTCAGAACTTTCAGAGATGGAGCCCAGGAATCTCATTTTCATCACAGTGTGTGTGTGATCCTGATGTGCCTCAGTTCCAGGACTGAGGGTTCCTGATGTCATTCTAGCTCCCCTAGTGGGTGACGGTTGGCCTCTACATTTTTGGAGTATGGGTGCCTGCTTTGGGAGCATGCCATCCAGTCTGACAGGCAAACAGGTAGAATGGACACAGCCCTGCCAGATAATTTGCTATCACTTGTTCCGCAGCCCCTGCAGTCCTGAGGCAGGATCCCTGAACCCAGCAAATTTTGAGTCACTGAAACAAGGCTGCCTATAGCCGCCTCTTCTTCCCTCCCCATCCTAGGTAGGACCACTGGGTTTCAGCCAAGTCTCAGCATCATTCATTCTCTGCCAACCCTCACTGTACAGGCAACACCAGTCACCCAGCCACTACCCCGACCCCTCTAAGGTTAGTAGACATGCTGGTCTTGCCTGGCTAAAGCAGATTAAGGGTATTATGAGAAGGCAGGGAAATAGGGATGGGGGAAATGAGGAGCAACAAAACTGAAAATTAGAGACTAGCCCCAGGGAAAACTGTAATCAGATAACGTCTGAAAAAGAAAGAATGGGGAACTATGCGCGTCTGCCAAAGGTTGGCATGGGAAACAAAAAACGAAGTGAGACAATTTGTGGATGGTGTTGGTTGTAGAAATAAGGAAGTGGGGTATTATATCCACGAGTTTTTTTTACTCAAATCTTCTAGAAATCGAACAAGCTCTTTTCAGTTAGGTATCCTATCTCAATCCAAATCTTGGCCCTAGAGTAAGGCTACGATATTCTGTATACCAAAGGGCTCAGGGAAAAGGAAATAAGTTTCAAGTCATTTTTTATTCTATGAGTCCGCTGCAGGCTTCTCCATTTGTATTCTCCTTCTGCAAAGCCATAGGCAGAATGTGTCAGTTTCCAAGTATCTAGAGACACAGCAAGGGCCAAGCACGCTCCTTTGGCAAACCCTGGTGAGTCTGCCAGGCTCACCCTCTTCTGTCCTCGGAAGGTACCTAAGTCCTTCTTTCCAGAAGCAATCTGAGCTGACACCCCAGCTAGAGCTGCTTTAGGGATGGCAGAGGGAAGAAAACACAGATCGTTGGCATGGGCACAAGACGCAAGGGAGGCCGAGAGGACAATGGGGCTGAACGTAAGGAGACTCCTATGCCTTCCGGAGAGCTCTCCCCAGTGGTCTCAGGATAGTTTTCCAGGGTCACCACAATGCTTTCCAGGAGCAATGACCTGGCCTGAGCTGTTGCAGTGTGGTTGAAAATACACTGAACACTTATCAACAGCTAAACTCAGAGAAGGGACAGGTGTCCTGGCATGCCAGACTGAGCCGTGGCTTGGGAGGGACACCCACATCCCACCATCAGAGTGCAGGTTCGAGTCCCAGCTGCTTAGTTTCTGACCCAGCTCCCTGTCAATGTACCTGGGAAGTAGTGGATGACACCAAGTACCCACCGCCCATGGAGGATGCCTGGATGGAGTTCCTGGGTCCTGGCTTCAGCCTTCTAAGCACTGCATTTGCAGAGGGAAGCTCTTATGCTCCCTGTCACTGTGTCTTTCAAATATGTAAACAGATAATTTTAAAAAATCAATTTCATGGCCTGGTGCTAATTTGTTGCCTTATATACACCAGGATCCTATATGGGCACCATTTTGTGTCCAAGTGGCTCCAGTTCCCATCCAGCTCCCTTCTTGTGGCCTGGGAAAGTAGTAGAGCATGACCCAAAGCATTGGGACCCTGCACCTGTGTGGGAGACCCAGAAGACCTGGAAGAAGCTCCTGGCTTTGAATTAGTTCAGTGCTGGCTGTTGTGGCCACTTGGGGAGTGAACCAGCAGATGGAAGATCTTTCTCTCTGTATCTCCTTCTCTGTAAAATCTGCCTTTCCAGGGCCCGGTGGCATGGCCTAGCAGCTAAAGTCCTCGCCTTGAAAGCCCCGGGATCCCATATGGGCGCCGGTTCTAGTCCCAGCAGCTCCACTTCCCATCCAGCTCCCTGCTTGTGGCCTGGGAAAGCGGTCGAGGACGGCCCAAAGCTTTGGGACCCTGCACCCGCGTGGGAGACCCGGAAGAGGTTCCAGGTTCCCGGCTTCGGATTGGCGCGTACCGGCCCGTTGCGGCTCACTTGGGGAGTGAAACATCGGATGGAAGATCTTCCTCTCTGTCTCTCCTCCTCTCTGTATATCCGGCTTTCCAGTAACAATAAAATCTTAAAAAAAAAAAAAAATCTGCCTTTCCAATAAAAAAAAAATCTTTTCAAAAAATCAATTCACAAAAGAAACTCCCAGAGAGACAGCAGCTGCAGCTTGCTTCAGCCTCCCCACAGCTAGAAACAGCCCATCTGCGATGGGGTGTGGCCTTGCTGGAGCACAGGGGCGTAGGAGCATCTGCAACCATGCATGCAAGCAGCCTAGTTCTCCTTCAAGTTTTCAAAGCTCAGATCACTGCAACAGCCTTCCCAGGTACACGCCCCCACAGTGAGAGGTCAGCCCTGCTTATGGAGTCTCCAGCACAACACTAGACCACCTTCTCACCCATTTAGGAGGAAGCCAGCACATCTTGCTCTGTCTTTATCAACACAAAGAACCTTCCGGAAAATATAACTGCATATTTAGGGACAAGAATGAACACAAAAGCAGACAATGCTTTATACATTAATGGATTCACAGTCATTTGATTGCCTCAACAATTCTTTTTTTTTTTTTAAATAGCTATTTGCAAGGCACAGAGATGTGGAGAGTGACAGATTTCTTATCAGCTGTTTTATTCCCCACAGTGGCTGCAACCAGCCAGGGCTGGGCCAGGCTGACACAGAAGCCAGGAACTCAATCCTGGTTTCCCAGAGAGACAGCAAGCCCCAGCTACCCGGCGCGATCACCCGCTGTCTCCCAGGGTGCACATCAGCAGAAAGTTGCAATGTGGGGGAGTGGAACTGGAGCTTGAACCCAAGCACTCTAATACATACTCGGGGATTCCAAGCAGCATCAAAACCAACAATTCATTTTATCAATGAGTAAATCAGGCTGCCTAAAGGCTTATTGAGTGACTCAGGACACATATACAAGCGAACAGCAACTAAATTCAAGTCTATTCCATAATTTTCTTGTTGAGAAGAGAGAGAGAAAAAAAAAACCAAGAAGTTAAATCAAGCCTCCACAAGGGGGTGAGTTTGAAGGGGACCCTCCCATAACACCTCTTATCAGGCCCACTGACTTGGAGTTCTCTGCCCTGCCCCCACATCCGGCGACCGCGCGGGGAACTTACTTTGTGCAATGGCCATGACTCCGGACAGAGGGGTCATGATGAGGTTCTGAGACTGCTGGGGGTTATGGTGGGAGAGGCTGTGGATGTTTGTCAAGGTGCTGACAGGGGGCAGGCCTCCTCCTGAGACCGAGATCTGCTGCGGAGAGAAAACAATTGCAGTTCAGTGAGTGAGAGCCACCCAGGATGCCTCCTACAAGGACGTGACTTAGCAATTGCTCGGCACAGCACAGCCAACCCACAGGAACACTGAGCTAGCACACACTGTGAGTGACACCACGTTGGGGGAGCTGGCAGAACTCATGGTGGCCGGCCACCAGGCACTGGCAACGGAGGTGTTGGAGTTACCCGCTCACTTCGAAAATCAGGCGTTCACTTGCTTGCCTCGCTCTCTGCCTCTGTTCTGGTTCCTACCTTCTGGATGGTTGGTGCTAGAGATGTGTGATTGGTAAAAATCACTGCAGATGGACCTGGCGGGAGATGGTGCGTTTACTGTCCTGAGGGCATAGATGCATACGTGTGTCCTTGCTCAATTACATATATATGCTGCCTAAGGGTCCATAACAAACGGTATACTTGCTGTCCAAACCTGTGCCTGTCCTGTCTGACCAAGAATCCAAGTTTCTATCTGTTACACAGAACTCATCTCTCCCACTGCCCCACTGGTCTCTCTACTTATCCAGATCTCCAAACTATGTGACAAAGGCCCCACCCCAGCCCTTTCTGTTTAGTTGGTCAAGGAGCTGATATGGAATGACAAAGCTATTAAATGAGGCTTGAACCCTACACACCCCACTTTGTTTCACCATTACATAAAAGATACTTAGGAAGCAAAGTTATTGATTTCTGTGTATTTACTAAGTATGTGGCAGCTCCAATAGATCCTTTAATTTATTCCTCCCACTGCCTTTCCCCCTTTCATTTCATTTTTGTTTTTCCAAGCATATGACTTGCATTGGAGAACATAACGTCCTCCCTGCTAGTAATCGGTCCACATGTCTGAGTGCACTGGCAAGAACTTTTAAAGTAGCAGTAAACAGGGCCCAGTGAGATGGCCTAGTGGCTAAATCCTAGTCTTGCACGCCCGGGATCCCATATGGGCACTGGTTCTAATCCTGACTGCTTCACTTCCCATCCAGCTCCCTGCCTGTGGCCTGGGAAAGCAGTGGAACATGGCCCAAAGTCTTGGGACCCTGCACTTGTATGGGAGACTGGGAAGAGGCTCCTGGCTTCGGGTCAGCTCAGCTCCGGCTGTTGCAGCCACTTGGGGAGTGAACCAACGCACAGAAGATCTTTCTCTTTGTTTCTCCTCCTCTCTGTATGTCTGCTTTTCCAACAAAAATAAATTTTAAAACTAGTAATAAACAATTACAACGGCAATAGATGTGCCTATTATGAGTCCAACATCACCAGAAATGTTTCTAGTGCTTTTTGGCTAATCATAATTTCTAAAGGAGCTGTCCTTCATATACACATTGTTTTTCACAGATGTGTCATATGCACAATTCTATTTTTTATTTTTAAAAACCATTTACTTTTTTAGAGATTTTTTTTTTTAAACTGGGAAGACAGATTTACAGAGAGAAAGATCTTTCATCTGCTGGTTCACCCAAAAATGGCCTCAACAGCTAGAGCTGAGCCAATCTGAAGCCAGGAGCCAGGAGCTACTCCCATGTCTCCCACATGGGTGCACGGGCCCAAGGACTTGAGCTATCCTCCACTACTTTCTCAGTCCATAAGCAAGAATCTGGACCGGAAGCAGAGCAGCCAGGATATGAACTAGCTCCTATATGGAATACCAGCACAGCAGGTGGAGGATTAGCGTAATACACCATTGCACCAGCCCCCCCAAAATATGTATTTACTCTCACTTTATTTGAAAAAGAGAGCAAGAGAAAGAAAACCTCTCATCTGTTGACTCACTCCCCAAATACCCACAACAATTAGAAGCTAAGAACTGCAGCCTGGTTTCTCACATGGGTGGCAGGAGTCCAAGAACTTGGGCTACCAGTGCTGCCTCTCAGGATGTGCCTTAGCAGGAAGTTGGATGGGAAGCAGAGGAGTCAAGACTCAAACCAGGTTCTCCCACATGGACTGTGGGATTCTCAAGAGGGGACTTCGCCACCACACCACATGCTTGCCCCATATAACTTGGAAAATATTAAGAAAGAAACACCTTGCCTTGTAAGCAATCCCTGACCTTTGGGAGAGCAGCAGGGCCCCTAAGGGGTGCTTCCAGGCTAAGACCCGTCAGCTGTCTGAGTGCCCCCCTTCCCTGCACATGTCTGGCACT